>NW_022900931.1:58530796-58536409 GCF_012274545.1 Fukomys damarensis
TTTTTGCTGTTGTGGCTTAAGCATTTTTTTTTCTGATCTCCAGTTGGTGCAGATTATGTTGGCAGCCGATGACTGCAGAAAAAATAAAAATATCAAAACCGAAAAGAAAAAAGAAGGCCCTCCCCAAACCAAAGGACTTAAAAACAAAACCCATATGGCGAGGAATGGAGAGAGGATCCTATTGTCTTGGAGGCCCATGGAATCTACTTCAGTCTATGAAACGTTCTCCGAAAAGAGCACCGCTGGCTGGCTGGGAGAGCTCTGTTCTCTGTGTTTCCTACTTCTGTGTACATTCTCGGGTTCAAGTTTGCTTGCATTTTGCCTTTTTTTTTAATGTTTAATAAAAAAGCAGTGTCTGCTGCCATGTTGCGTCTCTTTCTCTTTGTCTCTGTCTGCCTCTGTCTCTGTACTTGTAGTTGTTCCTTGGAGCGCGGTGTGGTGTTCTTGATGTAGTGAGCTCAAGTCTGCGGCTGTTTCTGGGGACGTGGTGGAGGCTGCATGTTCTGTTTTCTCCAGGAAGAACTAGTGGTTTTCTACCCTGTGTGTTGGTGAGCAATGTGCAGAGGCAGAGCCGCTGAAGTATGGTTCCTGAGGGGGTGGCGAAGCACCGCCCTCACTCCAGGTCACCTCATCAGCCCTCGTTTTTTTGGCCCCAGCGCCAGGGTGGCCAAAGCTGAGAGGCATCAAAACCAATGCACAGCCAGCCCCTGCCACTAGCCCCTGCCGGTCTGCACATCTTCTATTTATGTTCCTTGGAGAAGAAATAGTTGGTTGCCATGTTTCTGTTAGCAGTCAGTCATGTAATGCCATTGCCCGCTCTGGTACATTCACTTGGTCACCAATTTGCCTCTGACCTTTGGAGGGAGCAGCCAGGCCCGCAGGGCCCATTGTGAGGGTCCTGGGAAGAGACTAGCCCACCCTGCCACTTCTTCCCAGCTGCAAGGGCAAGCAAGACAGGCCTACCTGCCTGCCTGGGAGTGGGGGCCTGTGGCCTCCCAGAGCCTCGTGATGTCAGCCCATGGCCTCCCTCAGCCCATGGCCTAGTCCGATGAATCAGACCAAGAGATGGACGATCTTGTTGATTTTCAGAGGGAGTGCCGCTGTTTTTCAAAGGCAATCCTCCACCTCTCCCGCCTACCAAAGGCAAACCATTCTTGACAGACACTAGGAAGGGGGTTGTCCATCTCGACCCCCTGAAGAGATGTTGAGTGCCCTCTACAACTGAGGCGAGGCATGTCTGCCCTGGTCCGATCCGGAGTGTCTGACCTCCACAAGGTCAATTTGCTCAAAGACTCTGCTGCAAGAGCCCAGGAGCCCTTACCACCTCCTCCACCTGTCATCCCCACAATCAGACCCCTCTCCACGGCAGAGGACCACTCCCAGCCCAGTGGGAAGAGAACCAATGACTCTAAACAGGTACTAAAAGGAAAGCAACAAAATCTGTTTGGGAGCTGCTACTGGTTGCTAAGCCCCTTTGCTTCATCTTCAGTGAGGCCCTGCTCCCCACCCCATCCAAGCCTCGGCCTCAATTGTACCTTCCGCAGCATTAGAAGGCCCCAAGCAGTAGGACCCAGAGGCCCCTCATTTGCCATCTATCACTGGGTGTCTTCTCCAAGAACTGAACCTGATGCTTTCACCCATGTCCATAGGAGCCCAATGGCATTACATAACCCTGAGCCCGGATTTATGAAGTGCGCTAGTTGAGTGGAGGTGAGGGAGGTGTGTTTAGAACAAAGTGGCTGCGGGATTACCTTGTCCACTGAGGTTGGGGTTTGTGTAGTCCCAAGTATCTTGATCATTCTTGAACACATTCAAGCGCGTAGGCTGCAAGGACAAGACAAAGCTTGAGATGGGCCATGCCTGATCTCACTTGGAAGCTGGTGAAGGGGCAATTAGCTCCTAGGCCTACCTTTGCATATTCGATTTTCAGAGTACAACAGCCAGAATAAATGTCAGCCCCATTGAGCGAAGCCTTGGCTCGCTGGGCGCTTTGCACAGAGTCAAATGTGAGCTAGGTTAAAGAAAGTCCTGTGATGACAGCTCTTTTAAGGACTGTAGGTCATTCCAGAAAGGTGTGACAACAAACCAGCACCCAGCCTACGGTGGACGTGAGCTTTTAAGCCCACTTACCACCCAAAGCTCCACGTCAGAGGTCAGATGTGGAGATCAACTGGAGTGCTGTCTCCACCAGAGCTCTCTCCAGCCACCAGCAGAGATGGTAATAACCTTCTCAGACACCACCCCAAGCCAGGTCACCTTTGTCACAGACCTCTCTTATTCTACCTAAGTGTGAACTATTTCTGAAATAGTAACCAGATCATACCCTAAAGTCCATCAGGGGCTTCCTACCGAAGAGTTGGACCACTGCCAAGGACATCCTAGTGACCTTCTCCATCAGCTCTAACAAAAGCCTCTCCACTTGCCAGCCAATGTACAGTCCTCAGGTCTTAGGGTTCCCCTTTATCTCAGACCCCCATTTATACTCCTTTCCTCATATGCCTCACAGCATTCTACTCTTAAGATTTACACTATCATGATACAAGTCTCCATCTTCCCTGTCAGACAGTAGGCTCTGTAAGGGCATTTGGTTCATGGCATGCTAACTCAAATATTCCTCTGCCAAGCCATGTGACATCTCCACCGAAAAGAACACCTGTTTCTCAACAAAGGATATTCCACCATGGCCTGGACTCCATTCTTCCGGAAAATGACAATTCTCTGGACAGGGCCACAAGGATTACAGATAGTATACAGAACATCCTGTAAAAGCAAACACAGGCAAAATGACAGGGCCATAGCAGGTCATTTGGCTCAAGGAACAGGGCCAAGAAAAGAAGCAAGATTTCAGAGGAGCCTATAGAAATGCTTGCTGGCACGAACCGTAGTTATGGAATAGATGGGGTTCAGAATGGTAAAGAGAAGCACACTGTTGACGCTCCGGGAATCATCAGAGTCCCCAGGGCGGGAGATCTTCTGGCTGGTAGAGTAATTGACAAAAGCTGGGTGACCAGCAATGTAGATCTGGTTGTCGGCTGCGTAGTTCACTGCATTGCAAGCACCCAACACATCTTCAAATTCCACTAGTGCCTGTCTCTTCTTGGGCATCACCACCACATAGCTGTAGAGAGAACACAGGTTTCAATACTCTCAGGGGAATGGAAACAAAGGACAGTATCTTCCTCTGGAACCCACTCATGGTTTCCAGATGCCAGCACGCTGTATCACAGGTAGTTAAAAAATCACTATCTCCTCTGGGATATACTCCTGCCCTCTCCTTACTTAACTTAGTAAGATACCTCCCATAAACCCTGGGACCAACCCTATCACAGAGCTAATCACTGAAGGAGGCAACTTTCAGGAGAAATCCAGAACAGTTTTGTTCATATTTACATTCCCAGGACCTAGCATATGTCAAATATCCATTAGACATTTGCCCTTTAAAAAAAAAAGATTTTCATTATGTAGTTCAGGATGTCCCCAAACTCATGGTGATCCACCTGCCTCAGCCTCTTAAGTGCTAGGATTACAGGTATGCACCACCATGCCTGACTTCAATAAAATATTTGCTGAGTGAAAGAATGATAACTGTTTGGCCCTGAATAAGGATGACAAACCAGAAACTAGTGACACACAGGTATCAAGAAGGCACTTCTTTGGAAGACCTATCCCTGGTCTATGAGCCCAGTACCTGATAGGTCCAAATTCCTGTAAGGCCTCCACAAGGTCAGCTTCCACCACACCATCAATCAGGCCCCTGATGTGGACAACTGGGGAGGCAGGGGTTTTGTGAGGATCATCATAGTTCTCCTGAGGAAGAAAACAAAAGACCCAATTTTCTACTGTTCAAGATGGCAGCCCACTGGGCTGTGCTACTGCAGAGGGATCCAGTTAGATAGCACAGTTAAGAGTTATCCAGGAAGGATGCACAGGGCAGAAAGGTGCAGCAATTCAAGCCAATCACACTGAAATGTTTCTGGACAAGCAGAGTAATGGCTCTCTTGCCTACTGGCTACAGCTTCTAACAAGCAGAATGGAGTAAAGAATAAGGAGGTTTTAAATATTATATTCCTCTAGGAACTTATCTCTTCTTGCTCAATCAAGGAAACACAGGGAGAGAGTGGCTTGGAAAAGGTCACATTGGTATGGACTCAGCTGTCTGCAGCATGAATGAGGACATGTGCTCCAACTTCTTTGCCTTTTCTCTGAGCAAGACATCACATAACCAAACATGACTGCTGCCTACTAGTCACCCCCAAGTCTGGCCAGGGCAAAATAGCATGTATCCCTGGACCTATGACAGCCAAGACAGTCTTGACCCTTTATGGTCTTTTATCTCCCACCAAAATTTGCTTTAAGAAATACTGCTTAGGTCATCTTAAGGAATAGGAGAGGAAGAAAAGTTCTTTCACAAAAAACGAACTGCAACTCATCACCTAGAACCAAAGGAGCCTCTCCTCTCTTCCCACCCAGAGATAGAAGCCTCTGGGATTTAGGATTAAAGTTCTTTCTCCTCTATCTTTTCTGGGCTCTAGGCCAGGCCTCCTCTCTGAATCACTGGGCAGAAGTGCATGAAAAGAGGCAGAATCGGATTTTACTTCAGGAATGAACCTTGCTAAACCAAGGAGGCACACCCTTCCTGGTGGCTACTTGTTCTGAGGTTAAAGTTCCACAATTCTGAGTTCTAATCACAGCCCTGTCCCTAAATATGTAAAATACCTACCTCTTTATCTGCTTACTACTCTGCAATTGAAGAAATACTATTATTTCTCCCAATCTTTTAAAGAAATAGGGATTCAATTGTCTCTTAATTACAACATGTGGAACAAAGCCAAGGCTCCCTTTATTCTATTGACCTGTAGTTCCTAAACTGGACCCTGAAAAATCTGAGAGCATAGACATTTTAGAACTTTTAAAGGACGAAAACTGGTCTCTTCAGAGTGGGAAACAACAGGCTGAATTTCCCCCAACATAACCACACATCCACGGAGTATTTTGGTTTATTAAATCCCCCCAAATTGTAAGCAAACTTGTGATGGCTCAATGCTTGGGTTAATTCCCTACAGGCCAAAATCCTCTATTTGAATGTCCAGAAAAATGGAGAATATTTTCAAAAAATCAATTTCTGTATGCAGTTTGGCTTGACGCTGTGACTGAAGTGATGGGAGATGGGACGCAACGTACAACTCCGCGAGGATACCGACCGCCGTTGCAGCTCTCGAGGTGCCCCCTCAACCGCCCACGAGGCTTAGCGGGAGAAGAGCGCGTGCGCCTGGGGCCAGAGAGGAAAATGATAAAGGGGCGAAAAAAAAAAAAAAAAGCGTCCCGGCCTCATGCCCGGCCCCCACACGCCAGCCCGCGGCGCCTGCGCACTGTGCAGGCCGCAGCGCGAGTAGCTACCTCCGCCCCCTCAACCCCCAGCGCTGGGTTGCGCGCACGCGCAAACGCCTATCATCGCGCAAACCCCGCCGTTTGCCCAACGCCTGCCCCTCCCCCACTCCCGTCAAAGGCGCGAGGGCCCGGGCGCCTGCGCAGAACGGCTTCTCAAAAATAAATGCCTTCAAACTACAAAAATTTCCCTCCCTTCCCAGAGCCTAAAACCCTGGCCTCACCCCG
>NW_022900931.1:58536617-58538524 GCF_012274545.1 Fukomys damarensis
CCCGCCTCCCCCCGCCTCTCATTGGGGGAGGGACACGCCCGTCACCCGCCGCCCCCACCCGATAGGGGGAGCCATCGGCCCCGCCGCGGGGGGAGGGGAAGCCTCCGCACGTCTTGCGCGCCTGTTGGATGCTGTCCACGCCGCTCTGTAGGAGATCCCGCCCTCATTTGTCTAAAACACTCCTGATAGGCAGACACAGTCTGTCAATCACTTCGGCAATCCCGCCGCCTTAAAATAAGCTCCAATTTGATAGGTCAGATTCCTGGCATGGCCAGCCTCCCCAGGAGCACCTCCTCCCGAGAAGCCCTACCTCCTCCTCACTTTCATTGGCTTGATCGCAGCTCTGTCAAATTGAAAGTCTTTAGTGCCCCAGTCACAAGGATTACCTTCCCGCGCCACTCTGCCGGGAGACAAGGAAGGCTTTCCCCTTTGTCTCTCTGCAGTGGTTACTGCAGATGCCCATCTTCTGCGTCACCAGCCAACTGGTCAATGGAGCGTAGAAAGGGTACCTTCTTGTCGGATGGTAGGACTACTAATGGTCTCTGATTGGCTGAAGATGGGGACCCCCTGCGCTCTTTGGCACCCTCTAGGAAAGAAGCTGAGCGGGGGCGCCTGCGCAGAAGTGCTTTTTAAGGGCCTCCGGAGGCCGGGCGACTTTTTAAGGCATTAGCTTAAAGAAGTACTGTACCTGGACTACTGTGTTTTTTTGGTGGCTGCTGTTTGCAGCACTGGAAGTGTAGAACAAGGCAGAGAACTGTCCCCGGGGGAGCTATGTGCTTATCACTCACTACACCTTGTTCCTCTCTACCTCTAAACTACCCACGGCCGTAGGACTTTTTACCCTAAATGTGACTCAGGATGAAGCCTCTCGCTAGCGCCGACCTGCCTTCGGACTGCAGCCAGTTCGCCAGCGTCATTTCATCACCTCAACCCTAAATGCAGCCATAACTCAAGTTTTCAGAAGAGGGCGACTCTTTTGCGCACCTCTCTTTCCCTGCCCCTGCAGACCCTTGCACCGAGAATACTTGGTCCACTATCCCCCCACCTGCAAGAGTAAGGGCTCCTCTTTTCTGCGGTATAAGTTTGGGGGACCCTACCACCCCAGACTCCCGGGATCCCCCTCACAACTCCGGGCAGCAGCGGTCACGTGACATCCGGACCACTCTGGGTCTCCAAACCCTGTGTGCCCAAGGAGCGGGTGGTCGGGCCTTCCTCCTCAGGGTCGGGGCCACGCGGGACGCACTACAGAAAATGCGCTTTCTTTGGGACTCCAGCGAAGCCCAAAGAGCAGAACTCAGGAGATGAGATGATGCGGTTACCGTAGGAAAAGAAGAGGGTGGCCGGACAGGATCCCCACAGAAAGACTAAGGTTACAGAGCTGCCTCCCGGGGGACACTGCCCTTAGGGAATCTAAAGCTGGCGCGGTGCAGCACACCTGTAATCCCAGCTACTGAGGCTGTGGCAGGAGGATCGCAATTTAAAGGCCAATCTGGGCAATTTAGCAAAACACTGTCTTAAAAAAATTAAAAGGGCTGGGGATGTAGCTCAGTCCTCGATGACGGGGCTCTGTGGCAGAGAGCTTGCCTAGCGTGCGGGCACTGGGTTCCACCCTCGGCATCACAAAATTAAAACATAAAAGCACGAGCCTCGGCTCATGGGGACGACGAAGGACTCCCCCAAAGATGCTTGAGAACCCTATTTCCCGGCTGAAAGGGATCTCCTGAAATAAGGGACTTCCGGAAGCCAAGTTTGAATTGGCGTGAAAGGCATCCAAAAGATGAGTCAGTGATGGTTTGGGGGAATAAGGTCTGAGGGAAATGTCCGATGGGACCCTACAGAACTCCTAATCACGCCAAGACTCCACAGCCCGCGGACCCGGCCCGGCGGCCGCCCTCACCACGTGACGC
>NW_022900931.1:58538903-58542101 GCF_012274545.1 Fukomys damarensis
CCGGGATCCAAAAGAGAGCAGACACTGGGAAGTTTTGGGGGAGGGAGGGGCGGGTCTTAAAGGGACCACGACCTCTTTTTAGCTTGAAAAATGAGGGGGGTGGGGGGGTAAGGAAACAGAAAGAAATACGGCAAGCCTTGAGTCGCTGCCTTCGGATTCAGGGTCTTTGTTCCCCCAAGCCCACCCCCTCACTCCTGACAGATCCAGTCCCGTAGTTTGGGATTCCCGCGTCCTCCTTCCTCTGGTCAGCCCAGGGTTATGTGGGTTGAGGCACACGTTGAGGTGTTGGGGAAATGGGCTCAGGGCTGCAAGTGACTGACCCAAGATGCCACGATAAAGCAGATGCATACAGTCAGGTGCATCAGTGTCGTGCGGGCGGGGAAGAGAGCGGCGACGGGCTTGGGTGTGGCCCTGTGATAGCGCTTCTTGCCTAGCAAGTGTTTGGGTTCCAGCCCAGCTTGTATATGGAGGCTGGGTTTTGTAGCTCTGTGGCCTTGAGAAAGTGCTTTGGCAACTTTAGGGCCCTCAGTTTCCTCAGCCAAGAAGGGGAAGAATCTTCCCCTGCGGGGGGGTCATAGGACACCCAGGAGGCCTGCCCCCTTTCACAGACGACAAGACCTAAAATGGGCCCACAGAGTGGAAACTCCCAGGGCACCTTCTGAAGAACAAGTAGCTCCCCTCCTCACCACGCACAGGCGTCACCTGACCCTCGCAGGCTCCCATAATCCCACCCTTGGCTCTGGCTGCTGTTTCTCTGCTTGGCGCAGTGCCTTTCCCCTGTTCATGCTATGCACGATCATCTTCCAGATCATTGCTCCGTTTCATCTAACCACTCCAGCCTGTCTCTGTACAGTTTTAGTCATGGCTCCCGTTTACCTACCTCTTCCTTACTTCCCTGTGAAACTGTCCAGTTTGTTTAACTTGTTATTCCTCCCTAGAGTCTGGATTATGGGCGGGGGGTCCAGTCATGTCAACACTAGACTACATATGTCCTGATGGTCCCATAAAACCTGTCACCGAGCGATGTCATTGCCACCTTAGTTTGTGTCAGTACTCTCCATAATGTTCACACGGTGACAAAATTGCCTGATGACACGTTTCTGGGACCCTCCCCCGTTAAGTGAGGCCTAACTCTGCATATGTCTTCATCCCAGTGACAGCCTGCCCTATGGTTATTCCTTCACTTACTAGACATTTATTGAGATAGTACTGAGATACTTGGGGTAAAAAAGCAAGATAGTAAAAAATCCATTACTCCTGGAGGTGACTTTCTGTGAAAGACAGGAACAATAGAGCTGTAAAACATCAGGAGGTGAAACCTACCATAAAGAAAACATGGAGGAGAGGAGTAACGGGTGAGGGCAGCTTGGTATGCTCCAAAGGGTATCCAGGGGAAACTTTGCTAGGAAGGTGAGATTTGAGCAGAGACTTGTAAGAGGGGAGGGAGGGAGCCATGTGGATACTGGGGGAAGAGCACTCCAAGCAGAGGCAACAGCCAGTGCAAAGAACCTGAGGTGCATATGTGCCCCATGTGTTTCAGGAGTTGCTAGCCATCCTGTGTGGCTGGAGCAGAGTGAATGAGGAACAGATCGCACACTGTGGGCAGAGGGCCGAAGGGAGATGAAGAGGGGACTCCTGGATCCTAAGGAGGAGTTTGACTTTTACTCCAAGGTAGACCACGGGAGCCCTCTGTGCCTGACTTGGGTGTCCGCGGGATTCATGCGGCAGCCTGATATGGGTGTGGGAACACCACACGGGTAGGGAGGAGCAAAGTATAGATAACAGGTCACTGTGTGGAGAAGAGGGTAGATGGGGTGGGTGTGGGGCTTAGAGGGCTTGCAGTGGGCTGGTCCAGGATCGGTTTTGAGAGTAGAGCCCATAGGATGGGCTTTGGGGTCAGAGCTCCCCAGGATCCAAAACCACTCTTGCAGAGCTCATAGTAGTTGGTCAGGGTCCCAGCTCCTGAAGCTGCTCTCTCCACTATGAGATGCTGCATTAAAAAGTTCCACCGAGTGCCAGCCTGGCCTGGGCAACTTAGTGATTTAGCAAGACCCTGTCTTAAGGGGCAGGGGGATGTAGCTTAATTTAAAGTCCCTGTTTTTTTCGATCCCCAGTACTGTACTAAAACTTGCCTCCTTTTTTGGAGGGTGCCCTTAAAAGCTGCATTACACAATTATAAAAAGTAAAGCTTTAACACTGGAGTCAAATGCCTAGATATTTATCACCCTAGGTTAAGGAATAAAATACCGCCTGTGTCTTTGAGCCCCTCACCCTGTCCCTGTTATTGCATCATCATCTCTGCCCTGGAAAGATAACTGCTGTACTGAATTTTGTCTTTATGGAGCCTTCACTTTCTTAATGGTTTTATGTATCCTATCCACTGCTTAATCTTTCCTGTTTGGGGCCCTCATAAAAGGGGCCCTCTAGGCCCTGTTCCTGTTTTGTGTGAGTGTGTGTCTGTCTATGTATCTAACAAGTGTGTGCATGTGTGCAGTGCTGAGGGTGGAACCCGGTGCCTTGTATATGCAAGGCATGGTGTCCTACCTCTGAGCCACACCCCCAGGCCCTATTTGTATTACATATCAGTGGATATGTATATAATACATATCAGTATATATAATTTTTATATACGTACACTCCTCACCTAACAACCTACTTGTTTAACAACAGTTCAAACTTAACGACCCGCCACTCAAACTTATGACTCGTCTTTTTTTTGGGTACAGTTCTGAGCATTTTATTATGGAGCCTCAAGTCTTTTTGTACAGTGTACCTTGTTTATACAGTACTGTAATTTTTGCTGCTTATACCACATAGCACAGTGCTGTAGTTTTATGTTCTGTTATACATTACAGTACTGCATGAAAAGCTATGCAAATAAAAGCAGAGTCTCAATTTGGAGTTTCCTTTGACTATTTCTTTGTTCTGAATATTGAACTGTACATATTATGTACAACTCTGCATTTAGCAACCAATTCAATTAATGGCCTAGTTACAGGAATGTAACTCAGTTGTTAAACAAGGAATGTCTGTAATATATATGGGGGTGACTAGGGATCGACCCAGGGCCTTGTGCATAGTAGGCATGTGCTCTACCACTGAACTCTATCCCTGGTCCTATATTATATTTTTGAGACTCATGTAAGAGCTAAGAATACCTCTTCTTCATCTTCTTCTTTTTTTTTTTTTTTTTTTTTT
>NW_022900931.1:58542162-58551320 GCF_012274545.1 Fukomys damarensis
TCTTCTTCATTCTTCTTTTTTTTTTTTTTTTGATACCAGGAATCGAACTCGGGTCCCTGCGCTTGCAAAGCAGGTGCCGGAACCACTGAGCTAAATCCCCAGCCTAAGAATACCTCTTAATTCACTGGTTTTCATTACTGAAGATATTCCATGTACTACAATCTGTTGATGCTACTGATGGTGGGCATTTAGGGATTTCCTAATTATTTGGCGATCATTTTGACCATTCCGAGTGATCCCTGCTAGGATCCGTGTGTGGGAGTTTTCGGGGCACTTGCCTTGGAGAGGGATTACTGGTCCCACGCACATTCTCTTTCAGCATCACTGGCCAATGCCCAGATGCTTTCCGAAGTATACGCGCTGTATGTTCCCAGAGGCAGCCTCGTCTCCTCCTCCGCTCCCCCTCCTCCCTCTCATTCTCCCCTGTTTCTTTTCCCTTCTTCTCCCCCTTCCCATCCTGTCTCCTGTGCCACGGAGCCACCTCCACAGCCATGTTTTAATATCTGGATAGTTTTCCTTGGACGGGCGTCTGTAGCGGACACCTCTGCCCAGTATTAGCAGGCTATCGTGGCACAAGCTTCTGGCCCCTCCGTAATTCAGCTGTGTGACAGTGGAAGTAGTCCAAGCAGCTAAGCTCACTTTCAGCCAAGGTCAGCTCAGCTCCAACTAAATTCCTTGCTTCTGAATTAACCGTTTGTTCCCTTCAGCAAAGATAATCTTGTGCCCTCATTCTGCAGTCCTGCCTGCTCGGTGCTTGTTATCAGCTGGTGTCCGAGGCCGGCCCAGCTTCCCCTCTTCCCACGCTTGTAATGAATAAACACTGGATGTCCTGGGATCCTTTGTCTTTGCTGCCCAGAGCAGCTTCGATCAGGCCAAGATTCTGATTCTCTCAACTCTCTGTCTCTGTCTTTATTTTCCACTTTCCTATCTCGGCTATCGTACTGGCTCGCAGGAGACAGAGACCCAGGGCCCAGGTTTTCAGTAGCGTCTCTTAAAATCCCCTTTCCTATAGATGCCCTGCGCTCTACTTTATGAAAGCTCACTGAGGCTGACCCTGCATTTTTGCAACTACAAACAGTATTGCAATGACAACCTGGTACTTAAAATAATTTTCGCATCTGCAAATGTATCAGTGGACAAATGCCTAGAAGTGCTGTCTCAGAGCATAAGAACAGTTTATTTCAATAATTACTCTTTATTATTATGTCTGTTATTTTCTTTTTTGTTTGTTTTTGAGATAAGTTCTTGTTGTGCAGCCTAGCTTGACACAATCCTTTTGCCTCAGCCTTCCAAGTAGCTGGATGTGTCCCACTGCATCAGGATAATGCACAGAAATTTAATTTTTTTCCTTTTTTGAGGGGCGGGTACCAGGAATCGAACTCAGGACCTTGTGCTTGCAAGGCAGGCACGGTGCCACTGAGCCAAATCCCGGGCCCGAAAATTTTAAATTTTGATATAGAGCTATTTGTTTCTCTTTTTTTGCCTGTTCTTTTGATATCATATCCAAGAAGTCATTGCCAAATCCAGGGTCATGAAGCTTTCTCCCTGTGTTTTTGGTGGGGGGCCTTCTCCTCCTCCTCCCACACAATTCACACAGCAGATGGGAAGGGGTTTCCCACACACACCAAGCAATTTACAGCCAGTTTGTGGAGCAACTGGGCATCCTGTAATTTAACTGTTCTGATTCTATCTACCTGAGATAGCATCAGATCCCAAGATGTTGCTGTCTCTACAAAACAGCCTCCACCTTAGGGCCAGTGACAAATCCCAGGGTGTCACCTGCACTTCTGACCAGTTGATTTGGGAATTCCCGCAACCCACTCCTCAGATTTGATTAATTTGTTAGGCTAGTCTCAGAACTCAGGGAAACACTCAAGTTTACTTATTACACAGATATTCCTTGTTTAATGATCTATATGTTCAGTGACTGTCTGGACTTATGACCCATCTGTTTTTTTGTACAATTATGTACATCTTGTTTATAGAACCTTAATGTACACCTTGTTTATACAGTGATTTTTTGGGGGGGTTGGGTTTTTTGTTTTTTTGGGGGTTTTTTTTTTTTTGGTACCAGGGATTGAACTCAGGTCCTTGTGCTTGCGAGGCAGGCGGCAGAACCACTAAGCTAAATCCCTGGCCCTTTTTTCTTTTTTGGTACTGGGTATCGGACTCAGGACGTTGTACTTGCCAGGCAGGTGCAGCACCACACTGAGCCACATCCCTGGCCCCACTAGTTTGTTTTTTTGAGACAGGGTCTTGCTATGTCTTTTTGAGGATGACCTTGAACTCACTATATAGCCAAGCCTGGCCTTGAACTCCCGGTGACCCTCCTGCCTCAGCCTCCTGAGTGCTGGCATTATAGGCTTGAGCCACCACATCTAGCAAGTGTTGTAACTTTGCTGATTCTGCTGTATAGCACAGTGCTGTAGTTTTATGTTTTGTTATACATTACATTACATTACTACTACATGTACGAGTTAAGCAAATAAAAATGAAGTCATCAAATTGGAGTTTCCTTTGACCATTTCTTTTTTTCTTTTTTCTTATTTCTCCTGGTACCAGAGATCGAACTCAGGAACTTGTGCTTGTCAGATAGGCACGGCACTGCTGAGCTACATCCCCAGCCCCTTTGATCATTTTTTTGTTTTGAATTTTGTGATGTACATACTATACAATTTCTCATTTAGTGACCAATTCATTTAATGACCTAGTCAAATGAACAGAATTTGGTCATTAAATGAGGAGTGTCTATACAGTCTCTAGACTACAATTTGACTTACAATTCTTCATTTTTTTTTTTTTAAAGACAGGGTTGCCTGCTATAGTTCAGGCTGGCCTTGAACTCACTCTGTAACCAGGCTGGCCTCAAATTTACGGTGACCCTCCTGCCTCAGCCTCCCAAGTCCTGAGATTACAGGTGCGTGCCACAACAGCCAGATATTTTTTGTATTTTTTTCTGAGACAGATTCTCATGATGTAGTCCAAATGGCTTCAAACTCTTAATTTTGCTGCCCCAGCCTCCAAAGTGTACCATGGTTTGCCATTGTTATTTGTTTGTTGTTGGGCATATGATCCAAGGCCTCCAGCTTGCTAGGCAAGCATTCCTCCACTGAGTTACACCCCAGCCTGATGTTTTGATTTTATAGTGATGCAAAAGCCATCTGCATTTAATAGCCATCACACTTCAAGTTTTGTTTTGCTCTTTTGTGGTACTGGGGATTAAGCCTGGAGCCTTCTTACTTAAATGCATCCCCAGTGCTTTTTTTTTTTTTTTTTTTTTTTTTTTTTTAATCTATAAATCACTAAGTTGCCCATTCTGGGCTCAAAGTTGCCTCTTGCCTTGTAGGAGACATCCCTGCCCAGTACTAGACTATGAGTGGCACGTGCTTCTTGCCTTCCCTAATTCAGCTATACTGTTTTATATCAGGAGTCAGACCAAAGGCCTGCGTGAATCAGATGGACAGTCACCTAGCAGAGTTGGGCTAGCATTGCTCCTGATGGCTGTCACTGAGTCCTAAGTCCTGCTCACTGAAGTGGCAGGGCCCTGCTGAGTTACGTGCAGCTGAGTTCAGTGTGACCTCAACTATAACCCTCTCCCCTGAATTATGGCTTCTCACTGACCTTGTGGGTTGCTTGCTAATTGCACCTGGTCCCAGTACCGGTTTCTTCTATCCCAGAAGATAAGCAGTGCAGACTCCCTAACAGCCCTGCCTGGGGCCACCAGGCCAGGTGCTCGGCAGTAATTCACTAGATGACTCCCAAGCTCCCTAGCTCACGATTGTATTCAATAAACACTGGATGTGCTTGGGGGCCTTTGTCTTTGCTGCCATCAGCAGCACTGACCAGGACCCAAGGCTCAGCTTCCCCACTCTAAGGCTCATTTGTGTCTCTCCTTGAATTCTCCTTGTACTGTGGTGGCTCACAGGCCAGGAACCAGGGTAAAGGTCCTGATAACGTCCCCTTCCCACTCCCTACACTGACTGCCTCAGACTCCCAGAGTCCTGGGATTATGGACATGTACCACAACACTTAGTCATACCTCAGATTCTGAATTGATGCAAGATTCGGGGGGTACTGGGGATTGAACTAGGGTCCTTGCACCTGTGAGGCAGGTGGTGGAACCACTGAGTTACATCCCTGGCCATACTTCAGATTTTGCATTTTGACCTTTCCTGTACAACACAGTAGCACTGAGTGCAGCCCCCAGTTGGGCCCAAAATCATGAGGGAAAATCATGGGGTCCTGTGCAGCCTCCTGAGACTGCTCAGGAAGCATGCTCAGGAGGTTGGGAGTAGTCAGTACATTCTCATTTTATGGCATCTCAAGTGCGATTTATTCTGATGTAACTCCAACCTAGGGGGGTTTTTTGTTGTTGTTGGGTTTTTTTTTTTTTTTTTTTTTTTTGGTTTGGTTTGGTTTGGTACCAGAGATTGAACTCAGGACTTTGTGCTTGTGAGGCAGGCGCTGCACCACTGAGGTAAATCCCAAGTTCCCCACAGTTTTCTTCTAAGAGTTTTATTGTTTTGGCTTTTACGTGATCCGTTTCAAGTTTGTCTTTATATACCATGTGAGGTAAGGGTCTGACCCAGGGCATATTAGAAGCTTACGCTCTACTCCTGAGCTACACACAATAGCCCTGACTTCATTCTTTTGTACAAAGATATCCACCCAATTTTCCCAATGCCATTTGTTATAAAGACTGTTGTTTCCCCCATCAAATGTTCTAGTCACCCTTGTAAAACATTATTTGAGCATATATGCCAGGGTTTATTTCTAGAATTTGCACCTTGTAACCAGTTGCTTCTAAGAACCATTGACTTTTATGTAATAGCAGATAAAAAAATAATAAAAAGCAGGGCTGGGGATGTAGCTCAGTGGTAGAGCATTTGCCTTGCATGTGTGAGAACTTGGGTTCCACTCTCAGTATCAAAAGATGAACAAATAGTAAAATAAAGCTTTTGTTTGCTTGATTTTTTTTTTTTTTGCTTCTTTTGTTTTTTGTTATCTGAGGCAGGCTCTTGCTACGCAGTTCAGGCTGCCCTTGAACTCGTGGTGATCCTCCTGCCTCAGCCTCCTGATTGTTGGGACTACAGGCGTGAGTCACCACGTCCAGCGAAAACAGAACTTTTAAACAAGTCACAGAGAGGTCACAGAGAGGCAACAGCTGAGCCGAAACCTGAGAGGTGAGGGAGGAGGATTGCAAGTTGGAGCTCAGCCTGGACACCTTGGCAACTTAGCAAACCCCGTCTCAAAATAAAAAATTAAAAAAGAGCTGGAGATGTATCTCAGTGGGAAGGCCCTGGGTTCAACCTGTAGTACAAACAAAACAAAACAAAAAAAACCACACCAAAAACTCCAAAAAGCAAGCAAAAAACATTATTTCCTGGGATTTTTAAAGCTCATACCTAAACTTACAAAATTTTGATCATTATAAAATATAAAAATGTAATTTTTATAAAAATTAGTTGACACATAATAATTGTACTCCATAATATTTATGGAGTATACTGTAGTACCATAAAACAGGCATATGCAATGTGTAATGATCAGATCGGGTAATTGACGTACCCACCCTCTGAAATATTTATTATTTCTTTGTGTCTGGCACACTGAAAATCTGCTCTAGCAGCTATATGAAATACACAATTGTTGTCAACCAGTTACCCGCTCTCCTCAGAACTTGAGGAGTGATCCCTCCTATCCAACTGCACCACTGTACCCCTTAACTGTCCTCTCTGTACACCTCCTCCTGAGATAAAATGTAACTTTTGCTGTTGTTATTGCAGTACTAGGGCCTTTGCACTGTTATTGCACCAGCCCATTCCTCCATTTCTTTCCCTCTCTTTTCTTTTTCCTTTCTTCCTTTTACTTTTGTTGTTGTTGTTGTTGTTTTGTTTTTTAAAACAGGGTCTCACTATGTAGTTGAGACTGACGTGGAACTCACTATGTAGCCCAGGCTGGTCTTGAACTCACAGCGACTCTCCTGCCTCAGCCTCCTGAGTGCTGGGATTACAGGCGTGCACCACCACGCCTGGCCCTTTCTTCCTTTTCTCTCCCACCCACCCCCTGCCACTTTTCTCTTATTTTTTCCTTTCTTTTCTTTTGAGACAGGGCTTCACTCACTAAATTGCTGAGTTGCCCAGTGTGAGATCCAATTCTCAATCCTCCTGCCTCAGCCTTCAAGAACCCTGACATTGTAGGCATACACCACCACACCCAGTTTAAAATGAGAAACTATTAGTTTCCAGAGGCTGTAATAACACATGAATACAATTTTGGTGCTTTAAAAGAGTAAAAATTTGTTCTCTCACAATTCTGGAGGACAGAAGCTTGAAATCAGCCTGTGTGAGCTAGAAACCAAGGTGCTGGTGCGGCTAGGCTCCCTTTGGAGGCTCCAGGGTGTTCCCTGCCCCAGCTCTGGTGGCTGCTGGCTTCATGGCTCATGGCTGCATCATTTCAATCTTCAAAGATAGCATTTCTGAACTTGTGTGTATGTGTGTGTGTGTACTGGTGATCAAACTCGGGACTTTACTCTTGCAAGGTAGGTGCTGGAACCACTGAGCTAAATCCCTGGCCCTGATAATTTTTCTTTTTTTTTTTTTTTTTTTTTTGTATCGGGGATTGAACTTGGGACCTTGCACTTGTGAGGTAGGCGGCAGCACCACTGTGCTAAATCTCTGGCCCTCAAACTTTTGCTTTTATTTTTTTTCTTCTCTCTTGGTACCAGGGATAGAACTCAAGGACCTTGCACTTGCAAAGCAGGGGAGGCACCACTGGGCTAAATCCCCGGCCCATCTCTGAACATTTCTGCTCAGTCCTCACATCACCTTCCTGTTTGTCACATTTCCCTCTGCATCTGGGGCCAACATTGACAATCCTGGAGAATGTCCCCCACTTTAAGATGCTTAACAGCTATAAAGACACTATTTCTAAATAAGGTAACATTCAAGGATTGCAGAGACTAGAATCTTGGGAGGGAGGCCATTTGTCACCTACTACAACCTTGCTTACTGGTTCATTCACAAAGTATTGAACTGGTTTTCAAAGACTTAGCATATGCATCTAAATGAGTGTTGAATAGCTGAATAATTTGAAAGTATGATTATATGTCCAAGTGATATATTAGGGATATATTGAGTTAAATAAATTATTAAATTTAATTTCACTGTTTCTTTTTAGGGGATGGATGTGTGCTGGGGATGGAACTCAGTGTGCCAAGCAGGCACTCTTTCACTGAGCTACACCCCAGTCATCTTTTTAGTTTTTTAAAAAGTACAGTCTCTAGGGCTGGAGATTTAGCACGGTGGTTCCACCACCTGCCTCAAAAGTGCAAGGACTTGAGTTCAATCCTTGGTACAAACAAACAAACAGTCTCTAGAACATTTAGAATTATATACATAGCTTGTGTTGCATTTTTATTGGAAAGTGCTATCCTAAGCAAAAGACTGTGGACCATTAACACAATAAATACATCATATGGTGTTTTAGAAAAAAATTAAAGGAGAGTATTTGTTTTATCACTGCTGTAATGATATGCCACAAGCTTAGTACTTTAAAAAATACAGTTTTATTGTCTTAAAGCTTTAGAGGTCAGAAGTCCAAAATGGGTGTTAGGTGTTTAAAATCAACAGCTGGGCAGTTCCTCCTGCAGGTTCTGGAAGGGGAAGCCATTTCTTGCTTTTTTTCAGTTTATAGAATGTCTGCATTTTTTCTTGGTTCTTGGCCTTATCGATCCTCTTTCCCTCCTGCTTCTTATAAGGACCCTTGTGATTGCACAGGGCCACCAAAATCCTGGGAAACCTCATCTTGGTCCTTAATGTGATCGCCCCTGTAAGGCCCCATTTACCGCAGATTATGGATGAGGATGGGGACCTTTTTTCTTTTTCTTTTTCGGCACCCAGGATGGAACTTGGGACCTTGTGCTTGTGAAGCAGGCAGTGGTACCACTAAGCTAAATCCCTAGCCAGGGATGCAGACATCTTTGGGGGCACGTTATTCTGCCTATCACAGGGTGGGCCAGGTGGGAGGGCCTGCATTTTAGGCAAGGGGGTCTGGGAAAACTTCACTGAGGTCACATCCGCCTCAGGACCTGAAGGGGCCCAGTGAGGAACACTGTGTATATTAGGGAAGAGCGTGCCAGGCAGCAGGACAGCCAAGGCAAAGGCCCCTTTTCCGGGCCGCACTCCTCCTTGCTACCCCCAAACCACATGTTGTCCCAGCTGCCTCCTGCCTCTTGCTTGAAGACCAGAGGTTCTGAGAGCCCTAATGATAAATCGGGTGCAGTCACCGCCCCTACTGCCCACGGCTCCTCAAAAGACAGGTCGGCCTGTAAAGAGACGTGGAAGTGGGGGTCAGAGGGTGATGGTCCCACCCTTCCTGTCACCTGCATCCCAGACAGGCGGTCACCTGAGCTCCAGATTGATTCTCTTTGTGCAGCGTTGTGCAGTGTCCGTCGGCGGTGCCACTGGCGCAGGGAGGCTCTGGCCTTCGAGCTGAGCCCCTGGGGCGCGCGGCCCTCGTCGGGCTGGTAGTGGGCAATGTGGTGCAGCGCCCCAAACCACGTGGTCAGGTAGTACCCGGCTAGGGCGAGAAGGGGGGTCCCTGGTCACCCCAAGCACCCCTGCGGCTTGCTCGCCTGAACTCCTGCGGCCCTGCTGGAAGGGTGGGCTCACCCTCTCCCTGAAGCTCCTCCGGATCCAAGAGCTCCATAAGAAACTCCACGTCCAGCTGGGTCTCCCCGATGTGCGGACTCCAGATCAGCTCCTCGGTCAGCGCGGGCAGGAAGGCGTCGGCCCCTACGGGCTCTGGGGAAGCCGGAGGTCAGGTCCGGAGGTGACTGGGGCGCGCAGACACCTCCATCCGATTCCCAGGTCCCCGTGGGAACCTGCAGCCAGGGTGTGCCCTCTCCCTCCATGCGAAGCCCGCACAGGCGCCTTCTATTTCTCGGCCACTTCACACCCGGGGAGACGCCCGCCCCTCCTTTACCCCGGTTCTCGCCGCCCGCCAGGCCAGCGTAGACGTCACTGCACACCGCCAGCAGCAGCGCCACCTTCCGGCGAGGGGAGGAAGCGGCGTGAAGGTGCTCGAGGTGAGCGTGGATGCGGCTCCGCAGGGCGAGGGCGGGGCTCTGTCCCCCAGGCCCCGCCTCCGTCCGCAGG
>NW_022900931.1:58551408-58553070 GCF_012274545.1 Fukomys damarensis
ACCTGCCCGGCCCCCACCAGTGTAGACAGAGGTGCCAACACGCGCTTGGGGTCGAGGGCACTGCGGTCAGTGCACACACGCACGCGTGAGACAACACGAGGGGAGCAGGCGCTGCTTTAGGTTGGAAAGGGCGTGCGAGACCCAGATTGGTACGCCCACGGGGACAAAGAACTTGGCGGTGAACACCTGTGCGGGGCCAAGCGACAGCACACCTAAGCCCGCAGGGGTTTCCTTTTTAGTCTTCCCCCTTACCAAGATCCTTGTCCTTCTGGGGGACCCGAGGCCCCCTGCTCCCGAAGACAGCTCTCACGTCGGGGTCCTTTGCCAAGTAGTCCTGGAGGTCAGTAAGGAGGTGCCGCACGTCCTGCAGCAGCTCCGTGGCCGGGTCCCCAGGCCTGTGGGGACTCCCAGACTCTGAGGTGAGGCGTGCTCGGAGGACCCGGTACTGCCTGGCCACGTAGCTGCTCCGCGCCCTGGCCAGAACGCGGACGTGAGCAGTGAGCTCATCCTCGGCGTCTTCCTCTTCATCTCTGTAGTTGTCGTCCTCCTGTTGCTGCTTCTCATCTACTAAACTGGCCAGAGCGGGCTGAGGATGGTGCACTTCCGGGCTAGGCGGGCCTTCCACCCAGGAGATGCGGTGCGGGGCAGGGTTCCTGAAGGCTGGAGGAGGGGAAGGCGGTGGGTGCAGTGGAACAGTTGTCCTCATCCGTCAGGGGTCCATTCCATGCCCGTCGGCTTACCTGGAACGAGGTCCTGAGTCGTCTGGTCCGGGGTCTGCTCCTGCCCCCAGCCTCCATGGGTGTCCAGGTAGAGCTGGTTCACTACAGAAAGCACTATCCCGGAAGTGTCAGCTTGGACCCTGCCAACCTGCAGAGGATCTGGGGGCCGGCAGAAGCCAGAGGGTGTCCCAGGCATCTGAGGGCTAACCCTGGTCTTTTCAGGCTACCAGGAGACCCAGTTCCCAGCTTTCCTCACTCAGTGCCCCCAGCTCCGTCCTTCTTCGGCTGTCTCCTCCCTAAGGACCCAGGAGTCCATTCCCTCCTCTGTCTGACCCCCAGCTCTCTCTGAGCTCCTTCATACCCAGTAGTTAGGTCCCTCGCCTCCAGTCTCATTGCCAGGCCATAGGGAGCTTTCCTTCAAGAACCCTGTCTCACCTGTTTGTCTGTCTCCGGACGCTACAAGGGAAGGGGGGAGGACCAGTGTCCTGGGAAGAATGTCCCTGAGAAGACAGAAGGGAGCTTGAACTGGGGATGGGAATCGGGGCAGGGTCCTCCTCATCCCTGTGGATGGGTGGCCCGTACCTGCTGGCTGAGAGGAAGGCCAGAAGTTGGAGCAGGTCTGGCACACAGAGGTTGGAGGATTCCAAGGACACACCTAGGCGAGGAAGCAAGGAGGGATGAGAAAGAAAACGGGTGTCAGCCTTCTCCCCCATGGGGCTCTCTCTTCCCGCCTCTCTGAAATCCCTCACAGGGATCTCTGCACCACACACATTTCCATCCCCATGGAGTCCTCGTGTCTTCCTTATCTTGATTCTTGGTTCCAACTTATGCCACCAAATAGGATTTATTCATTAGACATTTACTTAGGCACTGGGGATTGAACCTAGGGCCTTCACACTGAGTTAGATCCCTAGCCTTTTTTTTTTTTTTTTTTTTTTTTTTT
>NW_022900931.1:58553125-58576337 GCF_012274545.1 Fukomys damarensis
CGGTGGAACCACTGAGCTAACTCCCTGGCCCCCTAGGCCCCCTAGCCATTTTTTATTTTAAGACAGAATCTCTTTAAGTCACTAAATTGCCCAGGCTGGGCTCCTGACTTGCAACCTTCCTGCCTCAGCCTCCCAGAGTGCTGGGATTACATGCAGGCACCCTCACACTCAAGCCAATATTATTAAACACCTAGTTATTACTGGGCATTTAAGGATACAATTGTCCAACAGGAGACAAATTCACTGTCTCTCTATCCTTCCCTTTTAGTCATGGGAGACCGATGAATAAACAAATAAATAAATGTCAGTATACTAATGAAAAGGGATGCATAAAAAGGACTAGGGGTATCTGAACAGTAGCAGCCAAGGAAGGTTACATTTCTTAAAGGTCCTAAGTGTGAAGACTAAATCATCCACCCCAGGAAGAGGATTCTTCCTGCAGGGAGAACAAAAACCAAGGTCCTGCAGCTGGCCCATACTTAGCACACTCAGGGGACAGAGGAGAATGTGTACTAGGGCAGGAGATGGAGAGGTGGACAGGGCTAGGTCACACAGCATCTTCTAGGCCACAGTGAGCTTGCATTTGTATCTAAGGAGATGGCCTGTCCTTTCCAGGCTTTGGGGCAGGGTGTCCAATACCACCTAGTTGCTATGCCCAGCATGGGCTGCAAGAAGGAAAGAATCAGCCAGGTGTGATGGCACAGGCCTGTAATCCCAGCACTAGGAAGGCTGAGGCAGGAGGATTGCTGTGAGTTCAAGGCCAGCCTGGACTACATAGCGAGATCCTGCCTGGGGGTGGGGGGAAGGAGGGAGAGGAGTAAAGGGTACCAGTGGGGAGGCCAGGAGGTATTTTGGAAGTAAAGCTGACAGTTCTTGATGACACATTTGCTGCAGACTGAAAGCCTAGAATAGGGGACTCACCTCCAGGAAACTTCTGGATCTGATAGGTATTGATTTCTCCCGGTGAAGTCCTCAGTACCAGGGCCTGGCTGGAGTCAGGGCCTGTGACCAGGAAACTCTAGTGGGTAGAGGTAAAGGTCAGTTTGAGGAAGCTGTGTGCAGATGTTCATATTTGCCTGCCTGGCACCTATTTCATTAGGAAAACTCCTTGTGCTCAGTCCCTGAGGGTGGGACTGAAGTTCCCAAGCCTGCAGGGTGAGCCTGTGCCTGAGCCCACCAATGAAATGGCCTTGCCCAGCTTTTGTTTCTGTTGGCAGTGCTTGGTTGGAACCCAGGGCGTTGTACGTGCCAGGCAAGTACACTACCAATGAGCCACATCCCTGCCCCAAACAGCCTCTTTTCACACTAGGGTTTGCTCAGCTGGCTGGATGGCACCTGAGCAGGGGACAGGCATTATGCCCCCACAAGGACTGCATCTCCTGAGGAGGAAGCTGTAGTAGGCCCTGTCACTTACTTCCTGCAAATCCACCCAACATTCCTTGTGGAAGTCCTGTTCAAGGATGGATGTAGTACTGAGCCATAAGAGATGGGTAAATACGGAGGTGAGTTCTCAGCTATGGATATTACCAGGTGAGCTTTTAAAGACCTTGCTTCCTGGACCCCAGCCAGGTATTGTGTATCAATTGGCACAGCCTGGGCTTTCCTGGCCAAAGAAACAGATGCAGCTGGCCATGTCCTTGCTTCCTGCCTGGGCTGTACATGTGACAGCCCCGGGACAGTCCCTGGGTGACCGTGAGGGAAGTCCCAGGGATTGTGGAGCAGCTGGTCTTGATGTCACAGAGCAGCTGAAGTCGAGCTGGCAGCTGCCTTTCTGGCTGTGCTAGAGATCAATGCCTCATTGTTGAAGCTGCCATAGAATGGGCGTTTGTTACTTGCAGCCCTAAACCCCCAGAGTTCTCTGCCACTGAAAGCCAAGAAATGGGATGCAGAGAAATCCATACGATGTTTGACCTGTGGATCAAGACCTTCCTGAAACTACTTTTACTTCTGCATTTTTCTGTCATTTGAATCAACATGTAAACCTTTTGGATTTTCCCAGTGTGCTGTGTTGCTGGCAACCAAAAATGGTTCTGGCTGACCCAGCATGTCAGAGGAGAGGCTGGACGGGTCCCTGGCTGTGAGTACTCACCCCCAGTGGCCACTGCATCATAAAGGCTTCTGCATCCTGGGCATCCAGCTCTGGAACCTGCCATACCCCCCATGTCCTTAGAAGGCGAAGAAGTGGCGCTGGGGTGCTGAGGTCCCCTGGAGGGATCTCATGTGCTCCATTAGTCTGCATTAGGACCAGCCTGGGATGTGCAGGGTCCAGGAGTTAGGGGCGGAGGTGGGTGGTCGGATACAGAAGTGGGGCTGAAGGTGTGGAAGGGGCTGCCCGGGTACAGAGAGTCAGAGGTGAGGCCCAGGGTCCTGGCGGGTAGCACTGGATGGAAGGGGTTCTGGATCAGGGGCAGGAGGGGGAAACACTGTGCCCTAGTAGCCCTCACCTCTGCCCCTCGCTGGGGACTGCAGAGGCCATGTCCTCTGGGTGGGCCATCTTCAAGGTGCTGGAAGCGGGAGAGCCATGGTCGCCTCTGGCAGAGGGGAAGACAAGATTCAAGGCTGCCCTAATCCAGGATAAAATGCAAAACATTCACAACCACTATGGGGAGACGCTGAGCAACAGAATGGGCCCTGGTGGAACCCAGCTGTGCCAGGGTTTAATTCTTTAGATGCTGGTGTTGGGGGAATCTGGGGAGCCTAAGGGAAAGGCCTGTGTGTCTTAGGTTGGGAAAAGACTCACAACTGTTTGCCAAAGGGTAGGGAACCAAGATTTCCACAACTGGGGCATTGATACAATAATGGTCAGCTCAATAATGACCCTTGCTAAAATCCAGAGCCTGGAAAAGTTCTTGGCCCATAGTGCAACATGCCCTCCTCCTCCCTTCCCAGGTCTTGGCAGGGGGGCACCCGGAATCTTTTCTTTCAGCTTTACCTTATAAAAGTTTACAAACATACAGAAAAACTGAAAGAATTTCCTAGGGAACATCTGTATACCACTGGCTGGATTCTGCCATGAACATCTGACCCTCCTTGCTTTTTCAACCTATTTGTTCCTCTACCTATCAGGCCCCAGTTCTTAGCCAGGTACAGAGTCCTATGAGGGATTATCACTGGGGTGAGCACTCTAAATACTTTCCCCACAGCAGTCTTAGCAATAGGAGACCTGGGTCTGGAAAGGGAGAATGAATCCATCGATGCATCCAATTGAGCACAGGCCCAGAAGTAGGTGCCAGTATCCTGGGGCAGGTGATAAACAGGACAGACCTTGTTGCCATTCCTGATTTTTTTTCCTTTTTTGAGGGGGTTGCAATAAGATAAGACACAGCCAACCCCATCAGCCCATGCCTCATTGCCCAGGGTATTTGGAGGAGAGCAGGGGACAGCAGGAAGGAAAGGGTGGAGAGGAGCAGATGCCCACCCATCACCTCTGGGAGTGGGAGGAGGACCTGGGTGGCACTGGGCAGAGCTAAGGGGAGCAGCTGTCCGACACCAGAGGGTGACAGCTGGGGGTAAAGACACCAGATGCTGGGTCCCTAGGGGCCCTACCTGTTCCCAAGGGGAGGCCCGGAGCAACAGGAAATGAAAGTGTTCTCTAGAGAGGAAGCTGAGCAGGCAGGGGAAGAGGCGGGGCTGGGGGCATCTGAAATGAACCTTCCTCCTTTTTTCTGGGGCTCAGGCCTAAGAACTACCTGTGGGGCCCGTCGCTATTGCTCCTAAGAGCCTGGAGATGTTCTGGCATCCTGGGTGGCCCAGGGTCTCACCCCCTCCCTCCAGTTGCTTCAGATGTGGAAAAAGGAACAGAGAGGCCAGACAGCTGATGGTTAGTTGGTTTTTTGTTTTTAATTTATCTCCAATAAGCAACATGTTCTGCCTACCCCAGGTGGGAAGTGGGTCCCAAGGGAAAGGGGCCCATCTTGGGTGTCGGTGGCAGAGCCTCGGGAGCCCTTCAGGCTCAGAATGCTCCCCACACCCACAGAGCGTGTGTTGTATTTGAGGGCTGACACCCCATCTGGGGTAGGTTAGATTCGGGCTACAGGGTCCACAGGCCCCTGGGAGCAGTAGAGAGAGTAGGGGGCCCTCAGCCCCGTCATGACACAGGAGTTTTGGGGTGCCCCTGGGAGCAGTTAGAGGTCAAGGGAGGTTGCTTCTTATTTATGCCTGGGGTGGTTAGAGAAGGGACTGTTAAAGACAGGCTGCTCAGACCCCGGTCCTAGGGGATGTTAGAGACTTGCTGGGACCCAGTGGAGCAGCTGGGGCCTCAGTTTCCAGAGGGCTGGTTAGAGCCTGAAGGGGTGGACTGAGCTCTTCAGACAAGGGCTCCAAGTTAGAGGGCGGGTGCTGCTGGTTGGGGCTCCGCTGTCCCAGAGCAGCTGGGTGTCCTGCCCGGGCCTTGGGCTGTCACTGGGACTTCTCCCCCTCTGTGGTCTTGGCCTCCGCCTTGGCAGGAGGTGGGGACGTCCTGGGGGAAGCTGCAGTGGTGGGGTTGGGAGTGCTGGGCCCCGATTGGGCATCTATGCTGGCGTGCTCCTTCCTGACCAGGTCCTCCAGCTCTTTCTGCAGGGCCAAAGTGTGCAGAAGTCAGAGGTCACCACAGACCCGTGGGGAGGGACTGGGCTGAGGGTGGGCGTGGGTCCCCGAGCTCCTCACCTTCCATCCAAGGAGGTCAGCGAGGGCCAGGCATCCCTGGTCACAGTCACCCAGCCAGGCTACGTCCCTGTGGTGTAGGTGGGAGAGTCAGAGCTCCAGCGCCCCACCCTCCCTCCTCCCTCTCGGCCCCGGGCCTCCCAGCCCTGGGCCTCCCAGCGGCAGCCCAGCTCAGGCCAGCCTCACCTGTAGGCCTTCTTCGAGTCAAAGTCCATGCCTCCTCCCAGGCCCATCATCATTCCGAGGAAGGGGTCCATCTGCAGGGGCGGGGAGAGGAAGAGCGCTGGCCTGGAGCCAGGTGGCCTGGGCCTACATCCCAGCTTTTTTTGGGTACTGGGGATCAAACTCCTGGCCTCGGACTTGTGAGGCAGGCGTCGGAACCACTGAGCTAAATCCCCAGCCCTGCATCCCAGCTGTGTGACTGCGCAGGTCACTGCTGGGCCTCCCTGTGTCTTGGTTTCCTTATCTGTACAATGGGGATAGTCATGGAACCCCCCCCAATAATAGTTAAAACATCAATTGTATAAGTGGGCTCTCCATATCACTGGTTTGTGCCTGTAGATTCAAACTGTGAGCTAAAAGAATTTCTTTCTTTTTTTTGAGACAGGGTTTCACTATGTAGCCCTGCTTGGCCTCCAACTCATGGTTATCCTCCTGTCTCAGCCTCCCGAGTGCTAGGATTATAAGTTGCATCACCATACCCAACCGAGCTAAAAGAATTTTTAAAAAATGGTGTCTGCCAGTGTAAGCCCAGCACTCAGGGGGCGGAGGCAGGAGGACAGCCATGAGGTGGAGGCCAGCTTGAGCTACATAGTGAGATACTGTCTCAAAAAAATAAAAAAATAAAAAACAAGACGAAAGAAAAAAATGGTGCCTATACTTAACATATACACTTTTTTATTTTTCCAGTACTACAGATTCAACCCAGAGTCCTCACACTGAACTACATTCCCAGCCTTTTTTGATTGACTGATTGGTTGATTGATTTTTGGTTTTTGAGACCGGGTCTCACCATGTAGTTTAGGCTGGCCTTGAACTCAGGGTGATCCTCTTGCCTTAGTCTCTAGAGTGTTGGGATTATAGGCTCAGCACCACCATGACCTGTATTATTTATTTATTTATTGAGACAAGGTCTCACTAAGTTGCCCAGGCCAGACTCAAATTTACAATGTGAAGCCAGGCCTAGTGGCGCATGCCTGTAATCTCAGCACTCGGGAAGCTGAGGCAGGAGGACTGCTGCGAGTTGGAGGGCAGTGTGCACTACATAGTGAGACCCTGTCTCAAGAAAAAAACAAAACAAAACAAACTTATAGCCTGGTGTGGTGGCACACACCTGTGATCCCAGCATTCCAGAGGCTGAGGCAGGAGGATTGCAGAGAGTTGGAGGCAGCCTGGGATGCACAGTGAGTTCAAGGCTGAGCTGAATTACATAACGAGCCCCTGTCTCACAAAATTTAGAAACAAACAAACATACCAAACAAAATACCTACAATTCTCCTGTCTCAGCCTCACCCCTCACCCCATTATTTTTTCCATACCAAGGACTGAACCCAGAGCCTTTGCACTGAGCTGTACCACTGGCTTTTTGTTTTCTTTTTTTTTTTTCTTTCTGGTACCTGGGCTGGAACTCAGTACCTTGTGCTTGCAAGGCAGGCGCAGCACCATGAGCTAAAGCCCAGCTCTTCATTTCTTATTTTTGAGACAGAGTCTTGCTAAATTGATTGGTTGCCCAGGCTGGGCTCAAACTTGTGATCCTCTTGCCTCAGTCTCCCAAAGAGATGGGATTATAGGCATGCACCTCTGTGTTTTCTGTTCCTATTCCCTAAACAGTTCAGTACAATAATGATCCTTGTAGAATCGACACTGTATTAGGTATGATAGTGATGTAGAAAAGATTTAAAATATAGGGGCGGATGTATGTAGGTTATATGTAGATACTTCACTTCATGTAAGGGACTTAAGCAGGCTTGGATTTATGCATCTGAAAGATCCTGGAGCCCATTCCCTTCAGGTACCAAGGGACGACTGTCAGATGGAACAGTATGTGGCCCATGGAATGACCGCCCCTGCCCCATTTCCCTCTCCGAGGGCCTTCTTCCCAGCAGGTTCAGAGGGCTGTGCTGCCTGGGAGGGAGGCTACCCAGGGACAGCCAGGAGCAAGAGGGCAGCGGCCACCGGCCACCACACTGTGCCTTTAACCCCCGCCCTGGTTTTGTGGTCCTAGGGAACACGACTCCTAGTTTCAGCAGGTTTGAGTTGGGATCCTGTCACCTGTTCAAAAGGGACCCAAGTGATCCAGAGGCCTGTAGAGTCAGCGTAGCCTAGAACATGACCCTCCCCATTCTCAAATTCAGGGTCTGAAGGCCACCGTTCCCCAGCTGGGAGCTCTCCAGGACTTGTCCCCTCACTTGCAATCCCAACCCCAAGGGAGCCAGGGGGAAGAGGGAGGGGAAGAGGTGGGGCAGTGGCCAAGGCAACTTACATGGCCAGTCTTCTCCTTGTTGATAAGCAGGCGCGGGGTGGACAGCGGTGCCCTGGGGGATGGTGAGTTGGGGGTCGGGATCTGTCCTGGCTCCCTCATCCCCAGCTGCCCCCACAGCCCTCACCCCAACCTACTTGCCAATGAGAGAGGCGAAGGGCTGCACCTGCAGCGAGGTGCCCATGATGATGAGCAGGTCCACCTTCCGGAAGTCCTGTGGGGCAGTGGCCAGTGAGAGCCCTGTGCCCCTGCCCAGCACCCCACAGTGGCCGGAAGCAACCTCTCCCAGGGCAGGTGAGGCGGCAGGTACTTACTGACTGCAAGCAGGAGAAGAACCGTGCCGGGAGGTTCTCGCCAAAAAAGATGATGTCTGAGGCAGAAATGGACAGATGGACCCAGAGCCAGAGGAGAAAGTGACATGGAGACAGAGGGGGCCACCAGAGGGACAGGACCCACTGCCCAGGACGGTCAGGGCACTGGTTGGGGAGCTCAGCTGGGCTGGGGGGGAGCGTGGCCTCTGGGAGGGTGTAGAGGGGAGAGGAGAGCCCAACCCAAATCCACCTGACTGGTCCCTGACCCCAGGGCTCACCAGGCTTCACCACACTCTGACATTTCTCGCACTTGGGGGTCACCTCCGAGAAGAGCTTCTCTGGCGTGGGAAAGCGGGAAAGGGGGTGGTGAGGCTGGAGCTGAGGCTGCAGTCCCCTCCTGCCCTCCCTCCGCTGCCAACACCAACACCTGGCCACTGGGTGCATCTCCTGGGTGTTGCCCTGCTCCCGCTCTCCCTTCCGGTGGTGCTGGGGATTGAACCCAGGGCCTCTGCATGGAGCTACTTTCTATTTTTTAATCTGGAGACAGTCTTGCTAGGCCTTAAACTTGTGATCCTCCTACGTCAGCCTCCTCAGTAGTGGGATTAGATGTGTGCACCACCTGCCTGGCTAAGATCTCCCTTCTTGGAGAACTGTCCTTCCCCCCAGCACCACTATATACAGCTTTTTAAAATCTTATTTAAAACAAAAAAATTTTTGGTACCAGGAATCAAATGCAGGACCTTGTGCTTGCCAGGCAGGTGTGATAGCACTGGGCTAAATCCCCAGCCCTCACTCTTCAATGAAAAAGTGAACACAGGAACAGCTGCCTGCCTGAGCCCCTGCCTGGGAGTGAAGCTCTCTTCCAGTGGGTCTTGAGAGGCAGACCTAGCTCCTCTGAGTCAGAGAGGCCTGGTGACTGCCAGGCATGGGGGCAGCAGGGAAGGGAGGACATGGAGATGATTCCAGGATGGGACAGAACCTGAGGCCCAGCTGCACCCCACCCTCGTCCCGTGACGGTCACCTCCCTTATTGTTAATGGATAAGGCAGCTTGGAAGTGGACAGAACTGAATGCATGCGCCCAACCGCCCTCTCACTCTTTTCAGCCCATATCTATGGAGAACAGTGTCCAAAGCCACCATTTAGGAGACTTCCGCAAGGACAGCAGGCTATTTTGTGGGTAGCGCGGGTGACACTGCTGAGGGACGTAATGGGGTGGTGGCCATTGTATGTCACCCCAGCTGCGTGCAGTTGGGCCATTCATGAATCCTCAGCCCAGGGGCGATCGGCTGGTACTTTGTCAGAAAGGCCACCCTCCCCAGGCCCTACTACAGATGCCACCGCTGTCCTGACATCATGTGGACACCACCAGCTTTGTTCAGATGGCATAAGGAGGGTCAGAGAGGGTTTTGGGGTGAGACGGGGTTTCTTTCACAGCACAGTGCTGTCAGAGGTGGCTCTCAAGGCATGAAGACTGGCTGATTGTCTCTCCAAGACACTTGGTCCTTCCACGAACAGGGACAATGACTCCGCAGACCCTGTCATCTGTACTCCTTGTGCCAGGCCCAGCCCATGTCCTTAACCAGGCCGGTGAAGAACTTCACACCCCCAATAGTGCTTGCGTTGTTCAATGTAGCAGTCAAAGCCACATGTCACTTGTACAATTTAAATGAACAAAAATTTAAGAAAATTAGCCGGGAATGACGGTGCACATGCAATCCCGCCACTTAGGGAGACTGTGGCAGGAAAATCCCAAATTGAACCCACCTGGGCAAGGGAGCTACTTAATGAGACCCTGTCTCAAAAAATAAAGGTCTAGGGATGTAGCTCGGTATGAAGCTCTGGAATTCAATTTTCTGTACTGCAAACCAACCAATCCAGTTCCTCAGTCACGTTAGTCCGTTCCCTCCTTCCATTCTTTCTCCAGTACTGGGGGGATCCAAGGGGCACTGACAGACCTTTGTATTTTTTATTTCGCTAGGTTGCCTGGGCTGGCCTTAAACTTGTGATCCTCCTGCCTCAGCCTTCCAGATAGCTGAGATTCCAGGTATGTGGCACATGCCACATTTCAGGTGGTAACAGCCACAGGTAGCAGTGCAGAGGTGGAAGGCTTCCCTCATCTCCGAGCTCTAGGGGACAGTGCTGTGTTTCTCATTTCCCTCCAGGGGAGTTTCCTGTCAGGCGGGGTCAGGGTTCTAAAAGGAGACACAGAGCTAGGGTCTGGTGACCTCAGGGAACATTTAGGGCCTGTCTGTGTTTGTGGCGGAATTTGGTTTGGTGCTCGCACGCATGGCAACCTGGCTGAGAGATGCTGTATGTGGGCGGGGGGTGGCGGGGCAGGCGATGAATCGCCACCACCTCACATCTCAGGTCCTGACACTACCTATTAAAAAGCCACATTCCCCTGTATGGGGGGGCACAGAACCACGTGTGGTGGGGGACATCTGTAATCCCAGCATTCAAGGAGGCTGAAGCAGCAGGATCACAAGTTGGAGCTCAGCCTAGGCAACTAGAGACTTACTGAGACCCTGTTTCAGAAAAAAAAAAAAAAGTCTGGGGATGTAGCTTAGTGTGAAGGCCCTTGGTTCAATCCCTTGCACACCCTGCCCCCTCCTGAAAAAAACTGCCTGAGAGCTGTTAGCTACCACATGAGCATGAGGCCCAGTCTCCTCGGCGACCCCAGACTCACCTTTCATCCAGCCCAGGGTGTACTCGCGCCGGCAGAGCTGGCTGGTGCAGTGTGATGTGTAGAAGGTGCCGTGGGCCTCCACCAGGTCCTCGGGCTCCAGCCCGGCCACGCGCTCCAGGGTGTCAATGTTCTGGAGAGAGGTGGGGCAGGGGGTCAGCAGTGAACACACGCACCCGGGCCACAGTCAGGGCGGGGAGCTGAGGCCAGGGGAGCAGGTGGGATTGTCAGCCCTGGGGGGAAAGGACAGGGCTGGGGAGGGGGAGCAGTGGCAGGATCACCACCCCAGCCCATAGGGCATTTTTCTGTCAATTTAGGCCACTTCTGTTTTTAAAGAAAACTGTTTTATTGGAGAGCCAGACACCTTACTGCCACTTGCCAGATATCTGATGAAATAAATGTACAAATGTCCAGTGTCTCCATTGTAAATGGAGCCCTCAGATGTGACGGCCTAGTGCAGCTCCCAAACTACACAGCCCAGGTCAGGCATGAATGTAAATTAATGAATCAGGAGAGCTTCGCTTTTCTTTTTTGTTGTTTTTTTGAGCCAGGTTCTCACTCTATAGTTCAGGGTGGCTTTGAACTCACAGAGATCCTCCTCCTCAGCCTCAGAATTGGGATTACAGGCGTGCACCACCACACCCAGCTCCTTTTTTTTTTTTTGTACTTGGTTTTAATTACGATATTTTCCTACTCAGGGTTATTATGACCTGTTTCACAGATCACATGTTAATTTGATTTTTTTTCCCCGATTCTAGGGATTGAACCTTTCAGTAGGGAACTACTTTTATTCATTTATTTTTATTTATTTATTTTTACTGTTTTGAGACAAGGTTTCCCTACGTAGTTCAGGCTGGCCTTGAACTCACTATGTAGTGCAGGCTGGCCTCAAACTTGTGGCAATCCTCCTGCTTCAGCCTCCCAAGTACTGGTATTACAGGTGTGCGCCACCACGCCCACCCAGGAACTACTGTTGTACAACCTCCACTGGCCAGCTCCCCTTCCCAGAGACCTCTACAGTGACCTGTTTCTTGTGTCCTCTTTGGAGGTATTCTATAACCAAGCAAGATAGAAGTACACAAATTCTTACAGTTATGTATCACCTGATGATATTTTGGTCAACTGTGGGCCACATATGTGACAATGGTCTGAAAAGGTTATATAGTCCCAGGTCTTATTCTCTGGAGGCTGAGGCAGGAAGATCACTTGAGTGCAGGAGTTCATAATCAGTCTGGGTAATGTGGTAAGATTCTGTCTCTAAAAGGGAGGTGTAGTTTAGCAGTAAAACACATGCTTACCACGGGTGAGACCCTGGGTCAACCCCAGGACCAAAACAAAAAGATTATATTGCCTGGCGATATCGCAGGCACCCTGTGTAAGTGTACCTTATGATTGAAGACATAATCCCTTAGCAAAGCAGGCATCATGGTGCAGGCCTGCAACCCCTGTGCTCTGAGAAACGGATGCAGTAGGATCACAAGTTCCAGCCTAGGCAAATAGTAAGACCCTGTCTCAAAAGTTAAAAAAACAGCTCAGTATGAAGGTCCTTGGTTCGGTTCCTAGTACCTACCAACCATACACACACACACACACACACACACACACTCACACACACGCCTTGTTCCCCTCAACAATGCCCTCATCCCCTCCCCACCACTGAAGTAGGTTTAGACTGAGGAGAGGAGGCTGGGGCGCTGTCCTCAACTGTGACCTTTGCACTGACATCTGAAAATGAAGGCAAAGTGCTTACAAGAGTTAGACTCAGGCGGCGATGTAGCTCAGTGAGGCTGCACCTGCCCGGCGAGGTCCCAAGTTCGATCCTTGGTACAAAACAAACAAGCCACACACACACAAAAAAAACAACAACAAAAAACCAAACCAAAAAAAAGCATCAGACTCGGGCAGGGGTACAGCTCAAGGGCAGAGCGCATGCTTGTCTGGCACACAGGAGGTCCTGGGTTCCATCTCCAGTGTCACAAAGAAGGAAAAAAAAATGAGACTGGTTTGAAAAAGCAGGAGGCTGCTATGTGAGTGTGGATATGCAAGGGTCTTCAGCAAGAGAGCCTGAGTGAAGAAAAAGCCAAGTGCGAAACCTCACGAATAACGTGAATACTCCAGATTTACATTTTTTTGCAGAGCTAGGGAGGGGACCCAGGGCCTCATGTGTTCGAGGCCAGAACGCTGCCTGCTCTGCCGCCAGCCTGTGTATAACTAGAAAGGACCAGAGGCCGCTTTGCTGTGATCACTGCGCTTGACTGAACCTGACAGCTGCCTGAATGTGTAAAGGGATCCTGTGTAAAAGGGATCCTGAGCTAAACACAACATCACAGGGTGCTTCGAAGTGCTGATTCGTCACCATCCAGAAGCAGCGCAGACTGTGCTCCAGTGACTCAGAAGGCAGCTCAGTGGGAGGAGACAAAGCATTGGAATCCAACCAGTTCATCCAACACGAGAGTGGAAGTTTTTCCACCTTTACTTGTTTTATGCCATGAAATTGTTTAAAATCTCTACGTGGTGTTAAATTCTTATGTTAAATATCGCAGGTGGGAAGTTGGGTGCTGAGGCACCTGGAGTCCTAGAGCTTGGGAGGCTGAGGCAGGAGGACTGCTTGAGGCTTGGTGTTTGAGACCAGCCTGGCAAAGCTTTTACTCAAAATGAGTGAATATAGAACTTTTTGTTTTAGAAAATTTAAACTTCCGGTAAGGAGGAGATGAGTGACCAAACGTACTCATTTTGGCTTTCTGGTGAAAACAGTACCTGGTCTTGTGCTCTCTGGTTAAGGGCCGAGTTTTCTGTTTTTGTTTTGCCTGTTTTGAGACAGGACCTCAGTATGCAGCCCAGGCTGGCCCTGAACTCATGAGCTTACTGCCTCAGTTTCCCAAGTGCTGGGATTACAGGCTGTGCTACCACACTTGGCTTCAAGGGCCAGGATGTTTTGCCTCCGAGAGAGCGGTCAGTAGCCTCCAGGTGCCTGTTTGCGAGGCCTCAGTTTCTCCTCCTGGCTGGTGAGTAAACACCACCCACTGCTGCTGCAGTGGGCATCTGTTCCTGCTGCCTCCCCTGTCCATATGGGCGTCTCGGCATCCCAGGCCCTCACCTGCCGGGCACCTCACATCCACCTTCTCGGGAAGGGAGAGCAGGTCTAGGCTGCACCCGCCTCCCGCCAACACCTGCTGGGCACCTCACATCCACCTTCTCGGGAAGGGAGAGCAGGTCTAGGCTGCACCCCCTCCCGCCACAGCCATCCAGGAATCACCTACTTCACCTCAGCCACTCCGGCCTCCTCCTGCCCTCTGAGCATCACAGCGCCTGCTGCCCACCCCTGCTTCTGTCTGTCCGCACCGGAAGCCAGAGGGAGCTGTGTTCACGAGTCAGGTCGCACCCCGCCCCACGTGGAGCGCTCCAGCTCTCTCCCCACTCACGGGGCCTGGTAGCATCCACCCTCACCCACTCCGTGTCTCCTCCTCTCTTCTCCTGCTCTCCTCATCGCTCACTCAGATCCAGCCTCTTAGGATTCTTTGTCTTTTATTTGTTTGGTTTTGGTTTTTTGAGACAGTGTCTTTCTATGGAGCTCCTGCTGATCTTGAACTCACTATGTAGCCCAAGCTGGCCCCAAACTTGAGGCAATCCTCCTGCTTCAGCCTCTCCAGTGCTGGGATTACAGGCGTGCATCACCACACCTGACTTCCTGGGATTCTTTGAATGTGCCATATAGTGTCACCTCAGGACCTCTGCACTGCCTTTTCCTTTCATCCAGAACACATCTCCCCCCATAGCTCCAGGGGTCCTTCCCTTGCTTCTAAAGTCTTTGCTTAAAAGTCCCCTTTCTCAGTGAGGCAGGCATGGCCACCTGACAGGCACAGCCTCCATTCCTCTCCGTGTAACTCTGCTCCACATACCTGTCACCAGGTGACACACCAGGTCTATGGTTTACTCCATCTTGTCCTGGTTACCTCCCACATGAGTGTCAGCTCTAAGAGGGCAGGGATGCCTGCTCTGTTTGCTGCAGGCAGGGCCTGGCACTGGGTTGGACCCAAGAGTGAACATTTGCCCACACTGAAGCTGACAAACAAGGGAAGACCACAGCATCGCACGTGGAAGGCACTCAGTGCAGCAGAAGCCGCACGCTCACTGCTGAGCCCTGGCCCGTGAGTAAAGCTGGGTGTCTGGGTCAGGTGTGTCCTGGGGGTGGGCGGGGGCCAGAAAGCGGAGACTGTCCACTCCCCACAGCCACCACCAGTCGCCCCTCTGCGGGGACACCTGCTCCATTAGAGAAAGCCGCACTAGGAAGGACCCATCCTCCCCCTGGGGGCTGCTTCTGAGGCTGCAGGTACTCAGGGGGCTGGTAGGGACGCACATCCCCTCCACCCTCCAGCCCTTCCTCCTACTGCGCCAGGTGGGCTGGGGTGGGACTGCTGGCACACGTGCACACCGCTTGGCATGTCCTGTCACCTCAGCTCATCCCCGTGAAACAAGGACGAGGCACCAGCGTTCTCCCGTTGCGGTGTGAGACTGCGGGGGCCCAGGGACTAGTCCGGGAGCTGTCAGTGTGAGCCAGCCTTGCCTGCTACTCAGGTGCACGAAAGCCATGGCCCGTGGCTTGCCCACGGCCAGGTTCATCTGTGCAGTTATGACAGGGTGCCCCTTCCTGCAGACACAGGGTGCCCCTGTTGGAAAACTATCACGCTGTACTGGTTTTGTTGGCTCAAGTCACTTTGCTGTTATCAGAAGAGTAGAAAAGCGGGACTGTCTGGTGCCACCGTGTCCCCTCAGACATGGGATCCTTTTGCAGCGAGATGGCTGGAGGGGAATTGCTGCCACCTCTCCAAAACCTGAGAGGGTAAAGCTGTTCTGGCCCGTTTTATACAGGGGAAACTGAGGCTGGGAGGAAGTGAGTCAGTGCAGCTCACAGCAGGGAGCAGTAGGCAGAGCCCTGGCCCCACGGCTGCCTGGGGAGCCCCAAGCTCATAGGCACAAAGCTCTGCCGGATCCTGTGCCCTGCAGTGCCCACAGCGCCGCCTACCTGTGTGTAGCAGCGCAGGAGCAGCCCCTTCTCCTTCAGCAGGCGGATGAAGTAGTGACAGACGGTCGGCTGGAGGGGAGTGACAACAATGCCCCTGTCACGGAGGATCTTGACGCGCCATCGCTGTGCACCAGGGGCTATCCTAGGTGCTGTGTCTATTTTTCTTCAGGGAATCATCACAAGGGCCTCATAAGGGAGACCAGTGTCCCTGCTCCACTTGTCCCTCAGATGAGGAGACTGAGGCCTGGGGAGGGTGGCTTGCCAAGATCACACACGATCAGGAAGTCGCAGAGCTAACATTTGCAACCAGGCTGCCTGGCTCTGACGTAAGAACTCATTTATACCTTACAACGACCCTTTTCAGATACCATCGTTCGCTCCATTTCACAGATGGGAAAACTGAGGCTTGTGGTCTCAAGATGAGACACAGGAGCTGAATCCTGGCAGCCCAAACCCAGAGTCTCTCTAATAACAGTCAGCGGGGCCCTGGAGGGGGTCTTCCTGTGCCTGCTCTCCCTGCCTGCCCTGCTGAATAGGATCTCACCTTGAACTGCCCAGGATACAGTTCCTTGGCAAGGGCAAAGAAGGGTTCCGGATGTTTCTGTGGGAGAAAGAGCCAGAGGGCCCGATGGCCCAGGTGATGCGAGGGTTGGAGCAGGTGCCCCCACCCCGTATTATAGAAGTGTACCTTGAAATAGCCAATCTCAAAGATGGCCTCTGGGTAGGGAAGATGGTACTTCTCCAGGTTGGCGTAAAGGCCAGTGGTTGGAGAACGGAAGTCAGGGATGCCCGCCGCTGGGGGAGAGGGAGGGACAGCTTACTGGGAATGCCGGCCCCATCACACCACACTGGCCTCCTCCCAGGCTAGACGCAGACAGCGCCCCTCCTAGCCTGTGGGGGCAGCTGTGGAGGGGGAACTTACATGTAGAGATTCCAGCTCCGACCAAGCAGATGACCCTGCAACCTGGGGGACAGGAAGGCAACATCGTCTGACAGTTTGCTCAGTCAACAACATCAGCCATCCCGTCTGTGACGCTGTTTCCTCCATATTGGGTGTGGGCAAGCATCTCAGATGCCTGGTTATCCCAGGGTCTTCGGGAGGATAGAGTTATCGGCCTCAGTTTCAGATGAGGATACCAAGGCCCACAGCAGAGAATACAGGGACTGGCAGAATGCACTGTTTGATTTTTTTGTATGTTTTGAGACAGGGTCTCCCTATACAGTTCAGCTGGCCTTGAACTCATGGGGATCCTCCTGCATCAGCCTCCAGGTGCTAGGATTACAGGCTTGTGTCACCGTGCAGGCTGAGAATGCACTGTTTGAAATGACAACAGTTTTAAGAAAACTCAAGAAGATGGGCATGGAGGCGCATACCTGTGATCCCAGCTCTTGGGAGGCTGAAGCAGGAGGATCATAGTGAGCTCAAGGTCAGCCTGGGCTACATAGCGAGACCCGTCTCAAAAAACCAAAATAAAATAAAAGAAAGAAAACTCAAAAAGAGACCACAGGACCAGAAATTTCTCCTCATAAGTAGACTAGACAAAAATACATTCTCCAAGAAAAGGTGCAGGTTAGTACAAAAATCTCTCAGGCTGGGGAGTGTGGCTCAGTGACAGAGTACCTGGGTTGCACCCCTAGGACCACCAAAAACAGAAAAGCAACAATCCATCTTCTGGACCTGCTCTCGGTGATCTTCTGTTTCTAGCACGCTGATTTTCTTGTCCTGTTTCTTTCCTCCGTAAGCAAATGAACATCAGCCGCCAGAAGCCTCATCATTTCCAGGCAAAGGCCAAAGATCTGCCACCCTAAGCCTGCGCCCAGGCAAGGAGAGTGAAGACTGGATCCAAGTCTGGTTCTCCTCCTCCCATTTACCTGTGAGGTCATCACAGTATGATCTGGGCAGAGAAGGAAACTGAGGGACAGAAAGGTTGTGACTTGGGGCAGGTTGAACGGCTAACAAGTGGCAGAATTGGGATTTGTCCCCGGGTGCCCTGAAAAACAGAACACATGCGCCCCCTCGTGGTGATGGGAGCTTACGCTGTTTCTCTCATAGAAGGGGCTTTGGCTTCCTCCTCTCTAAAATGGGCACAATTATAGTACCGGCCTGGCAGGCTCCTGAGAGAATGAATGAATTCATGTATAGCTTAGATCAGTGCCTGGCACTGAGCAAACAGTGCATACAAGTATATGTGTGACTCACACGCTTTGAGTCAATTGTACTAAACTTCCCAAAACCCACTGCTTGTTTATATAGTAAGCGTTCTGTTCTGCAGTTTGTTCCCATTGTCAGAAGAGAAGACAGGGAAGATGTGGTCAAATAGGTTCACGAGCACACAGCCCAGCACAAATGGACCCGCGCTGCCTCGGCTAATGGCTGGCGGGCCCCTTGCCACACAGAGCCCTGGCATCTGCCCGTCAGCAGATGGCAGACACAGGTGCGACTCCCCACGAATTGGGAGCCCCTGGGTATCCTGTCCATGGAAGGACGGCGAGGCCCACCACAACCTAGGCCTCAGCTTCGTCTCCGGCTGGTCCAGTGGGGGCGGAGACCAGGGGCACATGTGTTCTGTTTTCAGGGCACCCGGGGACAAATCCCAATTCTGCCACTTGTTAGCCGTTCAACCTGCCCCGAGTCACAACCTTTCTGTCCCTCAGTTTCCTTCTCTGCCCAGATCATGCTGTGATGACCTCACAGGTGAATGGGAAGATCAAATAAGGGGACATCCATAAAGTGCCTACCCAGAGCCTGGAAAACAGTGAGGGCTCAATTTTTTTTTTCCCTCTTGCATTACTGGGGATTGAACGCACAGCCTTCATACCTAGCTACATCTCTATTCTTTTAATGTTTTTATATTCAGACAGGGTCTTGCTAAGTTGCCCAGGATGAGTTTGAACTTGCAATCCTCCTGCCTCAGCCTTCTAGAGTGCTGGGATTACAGATATGTACCACCATGCCTGGCTTCAGTAAATTTATTTATTATTTATTAATATTCCCTCGTGGACACACTCATGGGCTGACTACTCCAAGACCCAGGCACAGGAGGACAGAAGGAACAAATACTTTGTAGCTACTCCCTGGATTCTTTTCTGGGCTATCCAGGCCAGGGGATGGCTATGGGCCGCTGCCCAGCGGGCCCCAGAGGGCAGCAGGCCTGGCCACCCGAGGAGGGAGACGGCAGCAGCTGGAGGACAGGGAAACCGGAGAAGACGTCCTCAACAAAGGGCTGATCAGGACCCTCAAAAGGCCCATTGTGCCTGCTGAGGACTGCTGAGGCCTGGTTTCTCAGACTTTGTGACTCAACTCACAGCAAGAAATATGCACTTCACGGTGACCCAGCCAGCAGGCACCACACACCACATCTGAAGCAGCCTCCTGTAGCAACAGCCACGGACACACCTGCACAGCTCTTGCTCTAAACATTTACATTCCTCTTGGTGTGTTTAGCCCCCCGGGTAATCCCATGAGGCACTATTACAGTCCTCATTCTAGGAAAAAGGCCTAGCCTATCAGAGCACAGTAATGTATTCAGCAACAGAGATGTGACCCAGGCCTGGCCAATCAGACAGGCAAACTGGTTCAGCCTGGGCCAGTGGGAGCCAATCTCTACTGTTCTGCCTGGACATCAGCAAAAAGGTGTATTCTTTGAGGAGTAGTTGCTAGGCTGGTAGAACTTCCATTTGGAGCTGCCAGGAGGTCACTGTATCCCAATACGAAGTTGTGACTTTGGAGAACGTGGAAGCCCCCGGATCTAGCCATGCCCACAGCTCTATTTTAGGATCCACACATTCGTTTTTTTGGCAAAAATTTGGGTTTCTTGCTTCTTGTAAACAACAGGTGTGAAGTCACCGGGGCCAGGAGTGGGAGCAGTGCGGGGTGGGGGTGACTTACAGCGCTCGCTCTGCATGTAGCGGACCACCCCTTCCAGAGTTAGCTCATCCAGCAGACGCTCCTTCTGGGAGCCCAGGCCCAGGGTCTGGGAGAAGAGATTCCTCAGGAAGTCCACTGATGAAAAAAAGAGAGACAACAGCCGGTGGGCATTCAGCAAGGACGCATGATGTACCTTAGGCCTCCATCCCAGCCCTGGGCACCCCTCTCCCTACCACTGAAGGCAAGATGCCTGGCCCAGTACTGGCACCAAGTCTTTCACTACAACCTGTTTTGTTTTGTTTTTTGAGTCGGTCCAGCTCTGCAATCCAGAGTGGCCGGGAACTTGCTGTGCAGCCCAGCCTGGCCTCAGACTTGTGATCCTCCGGCCTCAGCCACCCAAGTGTGGAGACTACAGGCATGGGCTGCCACATCCAACAAATTTACACACTTCGAATGCCATTCCTCGTAGAGGTTTGGGTCTAGGTAACCCTAGGTCCTTGTCCTAAAATCGCACCCCCCAGAGCCCTGCCCTCCAAGGAAGATACTCACTCTCTGCCTCTCCGCCAGATGCGCCTTCCTCAGCGTCCAAGTCTGTGTCCTGGAAGGGGTGGGGTGGGGTGGCCATGCCGGAGAGGTGGGGTTAGGGAAGAAAGGGAGCTGGGGCACCAGATTTGGGAGGGAAGGCTCTGGCTAGGGTGTGGCCCGGGGAAGTGAGGGGCAGTGTGGGCCTGTGCTGGGGCCAGTGTGCGGGCTTGGGACAGGTTGCCTGGAGGAGACCTGGACCTGCTGCTCGTGAGGAGCGCAACCTCGACAGCACCTTCACTGTGCAGGCTGTCAGGCTCCTCATCTTGAGAATGGAGTGCAGAGGGCTGCGGTGAGGATGGGCCGAGTTAACACACGGAGGCGCCAGGCACTGCACCGGCGCTCAGGGAGCCCTGGCTTTGCTCTTGTCATATGCTGGCATGCCTGACCCCTGGAGTGTGGGCCCACTGTCTCTCCCAGCAGCCTTACAGGCCTGCTGCATGAGGGTAGCCTGTGTATTACACCTGCCAGCAGTCTGGTGCTCACCTCATGGGCCCTCCTAACTGCAGCGCTCTGGGACTCTGTCCCGCGCCCTTCCTGCTTTCCCTCACCACTTTCCCTGGCTACCTGCCACACCTGTGCCCGTGGCCTCATGTAGTCACTGACGATACCACCTTGCTGTCCCCAGGCCTGGGGATCCCAAGCTTCATGGACACCTTGCCCACGTTACCCTCAGGCCTCTCACTCCCGCCTCGTCCCAGACTGGCCTCAGCATCTCTCCCTAACCTGCTCCTCCACCCAGCCCCCTCTTGGTGTGGCCTCGCTGTCCGCCAGCCTGCCTACAGCCTCAGGCACAGCCTCAGCTCACCAGGGCGTCCTGTCTACTTGGCCTCTGCATGATGGCCGGTCCACATGCCTCCACTTCAAAGTCCTACTTTGGCTTCTCCAGTCTCATCTTTTGATCACAAATGTCTCCACAGCCTACCATGCTGTCAGCAATACAAGGGCGGGGACACCCAGCTCTGAGAGCAGGGCTTCCAGAGCATCCACCACCAAACACTTCTGAGGTGGGTTGGCCCTCAATGGTGCTGCAAAACACGCAGCCTACAGCTCAGTCTCCTGCACGCAGGCCCACTGTCAGCGCCTTCCCCAGGCACTCACTACTCTGGTTGTGAGACTTTCTGAATAAGAACTTCCCTTGCAAACATATTACATTTTTAAAAAATCAGCTTTAAAGATTACATGAGCTTTGCAAATGGTCTGGCCATAGACAAGTAACATGGGCATTTGCCTTGTGATTGCCCCAACCCACCCCCGCTGAGATGACCATTATTAACAGTGTAATAGTAGCTACTCCAGATTTGTTCTCTGTGTATAAAAACTCAATATTTTTTATAGAAGTAAGTCAACCCACTGCATTTTCCACTGAACAATATAGCATAGACCCACCTTATTTGTTTAAGCAAGTATTACATTATTACGCAGTATTGCATTGCACGGATGAACCATAGTTCATTTAGCCCATCTCTCAACAGCCGTTTGGGCCGTTTCCAGTTCTGCCTATGACAGACAATGCTGGAGTTTACAGCCTTGCAAGTCTTTGGTACTGAAGATCCATTCTGACCATGAGATCTTTTCTCAGGCCATGGTTGTGCTCTGGGACCCAGGCCAGTGAGACACTGAGGACTGACAAGAGGCTGTCACACACTCGACATGGCTCTGCTATCCCTTTGTAGGGTAATCACAGCTGTTTTGTGTTTTGGGATTTTTCCCCCCAATACTGGGGATTGAACTGAGGTCCTTTACACTAAACTACATCCTCAGCTCTTATATTTTTAAATTTTCAGACAGGGTCTCTGCAGTTACTAAATTTCCCAGGCTGAGCTCAAACTTTCAGTTCTCCCGCCTCAGCCTCTAGAGGGCTAGGGGTACAGGCATGCACACCACAACTAGCCTAATCACAGCTTCTGACCTACATGTGAAGTGTCGTGGGTACAGGTTGGCTGGCATTCTGTCAGGGCAGAGACAGTGAGGCACTGTGGGGGAGTTGGGGTGTTGGCACGTGCCTTCAAGAGTGTTCTCCCTGCAGCATCCAGGGGGCAATGTACCCAGTGCCAGGGGTCTCAGACCCTTCCCTGTTCCTCTACCAAAGGACAAGTTACCTAACAGCTCTGCCTCCAGCTCCTTGTCTGTAAAATAGCTGTGGTGAGCCTTACTCCTCACAGGCATGCTGGGAAAATTAAAGGAGACAGTGCCCAAGAAGCACCAAACAGAGTTCCTGGCTGGAGCAAGTAGGCAAAAAACACTACCCACCAGTCTAATTAGACACCCAACCACCAAAGCAGCACATCACTCTTTCCTGCCCCAGGTCTCCTCACAAGCTATTCCCTGTGCATGGAACACCATCTCCCACCTCTGTCTAAGAAAACTCCAAGTCACTCTTCACTTACTATGCTGTGACTATAGCTTGGGCTGGTTCCTAGACCAGCCTGTGGGTTCCTCTAGGAAGGGCCCAGCGGGAACCTTCTGTGACCCACAAAGTTTGTTCTGGCTCCTCCAGGGCCCTCCGTTACTTTCACAATCACCCTGTAGGGTCATTTTCTTGACACTTGTCCATGAGATCTGTGAGTTCAGGAGCCAAATTTGATACCTGACTTCCAGGCCCAGGAGAAATAAAGGTGAGAAGGAAATGGGGCTGGGGCATTTTGTCTGATAGTCCCCAGGAAGCTGTGTCAGGTGGGTCTAGGGACTGGGGCAATGGGCTCAGGGTCTGGGTAACAATCTCCTTCTGCCACCTCCCGCCAGTATGGGATGGGGGAGCAAGTCCATCTCTCTCCTTCCCTCCACCCCTTCCCCATCTCACCTGAGCCTCCTGCACCTTCCCTGCCTGGGTCTCCAGAGGGTCAGAGGCTGGGGAGGAGGGGGAGCAGACGTGGTTACAGTGCAGGGAATGGTTAAGAGGGGAACAAAGGGGTTCAAAGTGGCAGGTGGGTCAAGAAGACCTTCCAACCTAGTTACACTGGGGTCGGCGGTGGTAAAAATAAAACTGGGAGGGAGGGATGGAGCAAAGCGGGTCTTGGAGTGGAGCGCGCTAGCTGTAGAGGTAATGAAGGGGCAGAGAAGCTGAGATTGAGAAGGTTAGCAGGAGAAGGAGATATCCGGGAGACGCGGCGGAAGGAAGACTTTGGAGGAGAGGTAGGAGGGTAGTGAGTTGAGTGTCAGAGGGTTAGGTTTACAAAGCAGAGGAGTTTGTCAAGAAGAGAGTAGATAAAGATACCTCAGCTGGGAGGCAGGCTTGGGAGAGAAGTGCAGTGAAGGTGGTAGGTTTAGGAGAGGCACAGGAACTACAAGAAGAGGTAGGAGGGGACACCAGGGGTTTCTTATCATCCTACAGTTGCCCCTAACACCAGGTACCCTTAGCAACCAGGACCGCGGCAACTCAGATCCTTAGTAAAGAGGGTCTTTAGCAAAAGTGCGAGAAACACACTATCATTAGCAACTTGGCAAACGGACACGCTAAACGAACCCTTAAAACTCGCAACCCAGAAACCCACCAACCTAGCAATATGAACCATTTATCAACGGGCCCTCCAATTCCACTCCCTTCATGCAGCCTCTATCTCCCGCCCACCGCGCCTGCCCTCGGGCCCCGGGGCCTGTAGCCCTCAGCCAGGCCCCGGC
>NW_022900931.1:58576415-58608978 GCF_012274545.1 Fukomys damarensis
CGGGGCGGGGGCCCTCGGGGCTGTCACCGACTGCTCTGTCCCGTGACGGCACCGGAAACAGAAGGGGCAGGGATAGGGCAGAAAACTACAACACCCAGCAACCATTGCGACCACATAAAAACTTTCACGCGTTGCTGGTCTCGCGCCTTCCTCAAGGTAGAAACGCGAAGGTCAGACTACAAGTCCCAAAGGGCCGGGCGTCGGTAGCCATGTTGGTAAAGGGCGTCTGGAAAATGCGGGGACGACTAGCGAGCCATAACCTAACTGAATATTCTAATTGGCCATAGTATGGTACTGAGGCGGGACGTGAGCAATTTCCTCCACTCTGATTGGGTGAGCTAGAGGGAATGTTGGGGAATTCCCGGTAGGGCGGAAGCGCCTGAGCTCCCAGCAGAGCCCAGCCAGGCGGTGGCCGTAGGTGGTCACTGAGGTGGCTGGGGCCATGGCTGGGGTCGCGTGCTTGGGAAAAGCTACAGACGCTGATGAATGGTGCGACAGCGGCCTGGGCTCTCTGGGTCCGGACGCAGCAGCTCCTGGAAGTTCGGGGCTGGGCGCAGAGTTGGGCCCGGGTCTGTCGTGGGCGCCCCTCGTTTTTGGCTACGTCACTGAGGACGGGGACACGTGAGTGAAACTTAGACTGCCAAACGGAGCTGTAGGATCCGACATCTGTTTCCCTATCAGTCTCTGATCCCTGTGACTTGCTAGCCTTTTACTCCTAAATCTGACTTCCAACGCTGGGTTAACTGACCCCTAATGCCCAAATCCTGCCTTGTAACAAAACCAGTCTCCTACTTTTCATCCTAACTCAATCTTTTCATACCTTTTATTTTCAGCTCCTGGAATCTACATCCTACTGATTGATCCCAAAACCCGATTTGAACTTTCCTGACCACAGCCTGGCGATCTTTGTTAAAACTGGCTCAGGTTCCTCCTGACTTCTAACCTCCAAATATGATCTTGATACTTTATGAGCCTTAGACTTTGATTTCCAAAATTAGTAATACTTTCTCCCTGACTCTGTGATCCTGTCTTGTGAGCACTGATCTTCAAAACTTAAATTTAAAGACAATGTAAGTTCTATGAGAACAGCGATTCATCTGTTAACTAAATATTTCTCACTTACTATACTACCATGTTTCAGACCCTATTTTGGATACGAGTGGTAATGGCAGAGAAAAAGAAACACAAACTTATCGTTATGGCTTATATATGTTCGTAGGGCTATATAGACAGGTTGGCAGGAAGGAAAGGAAGAAAGGAAAGATAGGAAGAAATCAAAAGAGAAAATTGAAAGTGTATTGAATTAAATGAAAATAACAAAATATATCAAAATTTGTAAGGTATTGGTGACATTTCAGGAGGAAATTTATAGCACCCAACACTTAAGGTCTCAATCTTTTATTTTTCAAAGTAAAAGAAACAAAAGGAAAGAAAAAAAGTCTGCCAAAAGGTAATGAGTGCTTTGGAAAAAAAAAAAAAAGGCAAGAAAATGAGACAAGTAGATAAACCAAGAGGCCAGCATTCTAGGTAGAAAGAACAAGCTGTTTTAAAGGCACATGTAAGGGACTATACCTGGGTTTTTTGCTTGTTGTGTTTACCGCTATGGACCCAGTGACTCAAACAAGGCCTGACACATAGGAGACAATCAATAAACACTAGTCTGAAAAGAACCAGCTCTGGTTTCATTAATTTTTCTCTATTGTTTCTTTACTTTCTATTTTATGGGTCCCTTTCAGATGCTATTATTTTCTTTCTTCTGATTACCTTGAGTTTCATTTGTTCTTCTTTTTATAGTTTTTTTAAAGCAGAAGTTGAGGCCACTGATTGGAGGCCTTCTTTACTAATGTAAGTGTTGGGTGCTATGCATTTCCCCTTGAAATTTTGCCAGTATCTTCCAAATTCTGATATGCTGCTTTTTTTTTTTTTTTTTTTGTACCGGGGATCAAACAGGTCTTTGTGCTTGCAAGGCAGGTGGCAAAACCACTGAGCTAAATCCCTGGCCCATGCTGCATTTTACTTTTCATTTAATTCAGTGTATTTTCTGATTTCTCCTTTGACCAGTGGATTATGTAAAACTATGTTATATAGTTTCCATTTGTCTGGAAGGATTTCCATATATCTTTTTGTTACTAAAGTTTAATTTTATTGTGGATAAAGAACATACTTTATGATCTGAATTTCTTTGGATTTATCGAGATTTGTTTTATGGTCCTGAATATTGTGTGTGCATTTAAATAGAATATAAATCCTACTGTCAAGGGTAGTGTTTTCTAAGTGTTTAGAGGTTGTCTTGGTGGACAGTATTATTCAAGTCCGCTATGATGATTTTCTGTCTACTTCTATCAATTATTGAAAGAGAGGTATTGAAATTTCCAACTGTAATCGTGAATTTGTTTATTTCTCCTGTAGTTCTGTTAGGTTTTGCATTATATAATCAAAGCTATTATCAGGACCACAAGTGTTTAGGGTTTTATTGTTGCAGTCCTGGGGATTCATCCTGGGGTCTTATGCATGCTAGGGAAGCACTCTCCCACTAAGCTACACCCTAAGCCTCTCTTATTATTGTTGATTAATTAAACCCTTAATATTACAAAGTTACATTCTAGCCAGGTGTGGTAGTACAGGAAGATCACAAATTCAAGCCTGGGCTGGGCAACTTAGCAACTTATCAAGAGTCTAGCTCATTTAACTGATATTAGGATGGCTTATCTTTTCCTGCCTTTTAAATTTTAAGCTCTTTAAACATTTTTGTATTTAAAGATAACTTTTTGGTTTTTTTTTTTTTGTACCAGGGATCGAACTTGGGCTTTTGTGCTTACAAGGCAGGTAGCAGTAAAGATAATTTCTTGCTGGGCATGGTGGTGAGATAATTTTTCTCCTGAAATTTTACCAATATCTTCATATACTACCAACGGGAATTTTTTTTTAGACTTTGTCTTTATCACCGTTTTTGAACAGTGTGCTTATGATGAATCTTGTAGTTTTTTTTTTCGTGTTTCCTGTTTGTGGGGTTCACTGAGTTTGTCGAATCTGTAGATTTTGTAGTTTTTATCAAATTTGTAAATTTTCCATCTATTTTTTAAAAATGTTTTTTCTGTCCCACCCCCTTCCTTTAGGGATCTCAATTAAACATATATAAGGCTTCTTGAAGTTGTCCCATAGCTCAATGATGCTCTTCTCTCTCTTAGGGTAGGGTCTTGGTGTTACTGTATGGCTCAAACCGGTTGTTTCAAACTGCTGGGCTCGTAAGATTCTTCTGAGGCCGAGACAGGAGGATCTCTGTAAGTTTGAGGTCAGCTTGTGCTATACAATCAGATACTATCTCAAAAAAAAAGAGAGAGAGATCGAGATCCTTCTGCCTCAGTTTCTCAACTTGATCTTAGCCACAAATCCAAGAAGCAGTCTGCCTCAGTTTCTCAAGTAGCTGGGACAGGCATTCATTACCATGGCCTGCTCATTCTGTATAGTTTCTGTCATGTCTTTGAGTTCATTCAACTTTTCATCTGTTATGTGTTGTTAATCTCACAAGTGCTTTTTCATGTCAGATACTGTTATGTCTAGGAGTTCAATTTAAGCTTTTTCTCCTGTCACCTGTGTCCCTGCTTAACTTTTTGAACACATAGCATGCAGTTAGAGTTATTTTGATATTCTTACTTGCTAGTTCTAACACCCATGTTATTTCTAGTTTTGTTTCATTAGTTGGTGATTATCATGATGGATCATTTTTTTGCATACCTGATAAGCTTTGCTTAGAAGCCAGACATTTAGGGCCGGGGATTTAGCTCAGCGGTTCGGTGGCCTGCCTTGCAAGCCCAAGGACCCGAGTTCAATCTCCGGTACTGAAAAAAAAAAAAAAAAGCCAGACATTGAGAAGTTTACCCTATTAGGCTGGATAGTTTTATATTCCTACAAGTATTCCTGAATATTGTTCTGGGATGCAGTTAAATCACTTTGAATTAGTTTGATCCTTCTTGAGTTTTGCCTTTAAAATTTGTTAGTTGGATATGGAGCAATGTTCCTATTTCCCACTACTGATGCAGAAACCTTCCAGAGTATAGTACCCAGTGTCATGTGAATTATGAGTTTCTCTGGTCCACCTGGTACGAACAGGCACTGTTCTGAGAGATGAGGGCTACTTTTCTCTAATCCTTTTGGGCGGTTGTCCCACCCTCACCCCCAGACTCACACACATGCTGTGGTCAGTGTCCTCCTGAATACTTGCTGGGACCCTCTGCAGATGTCCAGGGCGCCCTCACTTACAACCCGAGACCTCTGCCTGGGCTCCCTATCTCTGCACCCACCGTGGCTTGGGAATTCTCTCCACAATAACCTGTGGCAGTCAGTTGTAGGGCTTCACCTCCACGAGCCCTGTCTTTTGGGAATTAGTGTGATTTATTGTGTGATGTCTGGTGTCTTCAAAACTATTGCTTCAGTATTGCTTTTCATCTGATTTTGTTTTCAGTTGTTTCAGACGGGAGAGAAAGTGATCATATTACTTCATTTTGGGCCCCACTTAATAAACATTGAATAAACTGATGCGCTGAATTAACTCTGCTCTCTGACCCTCTCAGATATTAACAGCTGTTTCCAGAACTGTGGTCACAATGCTTAGTGCACAGTAGGTGACTTCGTGTTTGTTACAGCGTGAACAATACCTGACCTCTGCCCCTGATCCTTGCCTTTGTCCCCAGGGCTCTGCACTTGGCCGTGATACATCAGCACGAGCCCTTCCTGGACTTCCTCCTAGGCTTCTCTGCAGGCACAGAGTACCTGGACCTGCAGAATGACCTAGGCCAAGTAAGCCACTGGGGATAGGGCAGGGTTTGGGGCCCGGGGTCCTCCATATGACCTTAACCTCTGCTCTCCATTCCTGTAGACAGCCCTGCACCTGGCAGCCATCCTAGGGGAGGCATCCACCGTGGAGAAGTTGTACGCGGCAGGAGCAGGGTTGCTGGTCGGGGAGCGTGGGGGCCACACTGCCTTGCACCTGGCCTGCCGCGTTCAGGCACCCGCCTGTGCACGTGCGCTGCTCCAGCCCCGTCCCCGGGAAGCCCCCTATAGCTACCTCACACAGAGCCGAGATTGCGCCCGAGACACCAGCCACAACCCTGATGCCTTGAACCCTGAGCCTGAGTTGGACAAGGAGGAGGAGGAGGACAGTGAGGACAACTGGAAGCTACAGCTGGAGGCTGAGAACTACGAGGGTGAGGGTCGGGGAAGGACCCTGGCACCCAGGTAGGGCTGGGTACCGATAGGGATGGGCACCCAGCTCTGAGTTCAGCTTTTTCAACTGAAGACCCAGCCCCTTGGAAAATCATCCCTGGGCTTCAGGGACCCTGGCATCAAGACCAAGATCTCCATTGACGCCCCAGATTGTTGAAAATCCAACCTATGGGATCCAGGATGGTGGCTTCAGACTATTTGAGATCCAGACCTTGAACCGCCAGGATCCAGTGGTCGGTCCCAAGCTCCCATCTGCAAGGTGCAATCCATCCAGGATTGCTGTTCTTACCCACATGGCATAGCCACTGCCCGCTCAGAGCTCAGGGACTGAAAGCCTAGGCTTTGAGGGACTCTAGCACTTCAGGGTCCCAGCCCCAGTAAGCAGCCTCCTCCTCCAGACCTTATGGGAAAGGACCCATTTCCCAAGGCCCTGGTTTCTGAGTCTCAGCTCCCGACCAAGAAGCCCAGCTGCCTGAGACCAGGCCCTCCACAAATGGACGGAGGTCGTGCAGTGCCTGGTGTTCAGAGTCCACCCTCCAACCCAGGTCATGGGCTCTTCAGCTGCTCATGTCCCAGACACTGTGTGAAATGAGACCAGAGGCTCAGGTGTCCCGGGCCCAAGAATCAGGGCTCCCGTTCAAAGACCCCAGGCTCCTCACCCTTAGGACCCATACATTCCACTGCCAGGCACATGCTAGGACCCTCAGAACCCCTGAAAAACAGGCACCTGAGGTCCACACCTCTTTGATGTACCTGGGATGGTCCGCCCCCAGGGTGATAGCACTGGTGGCCCAGGGACCTTACCCCATTGTCTGACACCAGTCACTCTGTCCCCAGGCCACACGCCACTCCATGTGGCAGTCATCCATAAAGACGCAGAAATGGTCCGGGTGCTCTGGGATGCTGGAGCGGACCTCAACAAACCGGTGAGCAGCTACAGGGGTGAGTGTGCGCGCGTAGTGTGTGTCTCATCAGGCCCGCTGAACTCTGCTGTGACCCACAGGAGCCCACATGTGGCCGGAGCCCCCTGCACTTGGCCGTGGAGGCACAAGCAGCTGATGTGCTGGAGCTTCTCCTGAGGGCCGGTGCCAACCCCATGGCCCGAATGTACGGGGGCCGCACCCCTCTGGGCAGTGCCCTGCTCCGGCCCAACGCTGACCTCGCCCACCTTCTCCGAGCACATGGAGCCCCTGAGCCTGAGGACGAGGATGAGAAGGCTGGTCCCTGCAGCAGCAGCAGCAGCGACAGCGATGACAGTGACAGCAGAGATGAGGGCGTGAGTCAGGAGGAAAGCAGGGGCAGCCCAGCTGGGGGTGAGGGCAAACAGCAGCCAGGCAAGCGAGATGATAACTGACTGACACATCGAGACCACCGGACCTGGGCGGCTGCTCTTTGGGAACTCAGCCAGCGTGGGCGTGACGGTGACAGTGAGGGGCGTGCTGGGCAGGGTGGCAGGAGGAACTTGGACAGAGGTAACTGCAAAGCTCAAGCAGTGGCAGAGGCAGAACTCGGGCAGAGGTGGAGAGATCCCGGTTGGGGTGACGAGTGGACACGGCACGGGGAGTGATTTGGGGGCACAAAAGTTGGGGATCTCAGGCTGCAGGTGGATGACCTGGGCAGCAAGGATTAGAACACAGCTGCCAGGCTGTGAGAGATTTGACCGGAGAACCCAAGCACTGGGACATTGGCAAGGGATGAGTGGAATGGTGGGGTTAAGGCTGAGGGGTGGAAGAGGGACCTCAGAGTGCTTTTGAGGCACAGTTCTGGCCTAAGCAGTAGGAGGACACAGGCCTGGGAGCCGTGACTTTGGAAAGGGTGCTTTGAGTGCCAGGCATGGGGAGGTTGCACCGGAAGCTGGGGAACTGTTTCAAGGAAAATCCAGGCTTGTGCAATGTTGTGACTTAGGCAGTGGGCAAGGTGGCAGCCACCTGAGCCCCTCTGCCACCCTCTCTGCCCCTAGGATGAATATGATGATATCGTGGTCCACAGTGGCCGAAGCCAAAGCAGGCTACCTCCTGCCCCAGCATCCACACCTCTTCCTGACGACCCTGACCCCATCTGATTTGTTTTAATTGTTAATGTAATTGCCAGTTTAATAAAACCTCCATTCTGACAACAGAGCCTAGACTGATGTGCCCTTCCCAGTCCTCGGGGTCATCCCCGGGCCCCTGTCCCGCCAAGGTCAAGGGCTGCACGAGAAGCCTTGGTGGTTTTCTTTGTGCTTTATTCACTCAGAGGCTGGGAGGGGTACGGTGGGTGTTGGAGCGGTTTCCTGAGTGGGTCTGAACCCAGCCCCCACCAGCTCAGAATTGCCCCCTTGGGCTCGGTTCCAAGGCTCCAAGGAAGGGGTTCTTCTCTCCCCTGTGGGTTGGGGGTGCAGTGGGGCGCCAGTCCTAGCCATAAGGGCACTTGGGGAGGTGGGGGAGGCGGGTCAGCCCTCCCTCCTGAGCGCCTGTCTCAGCCTCACAGTGGCCTTCTTCAGCTCATCACTCACACGCTCCAGCTGCTCCATGTCGTGTTCCTGGTGGGGTCAGAGCAGTGATCAGTGCCTACCTGAAAGGCAGGCTGCCGTAGGGCACCTGCGCCTTCTCACGGAGGCAGCCCAGGACAGGCATCCCAGTCGTGATCCGCATCGTGATCTGGCAGTCAGGTCTACGTGCACAGCTGTGTGGGACCAACAAAGGTGCCCGACGGGGGTGCTCCATTTGTGACTGATGGCCATTTCAGTTAGCGCCAGCAATCCTGGTGACATCTTACTCTCCATCACCTGGCAGTGGTGTCAATCTCTAGCCTAATGAACGAGCCACAGCTGCCACTTTCCTGGCGGCCAACTTGCTGGTTCTGGACCGGCAAGGGTGGCTCACCCGGATGCCTCTGGGCAGTAATGGCAGGCTTTCTGGTGACTGTGATCTCGTAATGGTGGCCTTCCCAGCAACTGTAATCCCTGAGGGAAGCCACTTTAGCCAACAGAGACCTCGTTTAGATGTTGCTACCGAGAGTTTGTGTCAGGCCGGACCATTTTGCTCTGTTGGTGATGGGTCTCGCTGTGTGCGGCCCAACACTGGGAGCTGTTTCTGGTGACGCCACCTCCCCCACTCACCTCCCGCTCTGAAGCTTCCTCCTCTTCCTCCTGTACGGCCTCGGCGCCTGGCTGCTGCTGGTGGTGGTGATGGTGTGGCGAGTCCTCCTGTCTCTCTCCTGCGTCCCTCTCCATCCTTTGCCACAGGCTGTGGCCCCCGCCCAGCACCTGCACACCCTCCTCTGTCTCAGATTGGGAGGCCTCCTCATCTCTGGCTTTCTCTGCCACCCCTCCACCCTCTAGACGCCTCTTCCACACGTCCTCGGTCTCCTCAGGCCCCTTTTCTTCTGCCTCGTCCTCTTTCTCCTCCTCCTCCTGGTGGGGCCGGCTGTGGAGCTGCTCGAGGACGGCCTGTTCCTGCACCTCAGACTTGCGGGTGCTCTCTGCTGCCTCCTCTTCCTCATCCCTCACCTCCTGGCTGGACCTTGTCTTGTCAGCCTCCTGCTTCTTGGAGTCCCCATGCAACAACCCCTTTTCCTCAGGCAAAGTACAGCCGTAGGGCTCCGTCTTACATATCTCTGGCAGAAAGAGATAGACACTGTCAAGCTGGAAAGCTGAGGCCTAAAGAGTGCTGAGTCCTGCCTGAGGCCCCACAGCCCAGAACTGGGGGGGGGGGCAGATGCCGGGGATGTTTGCAGCCCCATCCTGTCCCTCTGCAGGGACAGAGCCGGGTATGTGTGTGAAGCTGGAGGTCAGGTTGTGTCAGGTGGGAGCACCAGACAGGCCGGGGGGCTGGGGTGCTGGACACCCCTTCAGTTATGTGGTGGGGAGGAAGGCAGGTGGCGCGTCCCGGGCAGAACTTGGGCAGAGTGGTACCCTGTAGAGGAACAGGGGTCCCCTTACCTTTGTGGAAGAGAGCCGTGCAGGGTCCTCTCTGGGCCTGGCCCAGGGCCAGCACCTCCGTGACCACCTCTGCCAGACAGCGGGTCAGCTGGGGGCAGGGGAGAAGGGTTGGAGGGGAGGGTGAGGGCAAGGGAAATGGGGTGGAGGGTTGGAAGGTGGTGAGGATCATGGAGGCTGGGCAGGAAGGGGACCCCGCGGGGTACGCCAGGGCAGAGGGTCCACAGTTCTCACCTCTCCCTTGTGTGTGGGTACCAGGGGCGCAGCAGTGGCTGTGGCAGAAAGAGACAGGCGCTGTCCTCGGTACTGACCCCAGTTCCCCGGACAACCCAGCCCCTCACAGGCCAACCCGGCCGTCCGACCCTGCTGGCCCAGTGTCTGGCACTCACCGGCCCCCAGCAGCAGCAAGAGTCCAGGGAAGGGCATGTAGCGCGCCATGGTGGGGCATCCGGATCCAGGTGCTCCACTCTGGCTGCTGCCAGCGCTTTATAACCCCTGCGGTGGCCCCGAGGAGGAAGCGACGCTGCGGCCACCCCCTCTCCACCTGCAGCACAGGACAGCTGCAGGATGGTGAGCCTGCCCACGGCCCTTTATTATTCATGTGCCCCTCCGGATTCTTGCCTGGAGCACCCTGCAGATGGCAAGGAGCTCACCTGGGCTCCGAGCCACGCACACCCGCCATTGCTCATTCGTGCCCAGCTCCTTTCTGTGCTCTTTCTCATCTGGGAAGTACTTCCTCGGAGGCTGGAGTGGGGTTCTGGCCTGAGTGCCGAGCTCCAGCACTCGGGCAGTGCACAGCCCAGAGACAGCTGCCTGGCTTCTCTCATTTATCAAAAGGGTTGATGATGACCCTACTGCAGCTTGTGTGAGGCAGAAGCAAAATGTGCAGTGTTTAGGGCAGTGCGCTACCTTGGGAACTGCACAGATCCACGCCACTCCAGTGCTGGGGATGGAATGCAGTCTCGTGAATGCAGGCAAGTGTTTTACTACTGAGCTACATCCTTAGCCCCATTCAAGAAAACTTTTATTGAGCACCTATAACATGCCAACTCTTTTCTTAGGCTGTGGAGCTAAAGTAGCGTACAAACTGCCCAGCACCCAGCCTTCATGGAGCAGATATGGAGAAGGGGAGAGACAACGTTCACATAAATACATTTTATGCAGTGAAGGCAGACATGATGGTGGGGAACTCACAGAGGACAGATGCAGAGATCAGGACAGCCTTGTCCTTTTCTCTGAGACGGAGCTGAGGGGGAACTCTAGGCAGGGGAAGGCCTTGCTCTGTCTTAGGTGCTCACAAGGAGCAGGGAGACCGTGATGAGGCTTCTGCGACACCCAAGTAAGGATCAAGTAGACGGGACCCACAGAGCGGCCCAAGAGAAGATGCCGGAAGTTCTGAAGGGAGCTGCTGGGGCTGCTAACAAGCCGGGTGCAGAGTGGGAAGCACGTGGAGGACAGATCTGGACAGGTCTGGGGCCAGAACTGCTGCGGTGACTGCCTGGCTTGTGCTGGGAGACGCGTGGGGAGTCGGCATCCTCGCAAGCCCTCTGGGTGGCTCCCAGGACCGCAGGGCTGCTGACTGAGGGACAGGGAAGCAGGAGGGTGGGCTGCGGGGTCCTGGTGCCCAGGCGTGGAGCTGGTATGAGGAACACAGGTGTCAGATGTGCCCAGGAAGAGGCCCATTGTGTGGGGCCTCTGGAGCTCCAGGAGGCAGCGACCACCCAGGGATGGGCGTGGGCGGCTCTCAGCCCAATGCTGGCGGGTCGGGGAGCCTGGGCTTCTGTGGCTGGTTGGGACCGATGTACTGGAGAGGGGCGTGGGAGGGAGCTGTGATCCGATCGGTGCCAAGGTATGGCCGAAGGGCAGGGGGCACGAGGACCGAGCCATCCTGGGAACAGACAGGCCTCAGGTTGCTGCCACCACCCCAGCCCTCGAGCCTCGCCTCCCAGACAACCCCCGACCCCTCACCTTTTGCTGATTGCTCTCCAGCAGGGCGATGAGGACACGGGGCACAGCACAGGCTGTGGCGTTTACCTGGGAGGGAGGAGAGCTAGGCTTGCTAGGGCCTGGGGGACGTGGGAGGGGTAAGGCCAGCGGGCAGGAGGGTGGGGGTGCCCAGGCCTCACCGTGTGGGCGAAGCGCAGCTGCCCATCCTCAGTGTGGAACATGATGTGCAGGCGGCGGCTCTGGAAGTCTGTGCAGTTGGAGGCGCTGGTGACCTGGGGCGGGTGGGACCGAGTGGCTTAGCCGTGGGTCGGCGGGAGGCCTGTCCTCCCCGCTCCCCTGGGCAGGGCTCACCTCTCCAAAGCAGCCACGGCCGGGCATCCAGGCCTCAATGTCGAACTTGCGGTAGGCGGGAAGGCCCAGCTCCTGGGTGGGCATGTCCAGGACCCTGCGGCCGGGGACAGAAGCACAGTGAAGCCTGGCAGGGGTGAGGGGACAGGCGGAGAAGAGGGAAGAGGCAGGGAAGGGAGGCGAGGACAGTGCGGAAGGGGAAGAGGTGACACAGGGTGGAGGAGAAGGCAGCAGTGACAGCAAGGCGGATGGAGGAGTCTGCAGGCTGCTCCCCTGCTGTAAGAGCAGCACCCCATAGCATGCCTGTAACCCAGCACTTTTGGAGGCTGAGGCAGGAGGACTGTAAGTCTGAGCCCAGCCTGGGATTTTTTCTTTGGTACCGGGGATCAAACTTGGGATCTTGCGCTTGTGAGGCAGGCGGTGGAACCACTGAGCTAAATCCCTGGTCCCTTCTGTGCCTTTTTGAAACATCTTGCTATGTAGTTTTAGGCTAGCCTTGAATTCATCAAGAGGCTTGAGTGAGCCTGGAACTCTGTCAGGATCCTCCACCTTAATGACCCTGCAAGACCCTATCTCAAAATAAACATAAAGGCTGGGGGTGGAGCTCAGCCCAGAGGCCCTGGGTTCTATCCCTAATACTGGAAATAAAATAACAGAATAGCACCTCCAGTTTTTAGCTGGATCACCCAGAAAAAAAGTCCACCTTTCCTGACCTCTTTCAAAAGCTACGAGTGCCTGATGGGGTGAGCGAGGATGAGGGCTTCGTCCCTTCTCTGCCCTCGCTTCCCACTGGCCGCCAAAGAGGCTGGTGTGCAGAGCTGGCCTGGATGGGGACCTGTGGGAGGGCCTCACTGCAGACCTGCACGGATGTCCCACCCTGTGGATGTCCCACCCTGTCTTTATCCTCGCGCAGGACAAAGGAGGCTACGCAGGGGAGCACCTGGGCCATCCTGCCCCGCCCTCCGCCCACCCACCGACCCTCTCCGCACCGGAAGTGCAGACCCAGCTCTGTCAAGATCTCCACCTGCAGGGACAGGAACTCCTCCAGCAGCTGGGAGCTCTGCTCAAGCCCAGGGCCTGTCACCCCGAACATCTCCACCTGGGCGGGTGGGGACGCAGCAGTCAGGAGGCCTGGTGGCCTGGACGAGCCCTTGCTACAGTCCCAGCCCCACTGACCTTGGTGAAGTGGTGCACCCGATAGAGCCCCCACGGCTCCCTCCCGGTGTCGGTTTCCGCCCGGTAGCAGGTGCTGGAGCAGACCATCCTGGGGGGTGGTAGGCGAGGGTGGGTCAGGGAGGGCAGAGTGAATGTCACGGTGGAGACAGGGTTTAAAGGAACTGGGTGTCACCTGACTGGCAGGTCCCTGAGGGCCACACTGTGGTCCATGAAATAGCCTGGGAGGAAGAGAAGGGACAGGATGGTCAGGAGGGCTGTCACCTGCAAGAAGCCGCAACCCTGTGTAAGAGCAACTGCTGGCCTGTCACCATAGTGTTCTGCAGTGAACAACCTACACAACTGTTTTTTCTTTAATAGTACTGGGGATTGAACTCAGTGCTTTCCCACTGATCTAGATCCCCAACCCTTTTTAAATTTTTATTTTGGGACAGAGTTTAAATTGCCCAGGCTGGAATCAGACTTGGAATCCTCCTGCTTCAGCTTCCCAGAGTATCAGGATTACAGGTGTGCACCACCATGCCCAGCTGAGCAGGCATGGCAGGCAGCTTTGCCTGCTGTCCCCAGGAATGCTTCCTATTGTCCCCCACAATCTCTCCTGCCCTCCACCCCACCACCCTGGGGGTGCTTACCTGCTAGCCCCACCTCTGCTGTCCCAGCCAGGTGGAGGTCTTCAAAGCGGGAGGAGTCGATGCTGTACACATGGGACCGGCTGGCATTTGGTGTCATCCCACAGCCTTCCTGGGGGGAGCCCGGGATGGGGGGAGCTTTGGCCTCCTGTCTGCAGCCCCAGACTTACCAGGTAGCGCCTGGAGCCCCCCATCCCAGGGCAGCCGCCCCACAGTGCGAGGCTCACTCACAAACACAGCTCCACGGAGCAGGTCTGGCACCGTCATGGGGGTGAAGCCCTGTGGGAGGGGTCAGTGAGGTACAGGGCAGAGCTGATCCCCCGTCACTTGAGTTACTCCCCTCCCTCAGTGAAAGACACTGAGTCAGGCCAGGTTTCTGGGGTCTGTGTGACCAGGGCTATAGTGCTGCAGGCTCCAGTTCCTGGGTAGGTAGAGTTCTGGCCACGTCATGCCCCTGCTTGAGCCTCCCATGGCCCCCGGTGCCCTCCAGATTATGGGGAGATGTCTGACTCCCCGACCATGGCCAGTGCCCCACACGGCCAGCCTGCTGACTCCTCGTAGATACAGAGCTTCCCTCACACCCTAGGTAAGCAGTGAGGGGTGGTTAATGTGCAGGCCTTGAAACCCCAGCCCGAGGCCTCGATTTCCCCTTAAAGTGGGGATCAGCACCCACTTGCTAAGATCATCCTAAGAATGAAGCTCCCTAATACACACAAAGCCCTCCTCTTCTGGAGCCCTCCAAACTCAGGGTCACTGCTGCCCGGCCCACACAGCCCTCCCGGCCCAGCGGTACCCGGCCGACGAGCTTGCTGAGGGTGAAGCTGACCAGGCCATGCTGCAGGAGGGCCCCTGCGCCACGCAGGTAATAGGAGCGGTGGCCCGACACGTGTGACAGGCGCCTGGGGACAGATGGGGAGACAGACAGACAATTGCATATGGGCAGGGCTGGTAGGGGCAACAGGGACTCGGGCACCTGGGGCAGAAGCCCAGCTGCCAGGTGCGGTCGGCATCAAACATTCATGCTGGGTGCGGCCCTGGCATCTGCACATCTCCGGCCAAGGCCCCGGGTGCAGGTCCGCATGGCAGCTGTTACGGTGGGGAGCGGGAAGGCGGAGGGAGCTCACTTCTGCCGGATGATGTCAAGTTTCTCGCCGATTTTCAGGTGGCCCAGAGGTTCGAAGGAGAAAGCTGGATGTGGGTGAAAAGCAATGGGGAGAGGGGAAGGGGGAGATGGGACAGAGATAGAAACAGAGCATCAGAAACAGCGGGAGGGCAAGAGCCAGACAGAAAGGGAGAGAGAGGCAGGGAGAGAGAAGGGGAGAAGGGGGAAAGGAGAGAAGAGGACAAAGAAAGGCAAAGGGGCAGAAGAGGGCAGGGGTGCGGCTGGGGAAAGGGTGCAGAGGTGAAGAGAGAGGAACAGCAGAGCAGAGAGGCGGGAAAGGGACACAGGCAGGGAAGAGAGAGCCTGCGCACAAGGCACAGGCGAGCGCCCAGAGGAGGAGACAGGAAGATGGCGGCACCGCCCACGGGCCCAGATCTCAAAAGGCTGCAGCTGCCCCCCAGGCCCCAGGAGCCCCCACACCCAACCCCAGCTGTGCGCAGCTATGGCATGGCCCACCTGGCTTCTCTCCGACCACCTTCAGCACGCGGGCCTGGCTCTCATCCCCGGCGGGCTGCAGCGACAGGAAGATGGAGGCGTCATGGGGAGGAGGTGCCAAGAAGGCCCCTCGTCGCCCCTTTAATGCTCACCACGTCCGGGTGGGTCTGGTTAGGCAGCCTCAGCGCCCGCAGGTAGAACTGCTCCTCCAGCTGGTCCTCCCTGGGGTACAGCAGCGCAAGCTGCTTCCGGATCTCCCGGCCACGCGCCCGCAGGGCCTTATACTGAGGGTCCTGGGGACAGCACAAAGGGGTCAGCCCAGGGCAAGCTGGGACCCCTCAACTGGACCTCAGTCCTCACTGGCAGAACCCCTGGGGTGGACCTCGGTTGGCTCTTCTTTCAGTCCAGCAACCAGAATTTCCTTTCCAGAATCCCCTCACCAACATGTGGCAGGTTCCTGGGGTCAGGGCTCAGGCCTGCACAGCTAGAACATTCTGTTGTGTTGGCTTCTAGGATTGGCTCAGTGACAGGCATGTGACCCCTGCTGAACTCATGAGAAGCAGTCTCAGGACTCTGGCGGGAGCTCTCAGAAAAGCATGCTGGGTCCTACCTATGCCTTCCACAAGGGGAGAAAGCCGGGCGAAGGGAAGGAAACAGAGCTAAACACAGGGCTAGGCCCTGGGTCCAGCTATACCCGAAGCCAGCCATTTTAGTTTCCTGAGCCAAGACAGCCTGCTTTTTGCTTTTCCTCTTACACTTGTTTGTGCTGTAATTTTTGTCATTTACAATGAAAGAATGGTGACTGATACAGTAGCCACCCTGCCCACCCCCCACCTGGGACAAGACATGCCCCCCCCCGTACCTGCTGAACTTGACTGTGGTCCTGGTTCACCTGACAGAGGAGAGATGGGGAGGGTAAGGACCAGGCTGATAAACTTGTGGGGTGTGGTGAAAGGTCAAACAAGGCAGCGGATCTGGATCTCCGGACCCGTCCCACCCCACGTGGAACAAGACATCCCCCCCCCCGTACCTGCTGAACTTGACTGTGGTCCTGGTTCACCTGACAGAGGAGAGATGGGGAGGGTAAGGACCAGGCTGATAAACTTGTGGGGTGTGGTGAAAGGTCAAACAAGGCAGCGGATCTGGATCTCCGGCTCGGTCAGCACCCTCCACCACTCCGTGCCTCAGTTTCCCTGTTGAAGCAGCTAGGAGGGCAAGGTGATGGAGCAGTGTACAGTGCGCTGCTTCCACGAAGGACCTGGGGTGGGTGAGGACACTGTCTCCTGCGCCACGACCCACTCTTCAGCCACGGAGCCCCATTCACACGTAAGCAAACCGAGGCCGGAGAGGGGAGGCCCGAGAGCGACTGGGAGGCCGGCTGCCAAAGGCCCTTGACATTCAGAACCTCCCATGGGCCTGAGCCGCTGAGCCAATCAGGATGTGGGCCCGAGCACCTACCAGCTATGAGCCCTCAGGCACATCCTCCCCACTCCCTGGGGCCTGGGTGTCCCCGCCTGGGAGGTCTGGAAGGTGGGACAATCCCCCCACCTCAAGGCTGCAGCTTCACCGGGTAACAGTGCTGCAGTGCTGCTGTTTTTACTGGCTGCTGGCCTGGACAGGCATAGCCAGGGCCCAGCACTCGGGGAGCTGGGCCTGGTGGTGGCAGGGGCCTCTGAGGAGTGGGGGACAGTAACCCACACGCATGGGCACGGGTCCGCCTCTCCCACTTCCTGACTGCAGGACGTAGGGCCCCAACTGTAAAGCTAGATCTGTCTGTTCCTGCAGAGTGCAGACTGACTCTGGAAAGCACGGACTGCAGTGAACAGCTGCAAGTGCAGGAGATGGAACCCTGGGAGCCCTGAGCTGGGGTGCTAGGCTGGTCCTCAGACCTTTTTATTCATGTTGAGACAGGGTTTTGCTAAGTTGCCTGGGTTGGGCTAGGATTTGCGATCCTCTTGCCTCAGTTTCCTCAGGAGGTGGGATTATAGGTGTGTAGCATCTGGTGTGCCAGGCTGGATGTTTTATTTTTAAACTTTATTTTTTTTATGAGTATATATTTGTCATACATATTGACCACATTTCTCATAGGATTTTTTTGGTTCAGACAGGGTGTCGCTATGTAGTTCAGGCAGGCATTGAACTCACTATGTAGCTCAGGATGGCCTCAAACTCACGGTGATCCTCCTGCCTCAGTCTCCCAAATACCGGGATTATACATGTACACCATGATGCCTGGCTTGGCTAGATTTGTTTTTAATTTTTTTGGTTTTTTGAGACAGGGTCTCACTGTGTAGTTGAGACTGACCTGGAACTCACTATATAGCCCAGGCTGGTCTCAAACTCACAGTGATCCTCCTGCCTCAGCCTCCTGAGTGCTGGGATTGCAGGTGTGTGCCACCACACCCAGCTTGGCTAGATTTTTTAAGTGACTGCTTTTAAACCCTTCGTAATAGATATTGCTGGGTTGTCTAATGCAGGATCCTCTTTTTCTTCCCCATAACTTCTGACTCATTTACCTTCCCCACAGCTCAGTAATGTGGGCCCAGCCTGAGGCTAACCAGCTCTAAGCCACAAAAGCAACTCCATGCCTCTGGCTGGTGACGGGCATGGGGGGCATCTGGGCCCTGGAGATGCAAGGAGATTCCCCTTGGGGAACAGTGTTCTTGCTCTTGGAAAAGGCACAGAGCCCAAGAAGTCCCTGCTCTCTGCCTGTGGCAGAGTCACAGGAGGAGCTGCCGCCCTATGGCAGCCATCTTGGAATCAGGACCAGAAACTCAGGGATCAATGTAGCGAAGTTGCCAGCACAGAGAAAGGGAGAGAATGTGGCTGCAGATGCTGGCAGCAGCTGGTAACTAATCAACTCTAGGGACACTGGGGACCCTCGGCAGCCAGTATGTGAAGCGATGACTGTCCCTGTGGTTCAAGTGAGTTAAACTTGGTCCTGTTGCCTGTGGCCAGAGGTGCCCCCACCGCTGCCCCTGCCTGCTCAGGACTCTTGCTCACCAGCAGGGACCGCACAGCTTCCGCCACAGTGCCCTTCTCGGCCTCCAGGCTCCGGATCTGCTCCTGCAGCTGCCTCAGCTCCTGCCATGTGGAGATCTGTGGGTGGACAGAGGAGGGAAAGATGCTTGTTATTGCTGGAACCTCATCCCTGGGGCCACCTGGCCCTACAGGTGCTGAACTGGAGACCCTCATGGGCTCCCATGAGCCACTCTCCCCTCGTCCCTCAGGACAAGAACTCCCTGATGCTGAGGCGGGCATGGCACACGGCCCAGCTGCCTTTGCAGCACTTGTGCTGTTGTGACTAAGACCAGCCATCACACATGAGTGGAAGGGGTAAGTGTGACTCTTGGGTCACCTCCTTACAGATGAGCCGCCATCCTAGATTCTTCCTCACTCCCCTTGGACTAGATGATGGGCCCTAAAGTGAGCTGAACCTCGAAGAAGCACTTTCCAGCCTTCGGGCTGTGACCTAACATGGGCACCGTGGACTGAATGCTCATGTCCACCCCCTTCGTATTTTCAAATCCCCACTCCTCGGGAAGGCATTAGGAGTTGGAGCTTTTGGAGATCCCAGGCCACAAGGTTACACCTCTGACGAGTAGATTCCGGGTACTTATTAAGGAGGCTCTTCCTCTTCTGCCACATGAGACATAGTGAGAGCATGGCATCTATGAACCAGACACCAAACCTGCAAGTGCCTTGACCTTGGACTTCCCAATCTCCCAAGTGAAGGGAAATAAATTTCTGTTGCTTAGAAGCTGCCCAGTTGATGGTTTTCTGTTACAGCAGCCCAAGCAGTCAATGAGTTATAACATTAATTTAGGATTTCTAAGCTGTGTGTGGTGGTACACTCAGGAGGCTGAGGCAGGAGGATCACTGCAAGTTTGAAGCCAGCCTTGGCTACACAGTGAGTTCAAGGCCAGCATGAACTATAGAGTGAGACCCTGTCTCAAAAATCTAACCAACAAAAAAAACATTAAAATTTTTTTTAAAATGAAAGAGAATATAATTTTAAAAAATAAGACTGCATCCATCTATGGTAAGATGAAACCTTGGTTTCAATTGTGGGTATGTGTCCTGGGCCAAGAGTCGAAATGCTTCCTTATTCTTGGCCACAATGACTAAAAACCCTACTAAAGATTGTGACACTAAATTACCTACTCGTCTACCAAATGGAACGTTCCAGCCCTAGGCTTTTGTAAATGCTGATCCCCTTCCCCTTGGGACATTCCTCTCCCTTCTTCTGCTGGCTCTCACTCAGTCTATAGATCTTTGCCTAATGCCAGCCCTGGCTCTCACTCAGTCTATAGATCTTTGCCTAATGCCAGCCACCTCCTCCAAGAAGCCGCCTTAGGTGTACCTTACCATTACAATCCTTATCAGAGTTCGAGTACACAGTTATAACTGTATGTGAAATATCTCTCCTTTACTAGACAGTGAACTCAGCTCATCTTGCTCATGGTAGAGCATAATGGAGTAGTTCAGACTGTGGGTTCTGGAGCCAAACAGCAAGGGTTTAAATCTCCTCTGCCACTTATCAGCTTTTCTCTGAGCTTTAGTTTCCCCTTTGATGGACTGAGGGGGAACTAATGGCACTTAATTCACAGGATTGTTGCAAAAATTAATGGAAGCCAGAGTAGAAAAAGCACTTAGAACAGGCTGGTTGGGGGGATCCAAGAGTAGACCAGGAAAACTTAGTGACTCTACCATATTTGTTTACCACAGAGATATGATGACCCCAAACTTGGTGTGGTAGCACATGCCTGTAATCCCAGCACTGTGGGAGGTTGAGGCAGAAAAGATCACAAACTGGAGCCCAATCTAGGCAACATGGTGAGACTGTATCTCAAGAAAGAGTTAAGTATAAATAAACAGACTGGGGATGTAGCTCAGGGTGAAGACCTTGGATTCAACCCCTAGGGCAGGGGAAAAAAAAGAAATAAGACGACCCCAGTTCTAGTTTCCTCGTTTATGGTTATGGAAATGTTAGAGATTTTTGTCCTCATTACTCCACCTGTTCTCAACCCCTGGAAGACTGGAACATAGTAGATGTCCCCAGCCCCTAACTGCTTGCTTCTGGTGGCACTGGAACAGAATTCTACCTCTCCAGAAGCAAGACTACTCCTGACCCTTCTCCGCCTGATTCATGCCCCGTTCCTCCTCAAGCATGCCATGAGGCATGTATACCATATGTACTGTACATACTATATGTACACTACACGTATGTGTACTGTATACTGCGCTGTATAAAGTAGGTCCCTAGAGCACACTAGGTACTCAGCGCGCATTACGACGGAAGGTATCCTTCGCACATAGGAGATCCCTAACCCTCAGCGGCCAACTGACACATAAGCGGATGCCATGTTCAAGACACTGGCCAACGTTGGAAGGAACTACAATTCCTGCAGATAGTCTTCCTCTCCGGAACCTAGTTGAGTTTGAGAAGTCAGCAGCCGCGCAAGCGCACTCACAATCTCCGGCAGATCCGCGGGTCGCAGCTCCCCCTTGCGGAGCTCCAGAGCGCGCGCGACCTCTTCTGGGCATGCGCACAGCAGCTCCATGTCCAGGTGAGGTAGTGCACTGTAGCCTTCGCGTGCGTGCTCGTACAGGAGGTTCCGGTCTCGTTTCTTTGTAGCAGAACTTATCCCTGGGCTCTGCCCGTAGACGCAGTCTCCCCGGAGCCTAAGTCCCCGACTAGCCAGCAAAGGCCACAAGCGCCGCGCCATGGACGCAGCCATCTTGGATCGGAAACGAGGAAGCACGAGCCCCCTTGTCCCGCCTACTCCTTGTTTAGACCAATTGTAAAGCAGCCAATCTGCTGGAGTAAACCAATCAGACTCTGGAAGATATCGCCGTCTCGGAGCCTCAGAAAGAGTTCACTGAGGAAAATTGACTGAGATAGACTCTGTTTTTGCCCAATCGTCGTGTGTGTCCCGCCCTTTTTTGTGGCCTCCTAGAAGAACCAGCCAATCTCTGCCCGAGTAACCCCCCACCGGAAAGGGGTGGAGGCAAAATTCGGCTTGGCTTCAGACCCTGCTAGTGTCGTTCATTGAGGTCGGTGGCTTCCTCTGACCCTTCAAATCTCCCCGGCTCTCCCCGTGGTTAAGACTTTTCTCCTATATGCAGGCGGGATCAGTTGCGTCCCCAGAGCCTAGTTAGAGCTAGGCTAACTTTGCGGAGGGACTTTCTGTTAATAGCATAAAGAGTCACGGTTAGATCTCTAAAAGAACTTAGGAATTTGGGTCTTCGACGACTGCAAGCCACTTTTCCTCCTCTTTCCCGGGTCTCTTATTATCCCTAATACAGGGACACACCAGGAAGACGGGATGTTCTGGTCTAGCCTTCTCCGTGGTCTCAACACGTCCCTAAGTCGTGGTAAGTGGGGAGGTCTGGCTGCAGGGACGAGGCTGGATGAGAGTTATCGCGTCTGGGACGCGATAATCATGGAATCATGGATTTTAAATCAGAGGTGGCTCCACGGTAGTTTTTGGCAGAGATCGGGCTGCAAGACAAGAGGTGAAAAGTAGCTGCATTGAAGATAATTGTACCTGTAGCAGTTTGGGGTGATGATGGTCATGCCCTGCATAACGAGGTTGAGGGTTGTTCCGTGTGGTGAAGTCCTGCCAGTCTTAGTGTTTATGAGTGTAGCGTATGATGACTGCACAAGAAATCTGCTAATATCACACTTCTCACAGCATGTTGCGTGATACAGCGTCGCGCGTCCGTTTATTCTTTCAGCAGGTATTTATTGATTCCCTCCCGTGGGTAAGACATCCAAGCAATGCTTTATAGTCATTTATCCGGCTGATGTTTTTGGAGAGCCTAGTATGTGCCAGACACTGAAGTAGCTTTATGTATGTTCTTTCTTTTCTCTTCTAGAGGTCGAACCCAGGGCCTCACCACTGAACTACATCGCTAGCTTTTTAATTTTTTAAAGAATTTTTAAAATTTTGAGACTGTCTCACTAGGTCACTGAGTTGCCCAGGTTTGGTTCAAATTTGAGATCCTCCTGCCTCAACCTCCCAGTGTGTGGTACTTTCCTGAGACATCAAATGCTTCTCTTGGGCCGTTGCCTGCGGGAAATATTTCATTCCCCTGTGTGCTCTGAAAACCTTCCTTAAACACACTCTTGTCACTCAGCAAAGATCACAAGGGTGGGCAAGTTAGGCCTCCTCCCTGCTTTGGTAATCAGGGCTCACTGGACATGTAATACTTCATAGTAGCCTCACATGGCACCGAGGAGGGAGACGAAATCATGGTGCCCAGGATGTAGGTGAGGAAAATGAGTCACAGATGCCAAGAGTCTTGTTCAGGGGCATGGTGTTAGGCAGAGTCACTTCTAGAAATGTCTCAGCTTTGAGAATTCCGCTGTCGCTGGGCGTGGTGGTGCACGCCAGGAACCCCCAGCGTTCAGGAGGCTGAGGCAGGAGCTCATGAGTTTGAAGCCATAGTGTGAGTTCAAGGCTGACCTGATCTACATAGTAAGACCTTGTCTCAAAAAATAAAGTGGGGAAAAAGAATTCAGCATCACTGTAGACAAAAGGAGACATGAAGGCATACTGTGGGGCCTGGGTTTGGAGGGGACTGTAAGGTTGGGGAGCTGGCAGGACATCTGTTTGAACAGCAGTGAGAGGAGTAGGAGATGGATAGAGATGATCCTGTAACTTCAGAGCTCAAGATCATGCGTAGGGCCCAGTGTTCTCAGTCCCTGCTGTGTCCCCATCACTGTGGCTTAGACTCCTTGGGTGCTCAATCAATGTTTCTAAGAACCCAGTTGTCTTTGCATTTTCGTGCAGCTGCGTACAGTCTATGAACAAATCCCCTTAGCTGAAATCCCTTCTCCTACCCCGCCTGCCTTTCCTCAGTATTCTGCAGCCACCTTGGTATCCTCTCTGTTGGTGTTTTGGGGGCCCCAGGCTAGAACAGTGAGAGTGAGAGATCAGTGGGGAACTAAGATCAGAGGAATCACTGGCAGATTGGGTGTGAAGAACTTTATCCTTTCTCCTGAGATGGAGTCACAGGCAGCTCTGAGAAGGGAAGGGGTGATCTGCATCTAGTATTTGCTCCTTCTGGCTGTGTGTTTGGGAGTCAGAGCTGGGAGCTCAGGAGGAGGAGGAGGAGGAGGAGGAGGGTGCCACTGTCCAGCTGGAGACAAAGGTGGAATGGCCCAAGGTGGCCTAGCAGGGGAGGGAGAAGGCGGTGGCTTCTGACTGTATGGAGAGCAGAACTGACAGGCTGGACGTGGGCTGGAGAGGAGAGGTGACCAGATATCCCCCACAGGGCTGCTGCAGGGGTGGCATCAATGGGTGTATGATGTGGCTGCTCTGCTCAATTTCATTATTTCCGAACAGCATTCAAATTAGTACCTTCTTTGAAGAATACTGTGAGTTAATTTACGTAAAAGGCTTAAAGCAGAACCTGACACTGTGGTGGTTCAATAAACATAAGCAGTTGTTACTATTATGCAAAACTACCCCGGATATAAACAAATGTGTCCTTTAAAGTGCTTGGATCCAAGCCTAAAACACCAAAATTGAGTTGCAAATGCTGTTATCTACGTGCTGGGATAATAACCACCTTCCACCCTTCCGGTGGTCTCTCTGCAGGCCTGGCCCTAGTTCCCCCGCTCTGGGCCACCCGCTCCATGGCTACCCTGAACCAGATGCACCGCCTGGGGCCCCCCAAGCGGCAGCCCCGGCGCCTGGGCCCCACGGAGGGCAGGCCGCAGCTGAAGGGCGTGGTCCTGCGCACGTTTGTCCGCAAGCCCAAGAAGCCCAACTCGGCCAACCGCAAGTGCTGTCGCGTGCGGCTCAGCACGGGCCAAGAGGCGGTCTGCTTCATCCCCGGAGAGGGCCACTCCCTGCAGGAGCACCACGTGGTCCTCGTGAAGGGTGGCCGCACCCAGGACCTGCCCGGTGTCAAGCTCAAAGTTGTTCGGGGCAAGTACGACTGCGGCCACGTGCAGAAGAAGAAGTGACCGGTGGGCACGGGGCCCGGCTCCCAGCAGCAAAAGAACCTTCCTCTTCGGGCTCCAGCAGGGCCTAGGAAACCACCCTTCTTGCTCCGGGAGGCAGCAAACCTGAGCCTTGCCTCTTCCGTGAGGACCCCCCACGAGCTCACTGGGCTTCTGGATGTGGACTAGAAAGAGCTCCCCCTGTTAATCCCCTTGCGGTCAGGGTTCAGTGCTGGTGAGAGGGGCTTATTCTGCAGCATCAAGGTCTGCTGGGAAGGGATTGTAATAAACACAGATCCCCATGGTTGCCGTGTGACTCTCTGGAGTGCTATCTGCCCTGCGTGTGGTTGTGTGGTGGTGCCATTGCCACCCTCTCTTGGCCTCAGTTTTCTCTTCCCAGAAAGTGGCTGTTTGGTGAAGAAGAGGTTACACGCCGTGTGCACAGTGCCAGTGTGTCGCTTGGCTTTAAACTCTGGATCCTGATGGGCAACATGGATGGCCTTGCTGTGTAGCTGCCCCCAAGTGTGGTCATCTGGGAAATGGCAGCAGTTGTACGGTTGTTATACAACACATGTTGGAAGGGTTAAATGGGGTGCTTCAAGCTGAGAGCTGTTCTTGGATATTATCTGATACACAGCTGGACTCAAGTGCTGGCTGCACCCCTAACTGCCTTGTGAGCTGGTTATAATAGTCCCCTGCTCAGGGCCTCTATTTCCTCCCTTGGAAATGGCACTGAGGGTAGTTCTGATGGGTCCTTGCATTTGTAAGGCAGGGGCCAGAACCACTAGGCTAAATCCATGGCCCTTAGTTCAGGCTGGCCTTGAACTCACTGTGTAGCCCAGGCTCGCAAGTGCCTCAGCCTCCCAAGTGCTGAGATTACAGGTGTGTACCACTACACCCAGCCACTGAGGGTAATTCTGAACATCAGAATTGTGTGATCACAAGATTTGGCCATGTTTGCTTTTGAACTGGAGGCTGTGCTTCTGTCACTGGGCTCTGGAGCCCAACTCTGGCCCGAGCCCCATCTCTGCTTACTGGCCCAGTGACGTGGCTAGGTCATTTAAATGCTGACCTACTCTGGGCGTGGTAGCTCACGCCAGTGATTCTAGCACTTGAGGCAGAGGTGAGAGGATCAGGAGTTCAAGGGCTTCCTGGACTACATTGTGAGACCCTTTCTCAAAAAAAAACAAGGGCTGGGAATTTAGCTCAGTGGTTCCACCACCTGCCTTGCAAGAGCAAGGTCCCGAGTTCGATCCTCAGTAACAAAAACAAGCAGACAAAGCTGGCTGTGCCTGGACTACATGGTATTGAGCATACCTACCTGAGAACTGTGAGGATCTCATCTGCTGGGCACATCATAGGTGTCCCTGGGTCTGGAAACTCAGGGGCGGAGGTACTTGGCATGCAAACTCCTGAGCTTGTGGTTTTGAGTGCTGGAGGAATCAAGTGCGGGGTAAAAACAAGAAGCACAAATCACCCAATACTTAACACCAATTTTATTGGGCTAGTTGGGTGGCTGAGCCCTGCTGGGTGACATTCAGGGAATTGGACTGGGGTGCTTCCCATAGCTGCGCCTTGTGTCAGGTCCCCATGCAGGACGGCACGCTTGAGGGGGAAGGAGGGTGTCATCCAGCAGGAGGTAAGGGTGGGGACTGGCCTTGGAGAATTCTGATGACAGGCACCTGGCTGAAAGGGGTGGGCTAGACCGTGCTGACATGGCTGCTTACAGGGCCCCACAGCCAAATCCCAGAAACCCCAAAGCAACAGGGTTTCCTTTGACTCACTCCAAAAACACATAGACAAGAGTCACCGTTCCCTGATCAGCAGCTTTCCCCCCCATCATAAAGGCGGTTTTGACCTTCGTTTCTTGACTCAGTTTACCCAGTGATGGCCCCCTCTGAAGGAACAGCTTGCAGGCACATAAACCAACTAAACGCCTCCAGTCCGTGACATTTCCCACCTGGGGAGCTCAGCAAGCTATGAAGCACCTGTTGAGTTTTGGCTTGTCACAGCATGAAGGTCACCACATGGGTGCCATGGGACTCTCAGTGTCTGGGCATCCTTGGGCTCAGGGCTGCAAAGCCACTTTTGATTTTGATGACATGCAGCATATGGCAGTGTGTCCTGGAAGGCAGGGTCGTGCTGCCAGCTAAGAAAGCCGGATTCTGACCCTCACGCTGGAGTGGGCCACCAGGGCGCCATAGTGCCCCACCCAGGAACGTGTGTCTCTCCCGTACTGCTCAAAAGACACATAGCGGATGCCCTTGCCAAAGTTGGTGAATACATGGGAGACCTACAGGAAAAGGAGAGAGGGTGAGGGCCGGGCTCCTCTTCAGCCTCTGCATACTCACTGCCCAGGCACACAGTAGGCACCGGGCCCTGTGCTGAGTGCATGGGCACAGCAGTGAGGCCGGCAGCGGGAAGCCCCTGCCCTGTTAATGCCCTGAAGATGACCTGTTAAGGGGCAGACACTGGAGACAGGTGGGTAGAGGGCATCCTGCTAAGAGAGTGATGGACACATGAGCAAAGCAAGCGAGAGCCTCCCCGAGGTGACATCTGAGTGGATATCTGAAGGAGAGGAGGGAGCCATGTGGGGCTGTGGAAGAGTGTTCTAGACAGTGAACAGCCATGCAAAGGCCCTGAGGTGGGAGCATGCCTGCAGCAGAGTGAGGGAAGAACTAGGAGACCAGCTCAGGGAAGTAATGGGCAGATGATGGCAGGTCTTGTGGGCTACAAGAAGACTCTGGCTTTTTTTTTTGAATTTTAAAATTGAGATAAAATTCATGAAACATAAATGTCACCATCTTAAAGTGTACAATCGAGTGATTATTAGTATATTGTTATGCAACTATCACCACTATCTAATTCTGGAACATTTCCATCACCCCAGAAAATCCATCAGCCATTACTTCCAGTTCCCCCCTTCTCTCAGCCCCTGGCAACCACTAATCTACTCTGCGTCTCCTGGCTTCGCCTGTTGTGGACATTTCATATCCTTCCTCATAGCGTAACATTTTCAAAGTTCATCCCTGTGTGGCACAGACCAGGCCTTGGGGGTGGGACCCAGGGCCCTCTACTATGAGCCACGTCCCAGTCCCTTATTTCCTTCGGTGATCATGGGCTTGACTCCTGCTGAGATGTAACCAAGGGAGGGTTACAAGCAGAGAAGTGCGCGATGACTCAGATATTAGTAGGATCCTCTGGATGCTTTGCTTTGGGGTCGTAGGGGAAGAGGTGAGGAGTGAAACCAAGAGGCTACCTAGAAGGTAACTTTGATATTTGAAGTGTAATGATTGTGACACCACAGGCTTAGGGGTGAGCCAGTGCCTGAACGAGGCCCTGCATGCCTTCAATGTGACTGTGGCAGGCACTTACCTGGCCCTCAGTTTCTAGATGGGGATAGGGCAAGAGATTTGGTTCGTCACTGCATTACAGCTCCTTTAGCAGTTTTCTGCACACAGCTGTGTCTGTGGCTGTTGTGCTAAGGAAGTGAATTAATCTGTAAACTTCTTGGAACAGGCCTGAGAGGTGGTGTAGAAAGTGCTCCATAATTGCTAGCTATGACTACAGGTAGCCAGTACCAATGACAGCTGAGCGCCACAACACAGCAGGGTAACAGATTGGGTTTGTGCACCTCAAAGCAGGTCTGGGTGAGCGGGAATGCGGCGTGGACCCACCTGTCGGCAGCTCCTCTCAGTCCACTGAAGCACTGGGTTGGGTGATGCCGAGAACTTGACCACTTCATTTTCGTACGCGTCCAAGAGGCGGACCCGAAGGCGGTAGACGCAGCCGCAGTTCTCTCGGGCGCCCCACCTGCCAGGTGGCAGTGAACCTCGATGTCCCCGCCACCCAGCCAGGTCTCTTGAGTTGGGAGGACAGAGGCGGAGGGCCTCTAGTACCTAGATGAGCCTCTTACACCTCTGCACCACTTTGGGTGCCTCTGAGCACTTCTGGGGTAGGAACCTTCTGGGGATGGAGCCAGTGTTTGGGGGAGGAGCCGAAATGCTCTGGGGTGGAGCCCAGCCAAGGACCAGCTTTGATTGGCTAGGTTGAGGGGCGGAGCCGGGAGAAGCCACAGCCCAGGGGAGGGGCCTGGTGATCTGGAGTAGGATCCTGGGAAGAGACTAAATGCTTTGACGAAGATCCTGCCAGCTCCGCAAGGGGAACCCTTGCAGAAGTAGGCTCTTCAACTGTGAAGCCAGCCAGCGCTCCCACCTCCACTGTGTCTCCTCTGAGCTGAGTTCTCAGGGCATAGTGCTCCTCAACCTTCAGAAGCCGTGGGCATCCACAGGCCTTTAGGGGCAGCACTGAGTTGGGGTGACAGGGGCATCAAGCCAGTCGGTGAGTCCACGGGGACAATCCCAGGGCCCACGGGAAAAGAGTGGGAAAGTGCAGAGAGGGGTCTCTGGGCTCACCGAGGCTCTGCTCCTACCCGCTCTGGAGCTGTGAGCTCTCTCTCCCAGTCTCACTGCAAAGGGTGCACTACCACAGACCCAGGGGGCTGCCGCTGCCAACACCGCTGGCCCTCGGGGGCAGGATGCCACTCTTCACTCACCAGTCAGCCACGCAGATCTCCAGCTGGGCACTGTCCAACAGCTCCTGCCACAGTCCCTCCGTTACCAGGTCCACAAGCTGTCTCTTGAAACACCACCTGGGAGGGGAGGAGCAGGGGCTGGGGCACACAGTCCTGGCATTCAAGTCGGGCGGAAACCACCTCCTCCAGGAAGCCTTCCCTGATCGCCTTGCCTAAAGCAGCTGCTTGGGGATTGCTGGACAGTGGGAGAAGCACGATGGATCTCACACCTCCCTGTGGCCTCTCAGACCCCTGTGCATTCTCCACCGAGCTCTGGGCTCTAGGAGGCTGACCCATCCACTAGCCTGACCCTGTTTGTGGGGACAAGCACATGAGTACCAAAGGAGGCCACACACTGAATATCGGAGCAGAGTTCTGGGCCTCTTAAAGTTACATGGCTGTACGGCTGGGTCGGTCTCTTGTACCCTAGGGAGCAAGGAATAAAATCCAAGTATTAATCCTTCTAGGTCCCTCCAAAGGGACTGCTGTGTCCCTCAAAGAGGCACAGCCCACAGTGCTGTGTCCTCACAGCCTTCTCTGCTTTCATGTCCCATAGCTGCTCTTCCCCTCACCCTCTGTAGGCCTACAGTGACGTGTCCCTCCTCCACTGTGACTAGGCCTGGGGTCCTGCAGTATCCTTTGTGGTCCTTCTCTCACTTGGATGTGGTATTACAGCAGAAGTAGTGTGTTGGCAGAAGGACAGAGTCGACCCGTGGACAGAACACTGTTGGGGACAGACCTAGGTATGCATGGCGACTTCTGACACGAGAAAGGTGCAAACACCTTTCCATGGGGCACTGGCAGATTCGTTAGGAGACAGTGCTGGGAAAACAGGCTCAGTCTATGGCAGGGGATTGGATCCTTGCGTAACAGCACATTCAGAGATAGATTAAAGACCTAAACCAGGCATGGTGCTGCACACCTGTAACCCCGGCACTCTTGGGGGCTGAGTGAAGCAGGAGGACTACAAGTTTGTGCCCAGCCTGGGCAACTTAGTCACTTAGTGAGAACCCATCTCAAAATGAAAAACAAGATGAAGGGCTGGGGTTGTAGCTCAGTGTGACAGCCCTGGGGTCAGTATGCGGGGTGGGGGACACCTTAGATATGAAGATAAATGATGAGGTTGCTAGACAAGAGTATATAAGTGACTATTGCTTGGATTTAGGGGTGGGGAAGAAGTTTTTAAAACAAAATTTCAAGAATACATTTATGTTTTTATTTCTGTTTTTAATGCTGGGGATTCAACCCAGGGCCTTATGTATCCTAGGCAAGCACTGTGTTACTGGGCTACAAGCCCAAGAATACAAATTTTAGGGAAGAGAAAGAAAAAAAAATTGTTTTTTTTTTTTTTGAGACAGGGTCTCACTATATAGTTCAGACTGCTCTGGAACTCACTGTGTAGCCCAGGCTGGTCTCAAACTCTCAGCAATCCTCCTGCCTCAGCCTCCCAAGTGCTGGTATTACAGGCATATGCCACCATGCCTGGCCTTTAAAGAAATTTTTGATCATATGGAAGCAGAAGATTTCTGCCCACAAAAAACACCGTGGAGGCTGGGCGTGGTGGCACATGCCTGTAATCCCAGCACTCTGGAGGCTGAGGCAGGAGGATTGCTGTGAGTTTGAGGCCAGCCTGGGCTACATAGTGAGTTCCAGGTCAGTCTCAACTACATAGTGAGACCCTGTCTCAAGAAACAAACAAACAAACAAACAAAAAAACCACCACGGACAGTTAGTACAGATGGTAAAGTGGATGATTTCTACAATTCCCAGGATGTACAAGGGACATCTGGATGATGTAAGGAATTCTTTCAAGTCAACAAGAAAAATATATTAGTCCTAAAAGAAAATATGAACAGGTAATTTACAAAAGAGGGAATTAAAAAAGCTAACAAGCTGGTCATGGGGGTGCACACCTATAATCCCAGCACTTGGGAGGCTGAGGCAGGAGGATTGCTATGAGTTTGAGACCAGCCTGGGCTACACAGTGAGTTCCAGAGCAGTCTGAACTATACAGTGAGACCCTGTCTCAAAAACAAACAAACAAACAAAAAAGCTAACAAGGGGCCAGGGATTTAAACTCAGCGGTTCGGTGGCCTGCCTTACAAGTGCAAGGACCCGAGTTCAATCCCCGGTATCAAAAAAAAACAAAAAACAAAAAACAAAAAGCTAACAAGCCAAACGTGGTGGCACTCACCTATAATCCCAGAATTTGGGTGGCTGAGGCAGGAGGATCACTGTGATCCAGGTTGGTCTCAACTACATAGTGAGACCCTACCTCAAAAAAAAAAAAAAAAAAAAAAAAAAAAAAGCTAACAAGCACATGAAGAGATAATTACTCATTACAGAAAAATGAAAATTAAGACAATAGTGAGCTATGACTCCTGCTCCCCCGTGTACTGGCAACTACTAGAAAGCTGGATAATGCCACATGAGAATGGCTGCCCACAGAAGGGGGGGACAGGGAGAATGAGTAGGTAGTATGAAGTGGAAAGACAATCAGCTAGTGCCAAGTGTGGTGGTTCATGCTCGTCATCCCAGTGCTCACGAGGCTGAAGCAGGAGGATCACTGCAAGTTCAGGGCCAGCCTGGACTACATAGTGAGTTCAAGGCCAGCTTGAACTACATAGTGAGACCCTGTCTCAAAACATTAAAAAAAAAAAAAAAAGACAATCAGTTAAATCAGTTGTTTTGTTGTGTTTTTGGATCCTGGCGATAGAACCCACTGACCTACGTCCCTGGCCCTTATTTTTTATTTTGAGACAGGGTCTCTAAATTGCTAGTAGGCTGGGCCTGAACTTGCAATCCTCCTGCCTCAGCTTCCCCAAGTCCTGGGACTACAGGTGTGCATTATAATGCCCGGCTCAGTTTGGATGTCTTCACAGCAGTTGTCATAATCAAAAGCTCTGGAGCCAGATTACCAGGATCCATTTCCCAACTCTACCATTTACTGGATATTAGTTACTCTCTGTACTTCAATTTCCTTACATAAAATGGGGACAAGAATAGAACCTAGGTTATAGAGTTATTGTTAGAAGTGAGTTATACGTAAAGCACCTATCATAGAGTAACCCCATGAAAATGCTTGTGTTACTTTACTGCTTGCATTTTGAGAAGGGGTCTTGATAGGTGGCTAAGGTCCCTACACTGGGCTCCATCTTGTGATCCTCCTGCCTCAGCTTCCTAGAACGCTGGTATTACAGGCGTGCTCCACTATACCAGGCTACTGCTTGTGTTTACTATCTACTCACCCTATATCTAAAATGCAGAAGAAGTAAGAAAAGGTTGCTAATCTTTCTGATCTTTTCCCTTGCATCTCTAGCAGCTAAAACAGTGCCTAGAACCTGAGTACCTGGCAGACCCTCGACAGATGCTTTCAGACTCCAAGAATGGAGGAGTGTCAGGAGGGTAAAGTCAGATGAAGGTGGGGATGGGGTCGTTGGAGAGCCCCCTCCTCCCTCTTCGGCCCGTGCCCCAGGCCCCAGGCCCCACTCACTCGAAAGAAGTCACGAAGCAGGTCTGGGAAGGAGCCCCGGGCACCAGGGTTATGTTTTTCTCCACCGACCAGCCGTTGCCGCCGTGCTCCACCTCCCAGCCTCTGAAACCCTCTGAGAACACAACAGGATTGAACGTGAGGGGTTCGCCCAGCAGAGACAACGTCACCGGCCAATTTGTCACGCCCCCTCGCGGCTCCGCGCTGTCCCTCCTCCCCTGGGTGCTACTTAGACCTCGGCTGTTGAAATTACAGTCACTCAGCCTGCCCTTCCATTCAATCGCCCCCTGGCTCAGCCTCCCATTTTGCTTCTTAAATTTCTGGCGCCGCCCGGGGCTCCACCTCCTGCGTTGCTCCGCCCACTGTTTTCCTCCCACTCGTGAGGCCTTAGTCTACAGTGCAACTTCCGTCCATCAGCATCCAATCAGCTTCACCCCAGCCTGCCTTAGGCGCTTCCCCCTAAGCCACGCCCTCAGAGTTTCGTCTACTAGCTCCGCCCCTGGCTCCTTCAATTCTCTCCCGTTGGTTACTTCTCTCAAATTCCGCCCACAGCCTTCCATTGCCCCGTCCATCCCAGTCACGCCCGCTCTTTCCGCCTTCCCTGGGCTCCCTGAACTCTCGGTCCCTCCCCTCCCCGGCCCCGCCCCGGCCCCGCCCCCAGTACGCACGCTCTCCGCAGGAGTTGAAGATGAGGTTACGGCGCAGGGG
>NW_022900931.1:58609275-58611657 GCF_012274545.1 Fukomys damarensis
GGGCGCCCATCGCCGCCCCCGCTAGCGTCCTGCCAGAGTCCTGCGGGTCGAGAGGGGTCAGCGCAGCCAGGCCCTCCCCGCCTGTCTCCCCAAGGTCATCATCAGCCCCGTGGGGGACCAGAGCTGCGCTGTCACTGGTGATCAAGGGACTTGGCTGGGGTGGCTCTTGAGGGTAACCAGACTTCACCAAGGAGCAACAAGCATAGTTCAGGCCAGGTACAGTGGTGTATGCCTGTAATCCCAGCACTCAGGAGGCTGAGGCAGGAGGATCAGCCTGGGCTACGTGGTGAGTTCGAAGCCAGCCTGGACGACATAGTGAGACCCTGTCTCAAACCCTAAATTAAAAAATGGAAAAAAATATTACAGTCCCTCAGTGGCACTATACAAAGTACAGAAATTGCTTATTGGTGGCGCTCCCCAGCCTACCCCCATGGCTGAATGTCAATTACTGGCTGGCTCAGTCCAGGGCAAAGAAGGCCTGGCACTGCCTCTGCCCAGGCCCTTGGGAGTGAGTGTGTTCGGGGGAGGTTATCAGCAGTTGTCACAAGCTGGGAGCTGTGGCGCATACTGAGGCTGAGGCGGGAGGATTGTGAGTTTGAGACCAGTATGGGCCATTTAGCAACCTAGTGAGACCTTTTCTCAAGATTCAGTAAAAATATTTAAAGAAATCTGGGAATCTAGGTCAGTGCAACAGCCCTGGATTCAATCGCCAGTACCACAGAATAAAATAAAATTGTAAAATATCGCCATGGTACCTGGGGAGACTTCCGACTCAGTTTCCAGGGACGGGTGACACTATGAGTGGGAGGCCACCGTTCCAAAGCTGGTCATTTCCTGTTCTTCCACAGTTCTGCCCCTTATTCAACTGTGAGGCCCACGTGCTGTCTTTGGCACTGGTCTCTGACTGGTTTAACTCTCAGAGTACTACAGAGGGTACACTGCTTAGGGACTTCCGAGGTGGTGTCCTGAGAGGGACACAAGCTGTGGAGCCTGAGTGTGTGGTTCCTGCCAAACGCCGAGTGGTCAGCAGCTGGCAGGGTGGGGAACTTGGCTTTATAGCATGTGTTGCTTTCTGTGGTGTAAATTATACCCAAGGCTGGTTATAAGCTGGCCCTGTGAAGTCCCTGAACTGAAAAGAGATGTGACGGCTATTTGGCCTTTGCCAGTGTGCGCTGGCTCGGCACAGGGCTGCCTGAGTCTGTGCATGCTTCTGGCTACCCGGAAGTCATCCTGCGAGGAGAGCAGGTGCACACAGACACGAAAAGCTGAGGAGCGCTAGCTGTTCCCCAGCTGTTCGCACTGCAGCTGCTCAAGGCTCCCTGGTGCTAGATCTGGGAGAGAAGCAGCTTTGGGCCCGCCCTGCCCAGCCCCAGCCATTGTCTGACCGAACCCAATGAGAGCCCTGTGTGTGGACCACGGATCCAGTCTCCAGAAGCACACAGAGTCATGATAAAATAATGGTTATTGTGTAAACAGTGCTTAGTGACTTGCACTGTGTGGGGTGGTGCCCACCAACTGAGCCCCCACTAAGAAACAGTGGGTATCAGCGCTCCGGAAGGCTGAAGCAGGAGGACTGCAAGTCTGCACCAAATCCAGACAACTTAGTGAGACACTGTCTCGAAATAATAGCTTTTAAAAGGGCCGAGGATGTGATATAGCTCAATTCAAAGGCCCTAGATTATATCCCCAGTACCTCAAAAAACACACAAGAAGGGGTCAGGGATTTAGCTTAGTGGTTCTGCCACCTGCATCGCAAACACAAAGACCCGAGTTTGATCCCCGGTACAAAAAAAAACAAAAAAAAAGGAAAACCACACAAGCAGACACCGCCCCCCCCCAAAAAAAACAGGGAAAAAAACCAAGAAGGAAAGGGCCGGGATTTAGCTCAGTGGTTCGGCCGCCTGCCTCTCAAGCATAAGGACCGGAGTTTGATCCCTGGTACGAAAAAAAAAAAGAAAAAAAGATGGGTGCCTGGTCCCTGCACTGTAGAAACAGACAAATCTGGATTCAAATTCTGATGCTAGCCATTTTCTGTGTTTGATTTGGGGCAAAAACTATCACTTTTGAGCCTAATAAATGTAAGTCAGGAGTAGAATTTTTTTTAAAAAAGCAGGGTTTTCGGAAGGGGCTGCCAGACGGAGAAGGGGGGCAGCCCCGGCCTCAGTGCCCGCAGCGCTCTCGTGGGTCCGGGGTGGGGCTGGGCTCGGAAACGACGCTCTTTCCGTGCCATTCGGAACTTTCTAGAGCGCGTTTGCAAATGGAGCCTCGCGTAGTGGGGGCGCCGGGACCCCCATCCCGATCGGGCCAGAATCTCCCCAGCTGCGGTGAGGACAGAGCACTCACTCTGACCTGGGTCCCTACCTGTCCTGGCGCTCACCTAGC
>NW_022900931.1:58611816-58615544 GCF_012274545.1 Fukomys damarensis
TCCCCTCCCGCGGGGCTTCCCGCCCTCGGAGATCTGAGACCCGGCCCCAGCTCACACCCGGGGCACCTCCTCTGGGCGGGTTCCACCTCCACCAAGCCCCCCGCCCTCAAGTCCGTTTCCTTTTTCCCGCCTGGCCCTGAATCAGCCTCCGCCATTCCTGAAAAGCTCTTGGATCCTGCACTCGTCGGCGCCTCCTAAATGGCTTGGCTGTGACTTGAGTCATATTTGGATATTGGGATCCCCCCCACACCCGCCGCTCACCCCAGCACTGGAGAGCGAACCCCAGGGTCTTTGCATTGAGCTACATCCTCAGCCCAGCACCCTCCCATGTTTTTTATTTTGAGACTGGGTCTCTCTAAATCTCTGTGTTGCCCAGGCCGGATCGAATATGCGATCGTCATGCCTCAGCCTCAGAGTGCTGGGATTACAGTCAGGGATCCCCTCCTCCTCTGAACATTGTGTTCCAGGACTGGATTCTGGGAAGCCCATGCCTCTTCTCAGACCAGACCCTCTCCTGATCATACTTTTCCGCAGCAATGAAAAGCCTGTAGGGCCGGGGATTTAGCTCAGTGGTTCTGCCACCTGCTTCACAAGTGCAAGGGCCCGAGTTCAATCCCTGGTACAAAAAAAAACAAAAAAACAAAAAAAAAACGTGTTTTTCTCTACTTTAGGGACACCCAAGTCTCCAAGATCAGCGGGACAGTGACATCCTCTAGGATGGACCCTGTGGGTGTGTCTCTAAGCACAGATGTCAATCTTGTGTCTGTAGTTCATTCCCCATCACCTCCTGTGGTTCTACATCAGCCCCAGGTACTGTCAGGGTGCTCTCGGGAGGAATGTCAGAGAAATGTCAGCTCCAAGTCCTTTTTGATGGCTTCTGTAGCTCAGCATTCCTTTGACTACTGCAGTAGGAACTCATCCAGGCTAGTTTAAGCGAGATGAGTAAAGCATTTGAGCTCGTGGTGAGGCGCTGCCCCCAGGCAGATAGGGTTGGTTCTCCAAGATTACGTGAGTAAAGGGGAGTAGCACTTAGCGGCCAAGAGGTTATAAATAGCCAGCTGCTCCCTCCGGGCAGTCTCACTGCCTAAAAAGTTTGGGGACCTAATTTATGAAGAACCTTTAGGCTTGTAGATAAGGGACTGTCACCCCGCCACTGCGGTGACTGATGCCATTATTTAGTATCTGCTGTGAGCCAGATGCAGGCTGTGTAGACAATATATGTTTACGGACACTAAACAATTTCTTCATGTTTATTGCAGGTCAAGTAGAAGCAGCTCAGGAAGTCTCCAGTACAATAATTGGGTCATGAAAGGATGCCGGAACCATAGGTAAAAGGTGGCTGGGAAGAATCCAAAATGATCACCCACTAGATGATTCCTCATCACCAAGAAGGAAAAGGGAACCCAAGTGATGGGGTGGGAGGAATCTGCACACCAAGTGATCAGAGAGCGTCTCCAACAGGGACATCGACATACTTGAGCGTGTCTGTATGTAACACAAAATTGCCTGTGCAGATTTCTTTCTTTCTTTTTCTTTTTCTTTTCTTTTTTTTTTTTTTCTGGTACTGGGGATCAAACTCAGGACCTTGCACTTGCCAGGCAGGCATCCTCACCACTGAGCTCAATTGTTTGTTTGGTTTTTTTTTTCTTTTCTTATCTTTCCTCTCTCCCTCTCTTCCTTTCTTCCCAGTGCTGCAGCTTGAACCCAGGGCCTCTACCACTGAGCTACATCCTCAGCCCTGAGCCTAAATTAATAATGGGGAAACAGACTCATCCCCAAGATACCTGGCCAGGACCTTGAGAGGGAGAGAGAGAGACAGAGAGAGAGAGAGTGAGAGAGCCCAAACGACTCCTAACAATCAAACGTAGTTGTTGCTCCTTGACTGGGCCCTGAATTACCCTTGACTTTGAGCTCTCTCTCCCTTGCTCCCTTGACAGGTTTTCTGTCTTATCTGCAATCTTGGCTTGTCGCTTGGTATTCTCAAAGGAGCATTGCAACTGGTGTCTGAAGGTGATGGAAGTGACTTCCTGTTCTAAAAGGCAGGCTGCTTTCCCACCGGGCCTGTGTCCTGCATCATGGTATAAAGGGGAGTTTTGAGTCTAGGTGTGAAGCTTACCATCCGTGGGCTGAGCAAGTGAGTGACCAGGAACCCCACTTCCGGTTGTCCTGGGCTCCTCCACAAGGGTCTGGACAGGGTTGGCTGCCATTTTTTTTCTTTTTTTGTGTGTGTGTTACCGGGGATCGAACTCGGGTCCTTGCACTTGAGAAGCAGGCCAACGAACCGCTGAGCTAAATCCCCACCCCTTTTTTTTCCATTTTATTTATTTATTTGGGTAGTGGGGATTGAACTCAGGACCTTGCACTTGTGAGGCAGGTGCAGTGCCACTGAGCTAAATCCCTGGCCCTTTTTTCCATTTTAGATGTCAGTATCTGCCCGAATTACCACCTCAGGCTGTTCTGTCTTTAGGGAACCAGTATTCAGTTCTGGGTTCTCTAGATGTTAGGTGTCCTTGGCTGTCCCCTGTTAAGCAGAGAGGGGCAGTGCAGAAAGCACTATTCAGTGAGCCCTTCGGTCTCCCTTACCTCCCTCCTGCCTGTTTCCTACAATCTGAGTGGCCCTGGCCTCCACTTTCCTGTAGCTCCCTCGGAAATGGTATTCTCACGCTTCTGTGCCTCCACCTGACTCATCCACCGGAAATGTGCCGGCTTCTCTCATATTATGACGGGCTCTGTGGTAGGCTGAATAGTTGTCCATCAGAGGTATCTACACCCTGACACCTAGGACCTGTGACTGTGCCACTTTGTGTGGCCAAAAGGGGTTTGCAGATGTGATCGAGTTAAGGATCTTGAGATGGGGTGATTGCACTGGATTATCCAGGTGGGTCCTGAATGGAATCACAATGATCATTGTAAGAGGTACACAGGGGGTGCCGAGGGATGTGGCTCATGATGGAGACAAATTGGAGGGATGTTCTTTGAAGATGGAGGAAGAGACCACAAACTAAGGAATGCAAGTGGCCAGTAGAAACTGAAGAAGGAATTCAGGTACGGTCATGTACACCTGTAGTACCTGCTACTCCGGAAGCTGAAACAAGAGGATCACTTGAGCCCAGGAGTTTGAGAGCAACCTGGGTAACATGGTGAGACCTCATCTCTTCAAACAAACAAGAAAAAAAAAACCCCAGCAAAAACCGAGAAAGACAAGGACATGGGTTCTTTCTTCCATCTCCACAAGGAAGCAGCCCTGCTCCCGCCTTCATGTTAGCCCACGGATCTAATTTTGTACTTCTGACCTCCAGGAGTGTAAGAGAATAGATTTTGTTGTTTCAAGCCGCTACATTTCAGATGGTTTGTCACAGCAGCATCAGGAAACAGCTACAGTCTCCTCTGCAGTCTCTTTGCCATTGCCGTTTGATTCCCTCCTCCCATTGCTTTATCCACAAGAGGCACCTTCTGTTGGGGATGTGGATTGGTGAGACTAGTTTAGCCTGCTTCGCTATCACAAAAGACCTGGGTCTGGGTAATTTGGATGTTGCCTGGCTCTCCATGGATGATCCAGAGGGGAAGAAAGGCCACCAGAGGCTTTTATCTCACCAGCCAGCCTCTGGCCACCAGGGGCCTGTGGGTTACCTGACGGCTGCTGGCTCAAGACAAGGGAATATGAAAAGACTAAAGTATATGGGCCTTAAGAGCAATATCTTTTTTTTTTTTTTTTTTTTTTTTTTTTT
>NW_022900931.1:58615686-58643663 GCF_012274545.1 Fukomys damarensis
TTTTTTTTTTTTTTTGGTACCAGAGATCGAACACCAGTCCTTGCACTTGCAAGGCAGTCGGTGGAACCTCAGGTAAATCCGGTCCCCAAGAATAATATTTTAAGGGGTAATGAAAAAGAAGAGCAGAGTTCGTATGACGGTGGTGTGTGTTCACCACCATGCTTGGCTATTTTTTTTTTTTTAGGCAAGAGTCTCCCTAAACTGCCCCGGCTGAGAATGATTTTGCCTCAGCCTTCTAGAGTGCTGAGATTACAGGCATGTGCCACCACATGCAGATGAAAGGATATATATTTTCGGTACCGAGAATCGAACTCAGGACCTTGTGCTTGCTGCAGGTATGGTGCCACTGAGCTACTGAAAGAATATATTTTTCTTCTTCTTTTTTTTAGTACCAGGGACCGAACACAGAACCTTTTGTGCCAGGCAAGCGGTGGCACCACTGAGCTAAGTCCCAGGCCCCTGAAAGGATGCATTTTTAAGGTGAGAGATACGCTGGTTATTCTGAGTTGATCATTATGCATTGTTGTATCCATATACTGAAGTGTGACTGTGCCCTATAAATATGCGCAGAATTACTATGTGCCAAACATATATGTCACTGTTCTTTTGGAACTGAACCTCAGGAGTCTTATTCCATCATTTCTGTTGTTTTCCCTTTGCCAGAAGGAAGTTCAGTGCACACTTGGGACAGGATTCCACAGGGCGTGAATACTGGGGAGTGGGGGCCCCAGGCCTTCGCAGATGCTGCCTCCCAGAGCTGTGGACAAAGGGCAGATGGAAGTCGGGGACACTTGGCGGTGTGTAGCACTGTTTCTCCAGGCTTCCGCTTCTGGATGCCCGGGCCGGAGAGTGCTTGAGAGGCTCCTGGTGTCCTAGGGGAGGCGTCCGTACATGGAGAAGCCGATGGCTTCCACTCTGAAGGTGATTTTCGATGTAAGGCGACCAGATAAACCATTGTCTTCCCCAAGTTGCCGGGCTCTGCTTACAAGTAGTACTTCTATTTATAAACCAAGAGATGTGACAGCCACTTTCAGGGAGTTCTTTGATGAATGCTCAACCAACTCCGCTTTCAACAGCCTCACATCCCACTTAGAATCTTAATTAAACTCCCTTAAATGTTCTACTTTCACAAATTTAAACTGTTTGATTTTCTTTCGAAGCTCAGTAGAAATATTGAAGGAGCAAAACCTGCCCAAGCACTTACTGCTTTTAATAAATTAAACATTATCAAGATTTTTTAAACATTGCAATGCCATTTGCTCACTTAGAGGAAAACCTTCTTTTATTCATACTGCTGTGAAAAAAATCTCAAATCTAAAATAAAGAATTACTCAATTACACAGTTTACATTGGTTTTTTTGTTTGTTTGTTTTTTCTTTTTTGAGACAGGGTCTCACTATGTAGTTGAGACTGACCCGGAACTCACTGTGTAGCCCAGGCTGGTCTCGAACTCACAGCGATCCTCTTGCCTCAGCCTCCCGAGTGCTGGGATTACAGGCGTGCGCCACCACACCTGGCTCACAGTTTACATTGAAAGATGTACATTTGCAGGATATATTTGTCACATTTTCTAATGCCTGGTCATTTTAACATTACAGAGATTTTAAACAAGCACTATCCTTGATGTTGCTTACATACTACCCAAAAGTGTTATTGGTGGTGCATGTCCATAATCCCAACAATTCAGGAGGCTGAGGCAGGAAGGTCACAAGTTCAAACTTGGCGTGTGCAAGTTAACGATTTAGCAAGACCTGTCTCATAATAAAAAAGGGCTGGCCACATAGCTCAGTGCAAAGGCCCTGAATTCAATCCCCAGTACTGCAAATAAATAACTAAATAGCTAATAAATGTAAATAAGTATATAGATAATAACAATGTTTCAAAAACAAAGAAATAAAAATGGAGTTGATTTTGTGAGTCTAATTCATTTCGTTCTTTCTTTCTTTTTTTTGAGATAGGGTCTCACTCCATTGTCCAGGCTGGCCTTGAGGTTGAAAGAGGAGCTCTTACTTCCTCATTCTGAGAAGCCCTGCAGACCCCGTTTCAGTGCTTAGGTGCTAGTTGGTGTTTCAAAGGCACACAGCATTCTCTGATCAAGTCCAGCCTGCCGGTATCCACTCTCTCCTCAACTTCCCAACCGCTAACAGTCACTCTTCTACTATCAGGTTGACTTTCTGGCCTTTTATCTTTCCTATGTGGGAAAATAACCGCAGTACTTGTTTATTTCCCTTAACATGATGGTCGCCGTTTCCATCCGTTTTCTGCACGTGACAGGAGCTCATGCTTCATCGTGGCTCAGTAATACTCCATTGTGTATACAAAGCCACATTTCCTTTCCCCGTCCCCAGGTGACAGGTAAGATCAAGCTTTTGCAACACATCAGTGTGTCCACCCACACTGCTTGTGCAGGGCTCCTACTCCTTCCTAATTAGGGCTCTGACATTGGCAAAACTGGCCTGCAGGACTGAGAATTCAACCTTCTCTGGAGCTCTGCACTTTTGTAACTAAACTTAAGTGTAAGTTCAAAGCAGAAGTAGGCCTTTGAGTGTGCGGATCAAATGCCATTTAAATAATGAGCATTTAAGATTTAAAAAAAAAATCACAATGCGGGAGTTAGGGGGGTCTTAGTGATGATTCTATTCCATTCCTCTCATTATGGATAAAAACTTGAATAGAGCTTGACCTGAACAGGACTTTTGTTCTTCCAACTAGAGTTTTTTTGTTTTTGTTTTTGTTTTGTCCCAGGGATCAAACTCAGGACCTTGCGCTTTCGAGGCAGGTGGCACCACCACGGAGCTACATCCCCGGCCCCCAACTGTAGTTTTTTTGATGTTGACTTTGTAACATTCCAAAAATCTCCCTCTTTCTATCTGCTTAAAGAGTCCCAATGATATTTAACTTTAATGGCCTGCTTACATCTTTGTCTTTATCTCAGGATACATGAGAGGAAATGTCACTTTCACAAAAAAGTTATCACTGGCTGACACACTTTTTTTTTTTTTTTAATGTATAACAGAAAGAGATACACCACTGAGTTATTTTGTTCTTAATTGTTAGGTCTGAATGATGGGTATGTGGGACTTTAGAATTTATTGTTATATGTAATTTAGGATGTTTGAGTTTTTCCACAACAATAAATACTTTAAAATTTCTTGTCCCTTCTTTTACTATGTCCTATACTCTACATAATTTTTTCATATAAATTTATCTAACAGTCATTCATTTAGCATCCACCCTAGCAGCCACTCTAACCATTGTACTAAATTCCAAGTGCCAAAGAATGAAAAATGAATAAGACATGTCATTTAATCTATTCACCTGTGGGAAAAAACAAAACCTGACCTTTGTGTCCCTAATTAATTTGGGTTTAGTTGTCTTTCACTATAATTAGGCTGGAAAATGTAGCCCAGAGTTTGTGTAGTAGCTAATAATGTTACCAGGCCTTTTCTGCTCACCACTCCTCTTTCTTTAGAATGTTGGTTTTTATTTTTATATTTGCTACTTCATGGTCACAAAATGGTTGCTATACCACCAAACATCATACTTGCATTCCAGGCTAGAGAGACGGGGGAAAAACAAAATGAAACAAAAACTAGATACAGGCTGTGTTTAAGAATGGTGCCTTTGAAATAGGGGGGATCCCAGCATCTGGTTATCTACCCAGAGACCTGCATTTTAGCTTTTTTAAATACCCACTTAATCTGGCAGTCTGAACCCTTTTCCCCAACTAACTCTGACTTTCATGCTCTAAGAAAATATCCTACAGGACTAGGTCCTCCTTAATCTTCCTTTTAATTTATATAAATTTCTATGGTGGCTAACTTATGTAAAATACAATAAAATGTATTATTCATGGTTTTTATTAAATGTTAAAGAAAACATAAAAAAGAAGATAAATAAATAGGAAGTAGGGAGAAATTCTCATAGTTTCCCAAATTATATATTCCATGGTTTCAAAAATATTTCAATATATATGCTAATTTGTTTCATTTATACTGCTAGGTCCTCTTAGTTCACTGAAAAGAAAATTTTGTGCTATTATGTATTTGTTTCTTTTTATCAGAGTTTTATTTTTATTTTTAAGAGGGTTTCATTGTCTATAACTTGTACTCTAACATTTTGGCCTTTTTTTGTTTTGTTTTGTTTTTTTGAGACAGGGTCTCACTATGTAGTTGAGACTGACCTGGAATTCAGTATGTAGCCCAGGATGGTCTCAAACTCACAGTGATCCTCCTGCCTCAGCCTCCCAATTGCTGGGATTACAGGTGTGTGTCACCATGCCCAACTCCATTTGGGCCATTCTTTTAAGATATGGTACACAGTGTATTAACTAATGTTGTTAATTAATTTGTTAAGATATTTTTCCTATATTTTTTCATAAAAGTAAGAAGACTATTTAAAACATTTTTATTAATATCTACTTATATTATATTGAAATAAAATTTTTAAAAAACATTATGACTTGTCATTTGTTGTCTTATTATTATGAAAGTCTCCTTTAAACTCATAAAACAAATGTTTTCTCAGAACCACCACCCAAGCACCTCCAAAAGACTTTGGCTGAAACCACACTGGGTAGCATTCAGTCAGACGGTCACATCCAAACACCGGGAAATTAATATTTATATTCCCAGTCTCTATAAAATAAGAAGTACAGGCGAGAAGAAGATGGTGAGGATTGTCAACTACCTTGAAATGCATGAGTTGTTTTCTTTCCAACAAGACACAAGACACTTAGAGCAATAGCAGTAGTCACAGTATCAGCATTCGGGGTGGTTCCCCAGGCCCCAGTTCCCACTGGGTAAAGTAAAGAGGGTCAAGAGTCAGGCTCACAGTGGACTGCTTAATGGCAAAGGATCCCTCAGCACAGGGAACCCAGCCTTTTTTTAATGGGCAGTAAGTCTGCCTAATGGATACATTGTCTGCAAACGCTGGACAGTAGGGAGCCCCACTCTTTGCTCTGGAAGGAGACACAGTTGCTATCTTCCCAGACTATTTGGGAACAGACCAATCTCCTTGGGAAGACAGTCCCGCACAGGGGCAGGCAGCACCTTGCTCATAAGATGTGCAGAAATGCAAGACACCCGTGGCGAGTTGTCTCCCAACACTCACTGCAAACCCACCAGTGGGGTCAGCATGGCCCACAGGCCCGGGCCCTGTCTCTTGGAACTGTGCAGTCGTCCTCCCTCCCGGCTCACATCTGGGCTGCTGTGCCTGCCCATCCCTTGGCTCTGAGGTCTCCGTGATGCCTGCGGAGCCTCTCAGAGCAAGACCGACTTCCTGACCTTCCTCTCCAGATCCCTTCTCCCACTGGGCTGGTTCAATGAGCAAAGATGGCTGACGGAACATATTCCTTCCCCACCATTCCCCGCGCCATCCCGTCATCCACCCAGACCTCCTAATTCCACCCCCCAGAAGACACCCAGGCTGCCCACGTTCTCCACTCCACCTCCCACATCTCATCTTCCTCTCCTGTCTCGCCTCTCACCCAACTTTGCTTCAGAACTTTCTCCAGAATGTCTTTTATGGTTAGCATGTTTATCCCTCCCCAATTCACCCCTGTCACAGTAGTAAGAAGGTGTGGCCTCTAGGAGGCGGCTAGGCTAGGAGGGGTCCTCCGTCTAGGAATCTCTGCAACAAGGGTGGAGGGGTGAGCCTGGAGCGAGGAGAGACTCATGGCATCTGGGAAACTCCCCAGTGGGAGCCATTGTGTGGGAGAAGTGCTAAGATCACGATCCCCACTTTGGGTTCCTGGTGGGACCTGCGGGGTCAGACATGCCGGGACAAGAACGGGGAGTGAGTTGGGCCAGGGATTTAGCTCAGTGGTCCTGCCGCCTGCCTCACAAGTGCAAGGTCCCGAGTTCGGGTTCCAGTACAAAAAAAAAAAAAAGAATGGGGAATGGGTTCATACTCCGAGAGTCGCGGTTCTGGTGGCTCCAGGCTACAGTGCGAAACCTAGAACAACTGCGGCCAGCCGAGGGCTGAAACTGACCTGCGCGGCTGCCAAGCCCAAGAAGCTTTCTTAACACAGCCACAACTATCGGACATCAGAGTTCAAACCCCACGAGGGCTTCGGATAGCAGTTTACGGCCGCAAGAGGGCGGTGTTGCTCATCAGGGACTTAAACTCAACTGTAACCTCCAGTCCTGTGCTTGGCGCTCACCAGACCTAGTGTGGCTCTTCTCAGGCAGTGGGGCCCCAACCACATAGGGGGCCCTGCTCCTCTGGGACCCGTTGAATTCCTGGAAGCCGAGAGCCAGTTCCTACTTGCTCTTCTTTTTTTTTAAACCAAGGATCGAACTCTAAATCCCCAGCCCCACTTGAGCCTATCCTGATCCGTTCTAGTCCAGCTCGGAGTTTGCAAGCGCCCCAGGCGTCCTCTTCCCTTTCAATCTGGACTGAGGTTCCAGGCTCCACGAGGAGCTGCAGCAGCCCGAGGAGTATTCTGGGGCCCAGAACTTCACCTGGGCTGCTTCTTCCTGGCCGGGGGGTTGTACTTTATCTTTCTCTTCAAAGTGAAGCCTTTACGGGTTCCCGAGCGACCTGGGACTTCAAGGGACCATGGCCAGGGAGCACCTATCCTGTGGGGGAGAGGTTTCCCCGGGCTTTCCACTCGTCCCCTGGGGTCTCCTCTCTCGGGGACACCAGCCACCACGTCCCAACACTTTCCGGGGGGCCTGGGCAGAGCCGACCACTGCCCGCACCTGCGCCCAGCTTCACTCCTGTGGGAGATTGCGCCGCGGAAAGGTTAGTGTGCGGGGAGACTGACGGAGGAGAGGGAGGGAAGGGAAAGAGGAGGGAAAAGGGAGTTAAGATGGATTATGTACAAACCTTAATTCCCACAAGGAGCCGTAACACTGTGCACTGCACACAGGTGCTAATAAAAAGGATATAAAAGTCTACGCCCAGGACGGTTCTCCCCAGTTTTATCTGTAACAGCAACCTAGGTGCCCATCAGTGGGTCAGCGTTCACGTTCGCAGGCCAGCTGTGCTGCTCAGCCCTAGGAATACACACAGCTGTGCTGTCTGCACGTGTGGAAAGTCCTCGAAACCAGCGGGAGGACAGAGCCACGGCGTACATCGTGTCTTGTAAGTAGATGAATAAATACTGCGTGGTCAGCTTGAATCTGATCGGTCACTCGTGCTGTGACCAGCGCAGGAGCTGCTCAAATAATGGTTCCAGACTGTGAGACTTACACACAGAATTGTCGGATGCAGACCATTGACGTCATAGGAATCAGGTTTTCATAGTGCGCCAGGGAACACTCGGCAAAACTCACGTGAGCCACATGGGGTGGAATGGGCATGTTTGTTGACTGAAAATGTCACTCTTTCCGGATTGATTTACATATGCTGCTGGCACAGGAAGAGGGCCCACATGTGCGATGGCATTCTGGACATCGAGCAGTCTGGGTAGACAGCATAAAACATCCTGTAATGGAAATGCCGTTACCACTCCTTGTCTCACCAGATCTTCCTGTGTGCTGGCAGGTGGCCACCTGGGAGCATTAGCAGTGTCTTAATCAGTTTCCTGTTGTTGTGACAAAATACCCAAGGTGGATACTTCAGAAAGAACAGGTTATTAAGCTTGGAGATCTGCAGGCAAGAAAGGTCAATATCAGGTGGCCTCATCTGATGAGTGCCTCGTGCTGTCATGACAGATGGCGTCACATGGCAGAAGCACGTGTAAGGACAGCAGGCAGCACGTGCAGAAGAAACCGAACACGTGGATGCCCCGACTTTCTAACAGTCTGCTCGGTGGTAACTAAGCCAGACTCCTGATGCGAACCCACTCCCGAGAGATGGCATTGATTCCGTGCCAGGGCAGTGCCCCCATGACTTAATCATCTTCCATCTTCCCCTTCTAGAGGCCCCCACCTTGCATTGCAGGGAGGACCAAGCTCCCAGCACAAGAACAGTTAGGAACAAACCGTGTCCAAACCGTCGCAGCCACAGTGCGTTGCCATCGACCACGGGGGAGCCTCACGCGACTTCCTGCTCATTTGGTGACCCTGTCCTCAGGAAGTGCTGGTGCCGTCCCCCTGGGGGCACCTTGCAGGACAGCTGTGCACTCCAGAACGTGAGCGCATACTGTGTTCCAAACATGAGACAGAATGAACACCAGGGGAGAAGGCCTAGAAAGAGCAAAGCCGCTTCGACCGTTCACACGCACACTTGTTTTCCAAAGGAATCTAGATTTACTGTGCGTGAAAACCGAGTGTTCATTCCCCCCAGGATGCTGTGACACTGAGGAGGTGGCTGGTGCTGGAGCCCGGCCGAGGTGTGGCTCCTGCGCAGGTCCCATCCGCCCTCTCAGCGGGTGAGGGGCCCCACAGAAGGGGCCCTGCAGAGCTCTGCAACTTCCAGAGGGGCAGATGCTCAGCTCGCTCCAGGGGCCTGCTGGCCGTCAGTCCTCCTTGGCCTCCCTCTCCGATGACAGTGAAGTCTCCAGTGGTGAGTCCTGTGCCTCTCTCCGGCAGAGCACACATCTGGTGAATACTTCAGAGGAGCTGTCACTTTGGAAGGCGGAGAGAGGCCTGTCACATCCTTCGCACTGACAGGAAACATTTTAAGACAGGAACAAGGAGATGCCGGTCAGAGGGGATTCATGAGATGAAGGTGAAATTCCCCACCCACCCCCAGCTCAACCCAGCTACCCGGGCTGGGACGAGGCAAGGGCTCCTCCTCCGGAGTCTCCCGTCCCCCAGCATGGACCCGGCATGCCCTGGGTGAGGGCAGGCTTCTGTTCCCTCTCCCCCCAACCCCGAGGCTAAGCTGTGCGGAGGGCAGGACTTGAGGGCAGCCACTCGGTGGTGGGCAGACGGGTGAGTGTGCAGCCCTGTCCCCTGCTCTGTGCAGAGCGGAATTGCGGGACTGAGGGGACACTGACACCGTGACGTGCTGGGTCCACTTGACATTTACAGAACCGTGAGAAGCAGGCAGGCACGACTTCTGAACAAACAGGGGTTTCTACTTGGCCAATGCAAGTGCTCAGCATCCCCTGGGTCCCGGGCCTGCCTCTGGCCACGGCACACAGAAGAGGATGGGGATGGCCTAGCTCGCCTGTCTCATCTGCTTCCTACTTGCCCTAGAGCAATGAGAGTTCCTGAGCCTCCTGCACGGGAATAGGGCCCAGGGGACCAGGCCGGGGTCTGCTGCCGGAGCAGAGGAGCTCCCAGTGTCCAGCTGTGTCCGGCCATTTCTGCACTGGACACACAGTGCTGCCTCGTCTCCTCCACACATCCGCACTCACTGCACTCCTAGCCACGCCGGCCAGGCTCGCTGCCCCAGGGGTCCCGCACGGGCTGTTCCCGCAGCAGGGAAGTCCTTCCCGGGACATCTGACGGGCTCACCCCCACCAGCTTCCAGGCTGCACACGGGTCACTCTCACTGCGGGTCCTGTCCTGGCCACCCTTTAAATACCCCACTCCCACCCCTTCCTCTGTCAGTGTCTTCAAAGTACTGGCACTATGGGACTTACTACACACCTCCCTTGTCTCTGTACACCGCTTCTCTCTTCTCTTAGAATTTAAGCTGCTACAGGGTGAGGATTTTACTCTTTATGGCTGTATGTCCAGTTGCTCCATAAATGTTTGTTCAAAGAATAAATTCATTTGTAGAGGACTAATGAAAGTCTTCACTTAATTTTGCCCAGTACCAACCTGCTTTATCTTTGAGCCCATGGCCCTTCTGCCCTTGATGACCAAAGGAATTTGGTCAATTTCTTCAATATTCCATAGTCTCATGGTCCTATCCTAAAACAAGGTAAACAGTGACTCACAGATCAGAAAACAGTTCGTGAAGGGTTGGGGATGTGGCTCAGTGGTGCTGCGCCTGCCTGGTAAGCGCAAGCTCCTGAGTTCAATCCCTAGTGAAAGAAATAAAAAGTAAATAAATAAAATAAAAGAGCTCATGGTGCACCCATACAATGGAATATCACAGAATGACCCAGAGAAATGAGTTGCCACAACCCAGAAAGACATGGAAGAATCTTGCTTTTCTCCAACAAAGCTCCAATGCCAATTTCTGCCAGCAGCAGAAATACCTGGCAACTTCCACATCTGCAGAGGGAAAGACTCACTCTCCACATTCCTAGGCAGCTCCCAGGCGCAGGCATCATGCCGAGCCTGCCCAGGAATTTCATACTTGGGAATAACTCTCGGTTATTACTGACTCTGACAAATGTGACAGACATTTTAAGTCACTCAAAGTTAGGGCACGTTTACCTTTGAAGCAGAGAGAATCCATTTCTTGTTGTTACTAATAGCAACATCCATTACCCAGTCATTATGGCCCTGAAGAAAAATAAAAATTGAACAGGGACTCCTCAGGAAAAGTACTTTTATAAAAACAACAGAAACAAAGTCAGAACCCAATGTTTCTTAAGTTTGAGAGCAATAATTGCACTTCCCAGCTCAACATTTAAGGTAGAACATACTATAAAGACAGGTGATAGAATGCATATGTGTTTTCAGTGTTCTTTTTATTCTTTTTTCTTGCTGTGTACTTCAGGCTGGCCTTGAACTCATGGCGGTCCTTCTGCCTCAACCTCTCAAGTGGTGGGATTTTAGGCATGGGCCACCATGATGGGCTCTGTAAATATTTTTAAAAAACAGTTCTGTGGTATTTGGAAGGCTAGAAGGAAATAAAAGACTATATTCCCATCTGGTCTTAGTGTTGTTTGCATTCTTTGTTGTAGGAAATACCTCCCAGAGGTCCTATCGGTGAGGGAGGGGGCTTTTGGCTTCACATCAACTGCAACCCCCGTGACTCACAGTGACAAGAAAAGGGCAAGGGGGCTGGCACTGCTTTATGATGTTGGGGCTCTGGGTCAATGGCTTCTCACCCTCTGGTCTTTCCCCGATGGAAAGAGGTGGAAGGTGAGGCCACGAGGTATGGTAGGAAGAAGGGGAGCAGGACAGGTTTCTCACATACAACAAAAAGAAATTCAAGGGTGGAGGAATAGAGAGAGAACCGAGAAAAGGAGAAGAAAACTAGAAAAATCTGAAAGGGGACAAAAGGATTTTTAAGCACAGGGAGGTTTAATATTCAATTTTAAACTTATTGGCTGGGAGGTAAATTTTCTTTGCATCCCCAAACCCTTGTTGGAGACAGACTGGGCCCATGGGCATGGACACGTGCTGATCAAGCGGCACGGCTGACGGCTTGGTCACTGGGGACACCAATATCAAGAAATGGGTGCTGATGGGCCGGGGATTTAATTCAGTGGTGCCGTCGCCTGCCTCACAAGTGCAAGGTCCCGAGTTCGATCCCCGGTACCAAAACAAAAAGAGTAACAGGCGCAAGCACTGACAGATAAAAGTGAGTGTGAAAGGTCAGAATCAGGGAACATGCAGAGATCACAGGGCACCAGGTCTCCCCGGAACGGGCACTGAATGACCCAACCCTGGATTCTTGCCCTGTTGGATGATATCTCTAACTACAGAGCCACTTTGAGTTGGGGCTCTTAACTTCCACTCAGCCGATGGACCCCCATCTTGGGGCCCCCAGATGACCACGCAGGTCTCACTGTGTCCCCCTACACAGTTGTTGTCGCAGACACTTCCCCACGCCTGGGTAATGCCCTTACTAGTCCATTGGCCACAGTGTCCCACCCCCTGCCATCCTGGGCAAGAGCCTCCTCTCTAAGAAGCCCTCCTGCCCCATTGTGACCAATCCTGTTTCCCGGTGTGGTTTCTCCACCCCATGCATCACTGTTAGGATTCATTGCTGGTTCTCGGCTGGTCCCCCCTACAGGGCACCAGCCCCCTTAGGAGGCATCCAGGTCTGTCTTGCTTCTGTGTCGCCTGCTTTGGGACGCAGCTTGGAATGACTCAGGAGTACATCTCAGATCTATCTGGTGCTGGCATCTGTACCTTCAAGGACAGCTTCCGATAGCCTTCTGCCACATCCCAGATAGCCACAGTCTTGTCAAAGCCTCCAGAAATGAGAAAAGAGCCTGCAACACGACATGGAAGGGTCTGGGTGCTTCCCCAGCCAAGGGCGCCCTCCCCGATGAGGCCAAAGCAGGCTGAGGCTGCCTGGTGAAGAGCCATGGAAACCCTTCCCGGGGGCTTGGTGACCCAGGCAACCATGGCGGACTCTCGTCATGCATGGTAATCTCTGTGGATATCAGCCCAGCAAGTTTGGAGCCATTGCTCCCAGCAAACTTGTGGTCACAACATCTTCATCCATTGATTGGTTCAGAACTTTGTTTTATGACTGTTTCTGTTTAAAGACACCTTAACCTATATAAATTCATTGATCTTGATTCATTAACATCGAACTCTCAGCCAACAGCACTAAGGCTCAGGCCTGAACTCAAAGGTATCTAATACACACGTTTTCTCTGTTAGGTTCATCACGGAGTTCTTGCTCTTAGAACATTAGACAGCCCTTCAGCACTGTGCCTGAGAGCCATATTAAACAGCACCATTACTATAAAAAAGCACAAATAATCCTGGGGCTGGGGCTTCGTTGCTTAAGCCATGTTGAGCTGAGTTTCTGTTGCTTATAAACAAACTTGAGGCTATGATTTTTTTTTTTTTTTTTTTTTTTTTTTTTTTTTTTTTTTTGTCTTCATGGCAAAAAAATCTACCCTCAGGGCTGGAGTCACTGGAAATCGCCTCTCCTCTGGTCTCAGAAAGTCCACATGAATGGAATAATGGAGAACTCCGCCCAGCACCCTTCGAGAACAGAGCCCTGGCACACGTTTGTCACTCACTGTCTCTGGCAAAGCAGCAGGAGCTCACACAGCCTTTGTGGCCCTGCATGAGAGTCACGCAGGCGCCACGGTTCCGAAACTCTCCTGTGTAGACATTCCATATTTTTAAGGTTTTATCCCAGGAGGTTGTACACAGGAAATGGCCGCTGAAGGTAAAACAGCAGTTTGAGATGGCGCTCTCATGGGCCCTGAAACACAGACAGGGGACATGTTAGCACTTCCGGGAGGGAGAACACCTGTCCCAGAAGCGGCCACCCTCTCCTGGGAGCCAGTGGGCGTCAGTCCCTTGGTCCACAGCAGTCCAGAGATGAACTGCTTAGACTGTGGCACAGGATTTCTCAGCCACCCTAATGCTGACCCTCTGGGGTGGATAATTCTTGCTGTAGAGGCCCGTCCTGTAGCAAGTTGGCTGCTTAGCAGTCTCCCCGGCCTCTGGCAGATGCCAGTAGCGCCTGTCATAACCCATTTATGACAGCCAGAGTGTCTCCAGTCACTGCCGGATGTCCACGGGGGAATGAAACTACCCACAGTTGAGAAACACTTGGATATCCAACAGCAGCTTGTGCCTAAGGGGGGAAAAGTGGTGGCTAATGGATGAACAGCCGTTCAGCTTCAGTGCTGCCTCCACTTACACAGAGGACCGTCCCTCTCCTCCTCCTTTCTCCTGCGATATTGGGCTTGGCTCTTTCCCTCCACAGCCCACCCCATGTCCTCCATCCCACTTCTTTCTCCCTCGCTTTATTTTTCCATACCACCGTCTTCAGTGCCATTAAAGCACAGAATAATGTTCTGTACTTTGTTAATAAAGGTCTGGGTTACTCATTCTCCATTTTAAAATATCTTCTTTACTTGAAAAGAAAAAAAAATCTATCAGATTGATTCCGGCCACTTTTTGTTTTGTGATCTCCAAAGTATTCTCCCTGTGGTTCTTATTTCCTTCTAGAAAGAGAATTTTCAAATGAAACTATAACTGCGTCCCTGCATCTCTGTGCAAAACCAGTTGATTCACCAGAAGAAAAGGCTGAGGAAAACCATGTTTGCAGGGCTCAGGTTGGAGTGTCAGACCCCATCTCGGTTCACTGAGAGGCGTAAACTGAGCGAGGTGCAAAGAGGAAAAATGTCAGCTCCTCGGGGTGCCCAGGACAAACCTCCCGTCCGGAGCTGTCACGGAGTAAATCTTCTCAGAAGTGCAGAGGTTCGGAGGCAGCACCTGTGTGACTCACAGCTCTGGGCGCAATGGAGTTGCTACGCTCACCTCTCCTGCGCCTGCCAAGCGCAGCTGACGGCCCTGGGGCAATCTGAGAAGGCCGTGGAAGGCAGAGAGAAGAGACAGCTATCCCTCAATCAAAGGGGAAAAGTATGTGTGTGGGCAAAAATAAAAAAGACCTCCAAGAAAAGCCTGTTCTCCGAAACCTAAGGCCCAGGAAAGGGTGGCCAAGCAAAACAGAAAACTTTGAGATAACTGCTGCCCCATCCGAGCCATGCATTTCAGGAAAAGCTACAGCCGTCAGAAAGGTTGAACGCGGAGCCCAGATGGCCACCTTTCTGCACGTGAGATGTGCCCTACAGCACATAGAGCCCGAGTCTTGCAATACACAAAATGCCAACACATGCAAAGAAACTTGCAAGAGCCAGGGAAAGCTCGACAGAAACGAGAAAGATAAATGGATGCCGACACCGAGATCACAGAGACTTTAAAATTATCTGACCAGGAATTTTTTTGTTTTTTTGAGTTAGGGTTTCATTATGTAGTTCAAGTTGGCTTTGAACTCACTATGTAGCCCAGGCTGCCTTGGAACTCAAGGGGATCCTCCTGCCTCAGCCTTCCCAGTGCTCAGGTTAGAGGTGTGCACCATCACACCCAGGTCTGACCGGGACTTTTAAAGAATTATCATAAAAGTGTCCATGGGACAATGATGATAAATCATGCCTGAAACAAGAAGATAAAAAACTTCAGTGAAAAAATAGAAGATTTAAGAAGTATCTAGTGGAAATTTTAGAAGTGAAAAATACAGTAGCCAAAAGAGGAGAAAGAAGGGAGGACTGAGCTGTGTGATCCTAGCACTCAGGAGGCTGAGGCAGGAGTATCACTCTGAGTTCAAGGTCAGCTTGGGCTACATAGTGAGACTCTGTCTCAAAAAACCAGAGTAGGGGTGAGAAGGGAGGTTTGAAAGAGTAATTGAAGAAGAAAAAAAGAAAGTAATTGAAAAATATTGGCTAAAATTTTACCAAATTGGGCAAAACCCCCACAAAACAAAACCCTCTATACTCAAGATTCTGAGTAAACAGGATAAATCCAAAGAAATGCATACTTGGACACATCATAATTAAACTTCTGAAAGATAAAGATAAAGAAAAAATCCTGAAAGCAGCAAGAGAGAAGAATGATATCTTATCAATAGGGGAAAACAACTTGAATGATGGCAGATATCTCATAAGGAACCACAGAAGCCAGGAGAAAGTGACTTGGCATGAAAGAAAAGAATTGAGAGCCAAGATTTCTGTATCCTGTGAAAATATCCTTCCAAAAGTTCAAGGCCAGCATGGGGTATGTAGAGAGAACTAGCCTAAAAAACACAGTACAGAAATATACAGTGAAAGCCAGGTGTGGTGGCGCACGCCTGTAATCCTAGCACCAAGGAGACTGAAGCAGGAGGATCGCCATGGGTTTGAGGCCAGCCTGGGCTACATAGTAAGTTCAAGGCCAGACTGAACTACAAAGCCAGACCTTGTCTCAAAAAGAAATGAATGGTATGTTTTCAGAGGTGATCAATTTAATATAATCAAAACTGGGCCGGGAATTTAGCTCAGTGGTACTAGTGACTGCCTCACAAGCGCGAGGACCTGAGTTCGATCCCCAATACAAAAAAAAAAGATAATCAAAATTACCAATAGACATTTTGCTTATCTCCTTCTTCCATATGATGTTCATTGGGACAGCAGAAGAGGGAACTCTCACCCCCTCGCTGCCACCATGGTGGGGCTCTGAGCAGCAGCATGGAGGGCGTGCCCATGGCGCCCTAAGCCAGGCTTTTCCTGGGGGTTGCTCTCAGGAGCAGCACCCACGGAGGGCCCACAGTGCAGGCTGTGCTAAGGCCTCACCTCTGCACCTGGGCCCAGCCCAGCCTGCAGGCCACAGCTGGTGGCTTCTCCCTGCCTGTGTCTCCGGCCTCCTTGAAGACACGGCCACAGGACACGCATTTGCACGCTGTCTCTGGAGGGCTTGGAGGGAGGCATCTCATCTGTGTCCCTGCTGCAGGATGATGCTGGCCTCCCGGACCCTTCTCACCTGGAGATGGTGAGCAGCGTGGTCCGGGAGGTGACATCCCAGATCTTGATGCACCTGTCCAGCGAGACGGAAGCCACCCTCTGGCTGTCGGGGTCAAAGCAGCATGCGGTGATCGACCTTCTGTGATGGTCTGCAGCACAGGACAGTGACTCGCTGCCATGAGGACCACACTCTGGGCCGCTCAGCCACTGCTATGGAGACGCAACTCCAGTTTTCATAAGTGACTCTGCTCCTCACACTCGTTTCCTGGGCGCCTACTATGACCCAGGCTCGGAACACTGAGCCCAGCTGACCTGCTCCCTGTGCGACAGGAGAGACGCCCTTGAGCAGGCAGCAGCCCACCACTGCCAGGGCCATGAGGGGACTGTGTGGCCGGTTCCGGCCTAGCCGCCTTCCAAGGGTCCACAGAGGGCCCTAAAAGTCATCAGGCAGGAAAAGAAACACACCCCAGGCAGAAGGCACAGCACATGCAGAGGCCTGGAGGGAGACCGAGCCAGAACTCTGGTCCACAGATAGACGGTAGAGCAGAGGAGAGGCAGCATGTGAGGTGATCCATTAGGGGTGGTGCTTGGGTCATGGTAACACATCAGTAAAAATAAACAGAAAGGACATACGGGAAGTATGTCACACATACAGTTCAGGAAGGCCACCATAGTGTTAACAATAGACCTCTAGCCAGGCATCGGGGCACATGTCTGTAATCCCAGCACACTGGGAGGCTGAGGCAGGAGGACTGTAATTGTGAGTCCTGTCTGGGCAACTTAGCAACTCAGGAGGACCCTGCTTCAAACCTTTTTTAAAATTTTTATTTCCTCTCTCTCTTTCTCTGGATCAAATCCAGGGCCCTGTGCCTGCTAGGCAAATGCTCTACCCCTGAGCTGAATCCCTAGTCCTCAAAAATTATTTTACAAAGGTGTGGGTTCTGGGGCTGTAGCTCAGTGCAAAGGCATTGAATGCAATTTCCAGCACCACAAAATCACAACAGCAAGAAGTTTCTCCGGTCTGGGGACTGAACTCAGTGGAAGAGCAAATGCTCTACGGCACATGCAGAGCATACTTGAAACCACAAAATAATAATTATAATAATGATAATACCTCTGAGGGGCAGGACAGGTACAGCTGGCCTTTCACTCTTTCTTTACATAATGAAAAAAATAACAAATTTTTTTTTTTTGGTACCGGGGATTGAACTCGGGTCCTTGCACTTGTGAGGCATGTGGCAGAACCACTGAGCTAAATCCCCCACCCTGAAAAAAACTTTTTTTTACAATAAATGCATTTTTTAAAAACGTTAGGTAACTGCAAACTTACACACAGGTGGAGAGAAGAACACAGGAAAATCCCGAGTGACCTTTACCCAGTTTCGCCAGTGGTAGAATCATGATCCTACAGCATCCCCAGGGAATTCACATATGATGGCTATTTTGTGTGTGTGATTATTATTTTTATATTTTGAAAATATAGTTAGAAGTTGGATGCAGTGGTGCTTGCATATAATCCCAGCACTTTGCAGGGACTAAGGCAGGAGGATCGTGAGTTTAAATCCTTCCTGGGCAACTTAGTGAAATCCTGTCTCAAAATAAAAGGGCTGAATCCCGCGTACCACAAATCAGCCAATCAATCCATCCGTCCAGGTAGAAATGTTAGGAAGGCTGGGTTGCACCTTTTAGAAGTCCAAGACTGAAATGAAAAGCATTAACCAAAGAGGACCAGCCTTGGTCTTAACTGTGCTTTTCGCAGCGTCCCAGCTTGAACGCTGTGGTTCTTACCGTGACAGTTTCATCAAGTCACTCTTGGTGAAGTGACAAGCGAGTGCTCCTGTGGAGGGCAAGACACAGCTGGGAGCCCAGGGGGCCTCACCTTCAATGTATGCTACGGTGGCGATGTTTTCTGCGTCCATTATGCAGATTCCACGATCAATATCCAAGCCCGAGACCACGTATTTCCCATCAGGAGAAAACTTACAGGAGGATACGAAGGTGTCATGCCTGATCTTCCACTGAAAGGGGGCGACAATCAAAAGGTCGTTTCCTCCCTCTCACTGGCCCAGCCACTTAGTAGAACTCTGTGGTTATGGAAATTTCTATCCATGCACTGTCCAAAATGGGGGCCGCTGGTCACATGTGGTCTTTGAGCTGCATGCAGAAGGGGCTGAAGGTTTAAGTTTGCTTAATTTTAATTAATTAACTTGTTAATAAATGTGATAAATGAATCTGTGTCTAGGACAGAGGAACAGGGCTGGGGGCACAAAGAGAACTGGCAGCAAGGTTCTAGCAATGGCCAACTTTATTCCTATTCAATGGGGTAAACAAGTGTTATTGAGCGTCTGCCCTGTGCCTGGCACTGTGGACAAGATGCTGTACATCCCGGGACACTCTCAGTGTCCTGTGGGGAAAAAAGCGGGTGACGAGCTAGCTACAATGTTGTACATTGTAATCCCAGCACTTAGGAGGCTGAGGCAGGAGGGTCACTGTGAGTTCAAGACCAGCCTGGACTACATAGTGAGTTCCGGGTCAGTCTCAACTACATAGTGAGACCCTGTCCCCCCCCCCAAAAAAAACAAAAGAACTTCACATTCCCAATAATGAATGTAACTGTACTGTATACCTAAAATGTACCAATAAACTCAATGAGGGGGGAAAAAAGAATATGGCAGAAGGGAAAGTGTGGGGCTAGAATATAAAAGAAATCATGGGGCTGGGCGTGTAGGTCAATGCTAGAGAACGTGGTTAACATTCTCAAGGCCCTGGGTTCCCCAGCTCCAAAAATACAAAAGCAACAAAGGAATCTAGGTTTGCTCCTCACTCTTTCTTGGATCACTTGCCCTAGGGGAGGTAACTGGATGACCCAAGGACGTGTGGCAGCCCCAGGTCTCCCCGGGGACCCACGTGGAGCTGAACTGGCCCCCACCAAGGGCCAGTGAGTGAGCCATCTCCGAGGGGGTTCTCCAGCCCCAGGGGAGCCTTAGGCTGAAGGCAGCCTCAGACCACATCATCACTGTGGCTTCACAAGAGACCCGAGCCAGAGCCAGTTAAGGTGACAAGAAAAGGAAATTTGCGGAAGAAGAAATAAACACTTGAGAAAATACTCAAAGTCGGGAGAGATCAGTGCAAGTCTCATCTTTCACGTACCATACTGCTTATAATTTGGAAAACTCATGATGCCCAGCCTGTGGGGTGGGAGGTGGTGCCTTCTCCTTGAGTGCTTAGGGTATGAGTGGGCAAACTTCCTGGAAAGCATCTTATTTATTTAATTTTATTTTTTCCCCAGTACTGGGAATCACACTCAGGATATTGTGCTTGGAGGCAGGCATGGAGCCACTGAGCTAAATCTCTGGCTGGAAAGCTTTTTTTTTTTGTACCAGGGATTGAACTTGGGACCTTGTGCTTTCAAGGCAGGCAGCGGAATCACTGAATTAAATCTCTAGCTGGAAAGCATCTTTTAAAGTTCTGTGTTCCTATGCTGTTTGAATTAGCAATGGAATCCAGCTTTAGACCCTAAAGAAATATGGGAGCACATGTATATGCAAACTTTCTTTAACATAATGTGTTCATAGACAAAAATAAGAGCCTGAGAGTCCTCTAACAGAGTGGTGAGACAAGTCCTGCCCTGTGTGCCCAGGGGAATTCCATGCAGCCACTGAAAAGGATGATGGGGCTGGGGCTGGTGGAGCACATCCGTAATCCCATCACTCAGGAGGCTGAGGCAGGAGTATTGCTGAGAGTTCAAGGTGAGCCCAGGCTCCACAGTGAGTTCAAGACCAGCCTGGACTGCAAAGCAAGATCCTGTCTCAAAAAACCAAAACCAAACCAAAACAAAGACAAAAGAAAAAGGATGATGGAGATCTGTTCTTACTCAGTTTATTGTTAATCAGGGACAGGGGAGTCAAAGTCCAGAAAGTATGTGTTGTTAAATAGGACATACTTGGGTTCGAAAGTAAACTGTACAGGAAAAGAGACACCGAGGCGTTAACTATAATCTCTGAGTTGTGCTTTTAAGGTTTCCTGTTCATTTGTTTTGTGATACTGGAGATTGAACCCAGAGCCTTTGCACTGAGCTACATTCCCAGCCCCTAAAAATATTTTTTTAAAAAAATTTTCAAACAGGGTCTTGCTGGATTGCTAAATTGCCCAGTGTGGCCTCAAGTTTGCCACCCTCCTGTCTCAGCTTCTCCAAGTGCTGGAATTATAGGCATGCACCACCACACCTGTTATTTGTTTGCTTTTAAACATGGCTTGTCCCATCTTTCTAAAAATGCTTACAGTGGGGGCTGGGGATTTAGCTCAGTGGTTCCGGTGCCTGCCTCACAAGCACAAGGAACTGAGTTCAATCCCCGGTACAAAGAAAAAGACACACATGTGTACAGTGAATATACTTGACTCTTGCACTGAAAGGGAAGGTTGTTTTGGAGAGGAGAGGAGGGGCACCAAGTCTGCCAGGGGAGGACAGTGCAGGTGACGACAGGAGTGTCCTGAGGAGGCCCTGGAACAGGGTCCCAGTCCTGTTGGGATGGGTGGAGAGTGACCCCGTCCCAGAGCAAGAGGACAGATCGGGGAAGACCCACAGCCTGGTTCTTTGGCCACCTGGCCTTTGTCCATGGCCTCAGCCCCACTTCCTGCCTCACCAAATCCAAACAGTTCACAGGGGAGCCTGCAATGCCATGTCCAGTCCCAGCCCCAGCCCGGCTTCTTTCTGTGGATCCAAACCCTCCCTACCTTTTAAGCAGGCGCCTTGCTCTGCCTGCTGAGGATTTCCTTCCCCAGTGCCCACCCCTTATCCTGGGCAGCCCCCGCACTGCCCCCCATGGTTACTGCGGGGTTCATAGTACACCTCAGTCACTGTGAAAATGCTCATCCTGGAGGCGTGGGGATTTTGTCAGCTCCCCGGACCCTGGTTCCAGCCCAAAGCTCCCAAGGCCAGCCCAGCCCAGTGCTCTGCCTTCCCCCACCCCCAGGCAGGGCAAACATACCAGCAGCTGGCCTGTTTCAAGGTCCCACGCCCTCACTGTTTTGTCGTAGGATGCTGCAACAATTCTGGAAATACAATGACAAACCTGAGTCTTAACTGCTGAGGCAATTAGGCCCCTGGTTTCTCTGACAACTATTTATTCTTTTTTACAATTTAGGACCAAGATGCAAATAATCTTTCTTTTTTCTTTTCTTTTCTTTTTTTTTTTTTTTTACCGGGGATCAAACTCGAAATCTTATACTTGCAAGGCAGGGAGCGGAACCACTGAACTTAAATCCCCAGCCCAAGCTTTCAAAAGATGCCATATGCACTCCAGTGAGCGGTGAGTTCCCACTGAGGACAGAGATATATATGGCACTGGAACTGCCATATATCACAGCACTGCCACTGTCCTTACTCCTTCAGCCACCTGAAGATGCTCTTTAGTACCAGGAATCGAACTGAGGGCCACGAGTTTGCCAGGCAGGTGCTGTGCCGCTGAGCTATATTCCTAGCCCAATACTGTGGTATCTGCATACAGCAATGTCCATGTCCCATATTTTTAATTTAATTTAATTTTGGGGATTACTGGGAATCAAACCCAGGGCCTCCCACTTTGAAGATGTTCTTTTATATTTAGGGCTATAAAAGCATCTTAGCCAGGCATGGTGGCACATGCCTGTAATCCCAGGGCTTGGGAGGCTGAGGCAGGAGGATCGCTGTGAGTTTGAGACCAGCCTGCGCTACATAATGAGTTCCAGGTCACTATACAGTGAGACCCTGTCTCAAAAAACAAAAAAAACAAAACAAAACAAAAAAAAGCATCTGTTTTCTGGTCTGTAATTTGCTATTTATTTCTGTTTTTTCTGTTTTTTTTTTTTGGTCCTGGGAATAGAACTCGGGACCTTGGGCTTGTGAGGCAGGTGGCAGAACCACTGAGCTAAATCCCTGGCCCTATAATTTGCTATTTCTAAGATCTTTACAGTTCACAAGGACACTCCCTTCTCTCTCTGCTCACATCTCTCTTTTAACAGGAAAATGCTTTCACAGACAGCATGTGATGTTCAGAAACATTTTCTTGTACATTTAGCAAAAATATTTAAATATTGCATACCTATATCTTATAATGCACATTTCTATGGCAAAGTTTATTCTCTCTATAAAATAAATTCCTGTGAAATGTAAATCTCATACTAATTTTTTACTAGTCTCCTGGTCTTTGTGCTGCTCAGAGTAAAAACAAATCCATATTAAAGCAGGCTTCCTTGGTCTGTTAAAGGCCTGTATTCTATCTGTGTAAGTGGATTTTGGCAAAGGTGGCTCAGAGGTCTCTCTCTTTTTTTCCAGTGCTGGAGATCAAACTCAGGACCTTGCACTTGCGAGGCACCACAGAGCTAAATACCCAGCCCTCGGAGACCCTTCTCTTGTGTGCTGCTGCCTCCCCACCCTGAGCCTTCCCAGATGACAGCTCAGGCCTGCCTTGCTTCCCTAGGCCTCAGTTTCCCCTGAAAAATGAGGGGCTGGACTAGATGCCTAAGGCCCTTTGAACTCAGCATCAGTCTATATGCAACTATGGAAAAGATACTTTACAAAGAAAATTCTGGCTGTCTTTATACTAACCACAAAAAATGTTCTCTTTAAGTATATAAGGCTTTCAAAGTATTGCCGCATCCACTTGATTCTCATGGGAAAAAAAAGTGGAAACCCTGAGACCAACATAGGGGAATACAGTTGTATATTTGCTTTTAAAACAAACAAACAAACAAACAAACCAAACAACGACCTATCATTGTATTGCCTCTACGGTAGCCTCCATGTGTACTCTCACTTGTGCGGAGTCATGTAAAACAAAGGAAATGTCACCTTCTGCTGTCACCTGTCACGCTGCATTCCAACACAGGAGCTTTGGGCCTTTGCTCAAAATCCCGAATCACAGATCCATTCTCAGCATCCTCAAATAATGGGAGAGAGCAGAGAGGGCGGTCAGGGCTGTGTTTGTGGGAGTCATGAGCTGAAGTCAGCAGCAGCCCTTAGCTTGTCTACAGAACCAAAGTTGGAAAATGTCCTGGTCCCATGACCCGCCCTCAGGGAGGCCTTTCCAACACCTCCCTCAAGCAGGAAGAAGGACCGTACCATCCACTGGTAACTCCCCAACAGACAGCAGATGGGCACTGGCCACTGGGAGCAGAGAGTCCAACAGATCATTTTCTCATTCCCTACTAGCCAGAGAGGTTTTGCACACCCTACCTGTTTCCCTGAAAACAGGACCTAACAAGAGATCAAAGCTGCCAGCCCCCAGCAGCCTAAATGCCTTACAATAGCCTGGAGTAAGTTGTAATCCTCTGCGTGACAATGACCATCACCGTGCTATTAATTCAGTGGAAATTTACTTTCTGGTTAGGTCTTATTTTCAGGGAAACACTATAGGTACATCTTTCAGTAACTTTTGAAAAACAATTTCCCACTTGACTCAGCAATTGTACCCCGAGGGGGCTGCTCCTAAGGAAACCACCAGATCTGTGGTTTAAGACTTACACACAAGCGGCTCCCAGCAACAATCTGGGTGTCCATCTAAAGAGGAGCAGTTAAATTAGCACATCCCACAGGGGGCACCAGTGATGCTAACAATCACACTGAAGGTTAACAATACAGAATGTGAGAGTACAAAGTAGTGGGATCAAAGCAGAAGGGTGCCTGCGGCAGCCAAGAGAAAATAGTTTTAGTAAGAAACGTGCCAACAAGCTTTTCAGGACAAGCAGCTGGGGCAGGGGGTGGCAAGTTGTTGGTAAGACAGTGACTTACTACAAAGATCTTGTATTATGATGTAAGACCACGGTGCAAGGGTGTGGGGATTTTTCAGCCTGACGAGGCAGGTCTGTGACAAGACCCCCTCGAGATGTAGAAAACACTGTGCATTAGGACCCAGAGGCCTTCTGGGAAGCAAAGGACCCTATGTCAGGGGTCCCCAAGAGCACATTACAGTCACATTCACAGCTACGGGCTCAGTGAAAGGACACAAAGCCAAACCAGCAAAGTGAACAGGCAGGGGCGAAGCCCAGAGGAAGCCAGGCATGGGAGTCCAAGGTCCTCTCCCAGTGGAGAGGCTCCGAAGTGCTGAATTCCTCCAGCAACAAATGGCAACAACACGCAGGAAGTATTGTCTACTGGGAGGTTGTAACTGAGTCCAGGGTTTGGGGTTTTTTTGGAGGAGAGGGGTGGGAAGTGCTCTTTGTCTGACGTGTACCCAAATTCCAGACTTCCAGAAGGAACGCAGTTTGCACAAAAACTTGAGCAAAGAGAGTGAGTCACTGGTCATAGGGAACTGTTTATCAGTCAAGCCCCAGATGCACGCCAAAGGCAGTCTTTCTGAGGCCATCAGCCTGGGCCTGCTATGTGAATGTTTTCTGTTTACAGACTCAGCCCCCATCCCTTGTTCCATAAGATTTGAAACAATGGAGTTAGGTTTGAGGGATCCCAGCAGGCCCTACTCAAAGCCCAGTGGAAGGAAAGGACAATAGAAGTCCCAAAGTGGAACTCCCCAGGACAGGACCCATCTAGGCTGGTGGCCAGGGTTCCAGAGTCTAATGGCTTGGGAAGAATGGGCTGGTTCTGACACCGTGGGGCTGAGCCTCCCTGGATGTGTGATGCTCTAGGAAAAAACATGTGATTGTGAACTACGACCCGATCACCTGGGCCCTGGGACTGAGGCTCCTGTAGTCTGGGAAGGGCCTTACGCCAACCGAGGGAGCAGAATGCGGCAGAGTCCACAGGGCTGTGCAGGTTCAGCACTCAATAGGGACATGAAGTGGCCCAGAGAAGGAGAAGCAGACACGGACAGAGAAGCCTTCTTCTCAGCCCCTTCTTCGCTTGGCATTTAGGAAGCAGGACAATTTAAGTGGTGAGGTATTTATGGGTAGGGAAGTAGGGGCTCTAATTAATAGAACAAGTAGGGAGATAAAAATATGTGTAGCTCAAGTATATCATGGTTACATACTCAGCATTTCTATATGGTCCCCATTTTGTAAAAGTATGTACATGTGCATACTCAAAGAAAAGATATCCTCCAACATTTTCACAGCAGTTGACTCTAGGGCCATGGAATGAGTTTTTCTTTCTTCTCTGTGTTTTGATGCAGCACAGGAAGGGTGTGGAGGGCCGTTGAGGTCTGTTGTGGGCTAGCTAAGCTCTGGGGCAGCCCCAGCACACAGCTGGCCCTGTGAGGCTGTGGGGGCTCAGGGAGGCCCAGAAGGTCACTCATGTATCCACCCAGAGTCGTACAGTTGATGAGTCCTAAATGTGGGGTCTGAACCAACTTGGACAGTCCCCAAAGCCTCCTGTGGTCAGCCTGGTCTTGGCACCTACAGGTGACAGATGCTCCTCTAAGATCATCTGGAGAGTCAAGGGCTGTCCTCTGCCCAACTACCCATAACAGAAGCAGGGAACCAGCCTTGACTCACTCCATTCTATCTCCTTCCTGACCCTGACACCAGAAGTCAGCAAAACTCAGAACTATCTTTCCCCATGGACCACAGCCCCAGACACCCATGTCATCTTTGGCCTGGCCCCTGATGACCACTGTACCCTCCAGCCCTACTCCCTCCTCACCCCTTCCTCACCCCCTGCTCACTGGCCAACAGTTCCCTCAAACATCCCTGCTAGGGTCTGTTGACCATGTCCACAAAGCTCTGGAAGACTCTAGATAGCCACTTTCCTGAACATCACATCTCCATTCCTTGTGCACCTGCCTCCTGCATATTGGGGTACTGATTTGTACTCAGACCTGTCTCACTCAACTACCCCTCATGGACAAGTCTCCTGCTTGCCCATTTTTCTGTCTTCTGTGACCACCTAGGCTTGGCCATAGAATCTTTATGGATGGAACTGAGTGTTCCACATGAGAAGGAGACCAAGAGAAGTGACAGCTCAGGGACCCCAGGTATAGTCCAGGCACAACAGGGACCATCCCCCAAATAATAGGGGGCTCTCAGTCTCCCAGTTTTGATCCTACCATGTCCAGATCCACAGACAGGCCAGCGTTACACTGACTTCTCTCTAATGGCTTGACACTAGGGTGGGCTCCTACTTATATTTTGTTCAGAAGGTCTTTATAAAGCTTGAGTTCCTCGAGTGTCAGAGAACTCAGTACTGGAGAACTCTTCACAAAAAGTGCTTATGCTTTTGAGATGGCTTAGTTTCAGGAGAACCTAACACCAAGCCACTTACCCATAGCTTCACAGTACAGTCATAGGAGCCACTGAGGAGCTTTGTGTCATTCACACAGAAGTGGCAGGAACTCACAACATGCTCATGTCCCTTCAGAATTTTAAATGGGATCTGAAAGAAAGGATAGAACAAGCAAGTTCAATAAGGTTGCAGGAAACAAGGGCAATATACAAAAATCAGTTGTATTTCTAAACACTTACCATGAACACTTGAAAAAAAACTAAGAAAAACATTTCCACTTACTGAAGTATCTAAAAGAATATGTAAGAATTAATTGAACAAAGAAAGTGTAAAACTTACTTCTGAAATTGGAAAATATTATTGCAAGAAATTAAAGAAGACCTAGATAAATGGAAAAGCATCCCATGTTCATAGATAGGCAGACAGAATATTGTTAAAATGACAATGCTCCCCAAAATGATCTAAAGATTCAACACCATCTCATCAAGTGCCAAGCTGACCTCTTTGTAGAAATGTCAGGACAATTACATAGAAATCCAAGATAACCTGAATCAGTCTTTAAAAAGAACAACAAAGATGGAGGAGTCACATGTCCTGATTGTGCAGTATCCTATCAAGCAACTAATCAAAACAGTATAATAATAGCATAAAGATAGGACTGTGAATCAATGAAATATAATTGATAATTCAGAGGGAAATTCTTGTTTTTAAAGTCAACTGATTTTTTTATAGGCATGCCAAAGTAATTAAATAGGGAAACAATAGCTTTTTCTTTCTTCTTCTTCTTTTTTTTTTAAACAAATTGTCCTGGGAAACTGGCTATCCACATGCAAGAGGATAAAGTTGAACTCTTACTGTACACCATGTATAAAAATAAACTCCAAGTAAGGAATGGTGGCACATACCTGATTGTGATGATGGCTACACAAGCCTGAATACACTAAGAACCACTGAGTCGCACACCTTATATTGTGGAATTGTATGGAATGTGAATTATTATTTATAAAGAGAAAAATAAAAGGGTCGGGGATTCAGCTCAGTGGTCCTGATGCCTCCCAAGCATAAGGTTCTGAGTTCGATCCTCAGTACAAAAAAAAAAAAAGATGAAAATAAAAAACGAGGGAGCTAAAACATGGTGATGCCAGAGGGCTCTCCCATGGCCACGTGTTGGGGGTACTGGGCCAGAACGTGGGGGTGCTGGCTTTGGGAGTGTTGGGAGGTTGTGAGAGTGCAGGACATGGGACAAAGGGTTTGGGCTCTGCTTCGGGGAGCGTAGGATGCATGGACAGTGACAGGGAGCGGCAGGGCGGCGGGTGGATGCAGGGAGGGGAAGTGGGGACGCGCGGTGGCACTCCAGCGGCTCCGCCGCCAGGGGGCATAGGCAGACGGTGGTGGGTGGGAGACGCAGAGCCACAGCCTGGGGGCCACAGCACGTCTTCCTTGTTTCCCCAGCGAGCAGAGCTGGAAGCGAGGCCCGGCCTCTTCCAGCTGGCCCTGCCGCAGCCACTTTCGGGTGTCACAGAGGGGTGAGGGGTGGGGCAGAGGGGTGGACCAGGACCCAGGGTTTCCCTGGGGTTCTGACCTTGGAGAGGGGCTCCTGGTCGCCCCAGAGCACCTCTGGCAAGGCCGTGGTTTGCTCAGACGGCTGAGTGCCCTTGTCCAAGGCCAGGGGGTCGAGCGTGGCCAGCAGCCGGTTGCGGTGCAGTGCGGGGAGCGACATCTTGAAGCGGCCCACGGCTGTCACCACGGCGGCCCAGGGCAGCCTGCGGGCCCAGTGCTCCCTGGTGGGGACCACGAGCATCCCCTTCGGGTCCTTGCCCGAGGTCTTTCGGG
>NW_022900931.1:58643766-58661382 GCF_012274545.1 Fukomys damarensis
CTCACCCACGCGCCTCCCGGCCCTGCGAGCTGGCCGCCTTCTCGCCTGCTGCGCTGGAAACGGAGCCTCCCAGGAGGATCACCGCTGCCCCTAAAAAAATAGGCTCGCGTCTTGGGCACCAGAGGAAGGAGACTGAGCGCGAAGCCAGAGACCCCACTTCTTCTATCGTCCTTTTGGGTCTCCCCAGCTCCCTGTCAGGTGGCGATTTCTGTGTCCTTTGCCTCTGTAGGAGCTGCTGGCCGGCCCTCTTTATCTGTCAATGGATAGAGAAATAGTCAATAAGTACTGGACGGGCCCCTGCGAAATACGATGCAGCTGGTCGGGTGGGGTCACACAGTCCACAGATTGTGAGGGAAAGATCTGTCACTGGATCGAGGACAGTAGGGGAGAGCAAAATGCTGCCCCAATCTGACAACAGGCCCATGGCTAGGAAATAAAGACTGGGTGAAATTACTCCAGAACACCCAGGGCTGTCATCTCTGGGTGGCAGAAGGTCAAACAACAGCAGTTCAGGCTGCTCAGAGCAAATGGGATCTGGTTTTCCAGTCTATCAGGACTGCCTGTACCTTTTCACTGCACGGAGACTTCAGCCATCCTCACAGTCAGGAATCTTTCTCTCTGCAAACAGCACTGGAGCACTTTCCAATCTATTCTGCTCCCGGCCGGACCACGCTGGGTGCCCTACAACAACATGAACCTAATTAAAAACCTAAGGAAGACCCGAACAATGAGACAAGAGATGTCAATAGTGGATGCGCAGCCGTTCTATTTCCTTAGTTCCGATGGCAAGTTATGGGCCAAAGGCTCTATTTGTAAGAATGACGAAGTAGCTGAGACCAGAGGGAAACTCAGTGGTAGTGCTTGCCCAGTAAGGTCCAAGGTTCCATCCCTACTGCTGTTTTAAAAATAAAGTAGCTGGGCTTGGTGGTGCATGTCTGTAATCCCCAGCCAGGAGGCTGAGGCAGGAGGATCACAGAGTTTGAGGCCAGCCTGGGCTACATAGTGAGTCAACCTGAAGTACAAAGGGAGACTGTCTCAAAAAAACCAGCTGAACAAACTTTCATTTTTATTTATTTATTTTTACTATATCTGTCTACAAGAAGATATAGATAGATGTATGAAAATGTGCTTGCCTGTAAAATTTGCATTTATAAATGTATTGCTCATGGGATCACTTGGGCCTGTACACATACCAATTAGCATGACCACTTCCATTTTAAAAACGAATCTAAAATTTTTATTGTATATATATTTTGTATTATATATACGGCTGTGGGTTGTAACAAACTATTGAAAATACTTGTGCAAATCTGTCTTGATATAAAGGAAAAGCAAAATATGTATAACATTAATACTTGAATGCCTCTGTGACTGATTTTATTTTCATTTAAAATATAAACTTTTTTGGTGAAAAGTATGCTCAATGTTTTTTCCCCTTCCCCATTCCCTTGTGAATACATTTTGTTCTATGTGACTTGGTTTGGAAATAGTTAACTGCTACTGTAATTTGCATTAAATAAAAAGTAGATTAGCCTGGAAATGAAACAAAACAACAAAAAGATCAGCCAAACAAAAAGAAGAAAGTAGCCAAGCATAGTTTTATACACCTATAATCCCAGCACTCTAAGAGGCTGAGGCAGGAGGATCACAAATTCCAGCCCAGCCTGGTGAATGTAGTGACAGCCTGTCTAAAAATGAAAAATAAAAAAAATAGTTTGGGGATATAGCTCAGTAAGAAGGCCCTGGGTTCAATCTCTAGTACTGAAAAGAAAAAAAAAAGTAGTTGAACAATGCTCAAAATACCTTCATTTGGAGCTGGGAATGTGTTAGATGCCTGTTATCCCAGCACTTGGGAGGCTGAGACAGGAGGATTGCCATGAGTTAGTTCAAGGCCACTTTAGGCTATGTTAGTATTTCAAGGCCATCCTGAACTACATAGTGAGACCTTGTCTCAACAGCCCCCTTCCCCCAAAAGAGATATCTTCATTTAATATAAAATGAATAATTAATAAATATTGTTTTATAATTTAATATCAACCTTTACTCTAAGATGTCTTAAATGCCTTATTTTCTACTTTTTAATTTAAAAAAAAATTTTTTTTTCAGTACGGAAGATAGAACTCAGGACCTCAGGACCTTGCACTTGTGAAGTAGGTGTGGCACCACTGAGCTAATCCCTGGCCTTCACCAAAAATTTTTTAAAGTACAGCTAAACAAATTAAAATACGCTGCTTTGAAAGAAAAAGCATCTGAAAAACAAACAGCATTTGCACTGAATGTCCACATTTCTGTTAAGGCACAGAGGGCTGAGGTGTCCCTGGTCTTGGCCTTGAGATCCCTGACTGGCTTCTCTGGACACCGGAAGCAGGAGCGCCAGGCCCCCCACGATCCTGGGATATGCAGAAGATGATCATTTCTCTTTCCTTTCTTTGTGCTCTTTCTTGGTCTTGTGTTTTTCTTTGTTCTTTTTATGTTTCTCTTTTTGAAGTGTCTCCTGTTTCTGATGAGCATCTGAAACACATGAACTGTAGGGAAAACAGATTATAAAAAATAAGCTTCTAAATTGCTGAGTTAGGAGTCTGACGTGGACGGAATGTCTCCCATTAAGGCAGAAATTCTGCCCTTTGATTTGCTTCGGCGTCAGTGTGGAACAGATCAGCACAGCACACCATCCTGCCGCCACAGCCAGGAAGGGGCCAGAAACCTCAGTGCAGGACCTGTGCAACCCAAGTAGGGTCCCGCCGTCCCTTACTGCCCGATGGACGACACAGTCGGAGATGAAGTCAGAGCCCAAAGCCCACGCGCCTGCGGTAACCTCAGCCTTAGGTGAGCTGGGCGCCAGACAAAAGCAGAGTCCTGGCTCCAGGCCCAGCCCTGTGGTTCTGGCGCATTGCCCAAGCTCTCCAAGTCTCTCTCCCCAGGGGTAACGAGAATCCCTACTCTCTTAGGGGCAAAGGGAGGATGAGCTAAGACCGGGCACCTGAGTCCCACAGCCCAGACTTTGGCACATAAATGTCAGCTCTTCATATATCGTCTTCTTTTTATAACAAATATTTTATAAGAATTTATCCTGTAGGTGGAAATACTAAAATGCAAGCATCAAAGCAACACAAAGGGGCCGGGATTAGCTCAGTGGTTCCAACGCTTGCTTCACAAGCGCAAGGACCGGAGTTTGATCCCTGGTACGAAAAACAAAAACAAAAAAAGAAAAAAAAAAAACCAGCATAATGTATGCAACAATAATAACTAAAGGGTGACGGGCATGGTGGTGCACACCTATAATCCCAGCACAGCCTGGGCTACATAGTGAGTTTCAGGTCAGTCTCAACTAAACAGTGAGACCCTGTCTTAACCCCACTCCCCCAAAACAAACAAACAACAAACCAAAGAATCTGGGGATAGTGGCACACTCCTATAATCCTAGCTACTCAGGAGGCTGAGGCAGGAGGATCATGAGTCTGAGGCCAGCCCAGGGAAGTTAGCAAGACTCTGCCTCTAAATTAAAAACAAACAAATAAATAAAATAAGGCTGGGGGTGAATTTCAGAGCAATCTCTGGATTCAATCACTCCCCCCTCCCCCCAAAAAAAGAAAAAGAAAAAGCTAAACAAGTTGCATAGGCCTATGGTAGAATCACCACCTCCATTCAGACCAAAATGTTTTCATAAATTGCTAATTTGCAGGTGATAAACAAACAAAAATCATGATAGTAGCAGTAGTACAAATCATTAAATATACTTTTGTTCTCCTAAAGAGAAGTTTCAAAATGTCTCAGGAGTGTGTCTGTTTTCCAAACCCAATTAACAAATGTCTCTATTTTTCTAGTCTTAAAGTTCTCAGTTATTTTAGAATTTGACCTCCCTTGATTTTTTTTCATGCTAGTTTTTGAAAACCATGTCCCCTAACTAACCCATACACCACATTATTATAAATCATTGTAGATATACCAAGGACATTCTGGAAAAGAATGGAAGAATAATAATGAAGGAATAATTATCTCACAAAATAGGTTCAAGGGCTGACACCAATTTTAAATTAAAGATATAAACAACTAAAGCAAAAGAGAAATACATTCCCTGCAGTTTTCCCAAACTTCATACTTTTCATACTTTCTAGCATCTCTCTGAAAGCAGGGCTAATTAACCAAATGTGGGTAATGTAGGAAAATATAAAGTGGATGTTGGAATTATATCCTATTCATATATTTGGGTCACATTATCAGATATTTGTTATGCAGCCTTCAAAGAGATGATAAAAACCAGTCTAAACATCTTATCAGGAGATGTCATTATAAAGTGGCACTGTGCAGGAGTTGCTCACAGATAGTGCAAGAGGATAACAGTATTTTCTTCTGAAAGAACTAGTTTTATTTTATTTGCTTCATTACCCAAAGTATAAGGAGAACTCTTAAAATATTCTTCTCCCTGCAGTTCCCCTCCCATCTTTATAAAAGTTTTACTTTTTAAAAATTTCTATAAATGATGAAACATAAGATGCTTAGGGTTCTACAATAAACATCTGAAAATGAGAAAGGGAAAAATTTAAAGGTCTCTGGCCCTTGTGAGCAACAGCTAGTGACCAGGCACTAGGTGGGGACAGTGGCTTTCGAAATGTGACCCAAAACAAAGAAACCAGAAGTGAGTAGGGTGGTGGGCCTGGAGCCCGATCGGAGAGCGGGGCGGGTGTGACAACGTGGTAGTGTCACACTGTCACACCTCCGGGAGACACGCGCTGACGCTGGCAGGAGAACCAAGGAGCTCGGGACTCACTGGGGCAGAAGGCGGAGGCGGCAGCACCGGACTCTTCCGTTCATCCCGCTGCCTGTTCTGTGTCGGGAAGGGAGGTACCGGGCGGCTCACTAGCTGAAAACACCAGAGCAGGACTTCCGCTCATTTGCCCGGTATTAGTACGTGTAAGTCTTTCATTAATGTCTTTGGCCACCAAACAATGTGCTGTCTTCACTTCGCCTAAGTAGCTCAGGCCTGGTGCTGAGGACGCAGCAGGGAACACAGCAGAGCCACCTCTGCCTTCGGGGACCCGGGAGCAGGGACGTGCGATACAGGAGGGCACCGAAGACCAGGTGCACTGAGGGGGTCCTGACGAGAGGCAGGGGTACCGTGGTCACCGCAGAGCTGAGGGTCAAACACATCCTGGGGGTGCATCTGAGAAGTTAACACAAACAAACAATGGCGTTAGACTAAATTCCACCCTGGAGAACTGGTGAGGACTAATTTCACTCAGAATAAAGAAAAGTAAAAAAGGAAAATAAACAAACATTAATAACCATGTTATTTAAAAGATGACTCTATTTTTAGATAGAAGAGAGAAAATTGAAAAACTATGCATCATAGCTGGGCATGGTGGTAACACACCTGTAATTCCAGCACACAGGAGGCTGAGGCAGGAGGCTCTCTGTGAGTTCAAGACCAGCCTGGGCTACATAGTGAGTTCCAGGTCAGTTTCAACTATATAGTGAGACGCTGTCTAAAAAAACCAAAACCAAAACAAAACAAAACAAAAACCCAAAAAACTAATGCATCAAAATGCAAAATGTTAACAGTGGTTATTTCTAAGAGGTAAGATTACAAAGGATTTAAACTATCTATGCTTCCTTTGTGTGTGTGTGTGTCTGGATATTGAACCCAGGGTCTTCAATTGAGCTATATCCTCAGCCCCTTTTTAAAAATTTAAAATTTTTTTCTCTATTTCAAGTTTGTTTATTATTGCTATTTTGTTGTTTCAAAAATAAAATGAGAGATACATTCTTTTAACTCAATGCTCAGAGTAAAATTTTTAAATTTTGAGGCAGGGTCCCACTAATTTGTTGCCCCTGCTGGGTTCAAACTTGTGATCTTATTGCCTCAGCCTCCCAGAGAGCTGGGATTATAGGTGTGTATCATCCTACAATGTGTATGACTTTGTCATTTAAAAATGGGGCTTTTTCCCCACAGATAAAAGAAATGGATATTTGAGTCACCTAAAAAATACTATTTTATATTTCCATGTAACCTTTTTTCTAGTGTGGTGATCTGAGCACTCTCTCGGTGTGGCACCTTTGGTACACTTGGCCCCAGTGTCAGATATCGCAACCTGACAGGAGAATACACTAAGGCTTAGATGGAAACTGTCCGGCCACCCAGGCATCCGGAAGTCCTCCCACCCTGCGCTGCGGGTGGGCTCCTCTCTCTGCCTGGAACTCCCAGTGCTAGAGCGAGCAGGCCAGGTTCAAGGCACGAGGGGCCCACAGTCCCGAGAACAGCCAGGCGGGTCTGATGGTGGCCCCATGGCCCATGATTTGTCCTACAGAGTGCGAAGCAGGAAGAGGCCCTGTGTGTGCCCTGACCGAACGGTTTCCGCAGTCCTACACCTCACCAACCAGGTTGAAAAAAAAAATTTCTTAGAAGAAATTGAATTCTTCTCAACTAGGGTATGTTGGAAAAATCAGTAATATCAAACGTAACTGTCCTACAATTACATACACATTTATATTAAATAGAAAAAATAGAAAAGAACTCAGCGGCTGGGGTGTGGATCAGGTAAAGCACCTGCCTAGCATGTGAGAGGCCCTAGGTTCTATACCCCGCATGGCAAAAATAGAAAAAAGAACTCTGCTCTACTCGATTAGAAATATAATGTTAAACATCATTTGTCGCGAGCTGCGACGTCAGGATCCTGCCAGCAGGGTCCCAAACCTGAAGGGAGGAAGACAGAGAGACGGGAGACAAGCCTTCTGCAGCAAGTCTAACTTTATTTCCACTATCCACACTACATACAGGCAAAAAATCACATGATTACAAGGGAAGTAATAAATCACGACTATCTTAACAGGGACCAGATGTCCTAGAAACAACTTATGGGCTGGCGCTGTCAGGTTATAAACTGAGGTATGTTATCCGTTGTTAGGGGCAATGGCACGTTTCACACGCCCCTCATGGTATTAGGTGAAGGAAGGTTCAACATGGCAGTGCTCATGCTAACGTACAAAGCTCTCAGCTCTCCATAATCATTGATCACTAAGTCCCTTCATTTAAGATCACAGACTGAACACCAATGTTTTCTCCTTAGGTCCCTGAGTCTGAGATACTGACGTACTTGTGTGCCACAGACATGGTTTCTGGCCATTAATCAGAAGTACAAAGGGTCCCCCAAAGTGAAATCAAGTACAGTAACTCTTTCCTCCTCCTCCTCCTCTTCCTCCTCCTCCTCCTTCTCCTCCTCCTCCTCCTTCATCCTTTTCTGAGACAGGGTCTCCCTATATAGCCTAGGTTGTCCTAAAACTTGCAACGATCCTCCTGCCTCAGCCTCCTGAGTGCTGGGATTCCAGGTAGGTGCCAGCATGCCTGGCTGAATATTTTCACCATAGAAATTGGCACATGCTACAATTCAGGATGCCCTGGTGAGCTGGATATTAAACATTTCCTAGCATGCCACTGAGGGGGCTTCGTGTGGACTATGATCTTTGGCCTAGCACTAGAAATCAAGTTGAAGGGACTCCTGGTCAACCTAGCCATTGAGACAGAGACAAAATTGCCCAGAGGCTGTTAACTGTTAAGATGGGGAGGGAGAGAGGAAGCCATCCAGGGAGAAATGAGGCATGAACAGTGGTGAAGTACCCCCGCAGCTCAATCCTACTGCCCCAATCTGCTGCTCTGCACGTGAAAGCAGGAGCCAAAGACACAGTCAGCACCCAAAAGAACCTCAGCAGCTAAGGACGTAGAAAGGAATACTTCTCTGGCATGGGTGAACTCTCTCACAGTGACACGGGCGTAGGGTCTGCCTCTAGGCTGTCCCTGTTTGGTTGCAGAGGAACAACCTAATTATCCCTCCTTGGCCCCTTTCCCCTCCCCTTCCGATGAGATGAGCCCTAAGTGAGAAGACTGCCGGCTACAAACTCGGTAGGTCGTGACTAGCGAGAGCGGGGAGCAATTTTGAACTTTAGAAATACTCTCAAAGTAAGGTTTTTTACACACTTAGGAACAGAGGTGGAGCTGGGGAGCAAAGATAAGGCAGGAGGACAGGACCCAGGAGAGTCTTGCAGTCAACTGGGAGTCACGAGAGAAAAGAGATCGCTAATCCTGCTCTTCCCCTAATGGCTCTGGCTTATCCCCGACCTTCCTCAAAGGTGGACACTTGCCTGCAGTTTCTAAATCCCCAGACGCTTTGCTTCTCAGAAATGTTCACCATGGCTCACCCCTTCTTGGAGCAAACTCTCGTCCTGATGCCAGGGTTTGCTCTCCTCTGCCTGCTTCTGCTTTTTATTCAACTTGAAATTGGAAGGCTCCTGGAGGGCTCCGTGATAGGTCTTCTTTCCTTCTCATCCTGCACTCTTCCCCCGAGCGAGGCCATCCTCCCCGTGACTCTGTATCTGCAGCTCCACTCAGATGTCACCGCAAGCCTGAAGACAAACGTCCCACCCAGTCTGAGCGTCTCTCATATTTGGTAACTTCAGATACGGGTACCCGGTGGCCAGTGTCCTTCGCGACACCACGTGAGGACAAAGACACGAGGAGAGCTCACATGTGACGATGCAGGCTGGGCTGGAGCTGTGCGGCTGCAGGCCAAGGGACCCTGAAGACACCCCCAGGAATTCTGGCCTCAGCTGAGAGACTGGGGAGAGAGAGCGAGCTCCACTCCGTCTCAGCGCACTGGGGCCCTGCCCGCATTTTGATTTCGGACATCGGATTCCTGAGCGGAGGGACAAGACATTCCTGTCCTCTATGCCACCCAGTCCCTGGCCGTTCGTTACCACAGCCTGGGTGGGGAGGGCTTCTTCTTCTGACTGCTGTGGGTTTCTGTTTCATCACACAGATGGTTTCATTGTACCATGTCTGGGCATTTCCAGGGTAAATAACCACGCTTTTAGGGTATTTCTAAAGTTCAAAATTACTCTCCACCCTTGCTAGTCACAACCTACTGATTTATAGCCAGCAATCTTCTCACTTAGGGTTTATCGCAGCTGGAAGGGGAGAGGAAAAGGGTATTGGGACTTGTGGAAAGGGGACAAAGTGGGACAATTAGGTTGTTTCTCTGCAGCCAAACAGGGACAGCCTAGTTATCCCACCTCGTCCCCTTTCTGCAAGTCCCAGTGGGTTGCAGTGCCCTTCAGGCTGCCTCTTCTTCGCTGTTGCTCTGGAGGAAGGGTCTGTCTCTCTCGGGAGGCCCTGGTCACCGGCTCTGTGGCCAGCTCGGCATTCACCTTTTAAGGGCAGGGGGTGTCCATCTGAGTCCAGAGCCCAACTGAATTACTGACTAGTTCCCTGTAAGACCGTTCCTTACGCCTCCATCTGGGTCTTCTCACTTACTCAGAGGTGGGTGGGCGAAGTGGGTGGCACCTGCAGTGACCCCGTTATAGGGCCCTGTCAGCTCTTCCCAAGGTCTGCCCGGCACTCTGGGGACAGAGGACTCGGACTGGGAAGACAGGATATTCTTCCAGGGATGAACCCCTTCGTGGCACGTGGAGAGATGGCCTTCCTTCCTGCTCTGGAGGACGTCTGTATCCAGTGTGCTGTACACCTTCCTACATGGCCAAGGGTAATTAGGGTCGTGGTGGAATTAAAGTTGCTAAGCAATGATCTTTTTTTTTTTTTTTTTGTATTGGGGATCGAACTCGGCTCCTTGCGCTTGTGAGGCAGGTGGTGGTGAAACCACTGAGCTAAATCCCCGGCCCGCTAAGCAGTGATTTTGAGATAGAGAGATTATCCTAGATTCTGGATGGGCTGATGCTTTCAAAAAGTATCTCTAAAAATAGAAGAGAGCTGGGCAGGGTGGTACACACCTGTAATTTCAGTACTCTGGAAGGCTGAGGCAGGAAGATTACATATTTGAACCCAGCCTGGTAAGTTCGAGACTTAGTGAGATCCTGTTTCAAAATTAAAAAAAAAAACAAAAATCAAGAAAGAGCTGGGGTTTGGTTCGGTGCAAAGGCCTTGGGTTCAATGCTCAGTATTGGAAAAAAAAAAAATCACATTCTAGCTATTGGTTCCAATGACTTCAAGGTCATGACCTTCTAGATAAGAAATGTAGGCTGCTCAGATAAAGAAGGGGGCTTTACATATTTCAGGACAGTGACTAAGAGAGGTTTGGTGTGTGGCTGGTTTCACATGGAACTCAGTGGGGAGTTGGGCAGAATACAGTCATCATGGACACTTGGGCTTTTTTTTTTTTTTTTTTTTTTTTTTTGAGACAAGCTTGTGCTCTGTTGCCTGTGGCGGCGCTCAAGTGATCTTCCTGTTTCAACCTCCCCAGGAGCTGGGAGTGTTGCTGCCATGCTGGCTAAGGCTTCTATTTTCTGAGAGCATGGAGATGCTCCACCACTCCCTAACTGATAGGGAGTTTCCCTCCACCCGGCCCTGCAAACAAAATGGGTTCATGCTGAGCACGTTGCACACTAAGATTCCAGATTCCCTGCAGGAAAGGAGCGTAAATCATGCTGTTTGCACAGTCAGCCCAGCAGACCTGCCTTATCAGTTTCTTGTCCGTCCCCATAGCCAAGGCCCCAGGGCTAGCCAGGGGTCAGCCTTGGCTGCAGACCTTCCTGAAGACGCTAAAGCATCCAGTGACAATTCAGTGGAGAATGGGACACTCTCTCACCCCAGGTGACTCTTTACCTAGGAAAACATGTTAGCTTCATGGTGAAGAATTCTGCAAATGTCTCCTGAACTCAGTGGCCAAAGTCTTTGTCACAAATAATGGAACCCTGGCTGTCATCCTGGTGGCCAGGTTGGGAAGAGGTGTCAGCTCCTGAGGGACCCCTGTTCGCTTATGTGTCGCCAGGGGAGGCCTCATGTTTTCTTTCCAGTTTGGGATCAGTGCCAGCTTCTACCAGGGTGCTCTGAGGGATGGGAACTTCCAAGACTCAAAAGGTTCAGAGAGGCCTAGAAAGTCAGGCTTCAGAGAATCAATCCGGGTGACACAGTTCTGTGTGTCAAAAGTCTTTCCCAGCTAGGCTTCTGGCTTTTGATCTAATAGAGGCACTCAACTCCCTGCCTCTACCCTCCATGCCTGGAGATGAAACCCAGAGCCTTCCACATGCTAAGCAAATGCTCTATCGTTGTCTTGCCAAATTGCAGAGGCTGGCCTCAAACTTGAAATCCTCCTGTCTCAGCCTCCCAGAATGCTGGGATTACAGGTCTGCACCACCACCCCTGGCTCAGTGTTCATAACTTGAAGTTGGGCTTCACTTGAATAGTTTTTATTTGTTCATTTTTCTTTAGAATTTCCAAGCACTTTTACTTCCTTAAATTCATTTTAAGTTTTGGTTTTTTTTTTTTTTTTTTTTTTGGTGGAACCCAAGGCTTCATCATGCTGCACAAGGCCTCTAACGCGGAGCTACACCCCCAGCATCCCAGTCACTTTCAGATTTGCATGCAGACTTTCATCTAGAAGTGGTGGACGCACAAGCCTCCTAGAGCACTGGGATCATAACTATGCGCCACCACGCCCGGCTGCCACTTGACTAGACAGTTCCATCGTAGACGCCCTTTCCAGTTGGCGTTTACATGTGATCCAGGTGGTCCAGCAGCATCCACAATGTGTCACAGTTTAGAGCCCAGAGAGGTCCTAAGTCTGAAATAGTGTCGGAGTCCAAGGTCACTGCTCATGGGTTCATTTTCATTTTAGCACAGCACTGAGCCCACAGCAGATCACACTGGGTTGTGGCTTAGGGTCAGCGCAGGCAATTTGGAGCTGGCGATGCAGAATCCAGAGGAGCCAGAAAAGCAGCCACAACCCACAAGGGTGCAGACTAGACAGGCTGTGTCCCCAGCCCAAGTGACAGCAAAGCTACCTCACCCATTTCTATCTTGTCTGTTTTAAAGCTCAAATTGACCCTCTTAAGAACATACCCACATTGCAGTCAGATATGGTGGCACAGGCCTGTAATCCCAGCACTCAGGAGGCTGAAGCAGGAGGATCGCTGTGAGTTGGAGGCCAGCCTGGGCTACATACTGAGTTCAAGACCAACTTGAACTACATACTAAGACCCTGTCTGAAAAAGAAAAAAAAAAACACGCACACCTTCAAGAGGGTGAGAACACAGCCACAGATGGAGAGAAAATATTTGCAAAAGGCATTTATGACAGAGGACTGTTGTCCAAAATATACAAGAGCTCTTAAAGATCTGTGGTAGGAACATGAGTAGGAACCAGGCCGAGAAACGGACAGAAGGACCTGAACAGATACCTCACCCAAATAATCACATGAACAGACCACACTCTGTCCTGGGGGGCGCCAATTAAAACAGCAACAACAGGCTGCGGATTTAGCTCACTGACACTGCGCCTGTCTCGCAAGCTCAAGGTCCTGAGTTCGATCCCCATACCGCAAACAAAACAAAACAAAAAAAGCAGCAATGAGATACTGGTGTCCAACTGTCAGAGTGGCCCAATGTAAGACCTAGTTCCTTATTTCCACTCCACTGAGTTTGAACAGCCCGAAGTCCTCCAAGAGGCTGGGCCCACTGAGGAACAAGAATCACCAGGAGAGGAACACACCAATAAGAAGACCTTTATTAGTCTGGCCAGATGGCACTCTGGGAACCAAGTAGCTCAGAGAGGCACTAGCTCAGGGGCTGAGGTCCTTTTTATAGGGTTTTTCTAAATAAAAAGTTCAAACATAGGTGAGGGCATTCAAGAAATACCAGGGGATAAGATTCCAAACACACTACTTATCTTATGCAGGAAATGTTGTATGGTCACCTTTTATTATACCATTTGTCCCTGGGTGGGCTGTTAACCAAGTTAGCAATTAGCATATGAAAGTTTGTTTGTAGTTTGAGCAGCTCTTTCTTGATGTTTGGGAAGGAGAGGGGAAGCAGTCTCTGGCCTATTAGCAGGCCAGCACGGAGTCACTTTAGCTCAGCCAGGTCCCACACCAAGTCCAAGACACTGGCCACGCTAAATGCCAGTGAAGGTGTAGACCAACAGGACTCACATTTCTGGCTGCTGGGGATGCCAAACGGTAGAGTCACTGAGGAAAACAGTTTGGCGGTTTCTCACGATACTCTCACTGCATGAGCCAGGGACCACGCTCCTTAGTATTTCCCTGAGGGAGTCGAGCAATTGTGTCCACACAAAAACCTACGCTTGCTTGTCTGCAGCAGCTTTATTCCTAATTGCGCGAAGCAATCCGGATGTCCTCAGTAGGGGAATGAATAAACTGGTAGATGCAGGCGGTGGAACATTACTTAGCACTAAACAAAATGAATTATCAAGCCACAAAAAGACACAAAGGAGTCTTAAATGCAAAATTCTTTGCATATTTTGATCACCCCTTGTATGTCAACAGTAAAATAATCAGTGGCTGTCGAGGGCCGGGGGAAAGAGGAATGAACAGGAGGCACAGAGAAGATTTGTAGGCAGTGAAACTGTTTTCCCCTGATGGTAATGGTGGACATGCATCATGACGGCTGTGCTAAGACCCAGCGAATGGAAGACACTGAGAGTGAACCCTAACACAAACTACGGACTGAGGGTGACAAGGAAGTGGCAGGGCAGGTCTCAGGGTACCGAATGCCCCAGGCTGGAGGGGCGTGGGAGAGCAGGAGGGGTGTATGGCACAGGCATAAGGGAACTCTGTGCCTTCCGCTCCGTTTTGCAGTATACCAGAAGTGCTGCAAAGAATAAAGTCTACCCAAAGAAATGAAAAAAGCAAATCAAACAAAGGCAAAATACTTTTTCAGATATATAAAAAAACATGCTCACCAGCCTGGAAAATCAGTATCCTCGAAGGGTCAGGGATTTGATTTTGACAAGGGCTTATCATCCAACTACAAATTGCTTTTCAAAACTCCCAAAGCGCATTTCTACCTGAGACCGCATCTCTTTGTGTGGTTTTCTACCCCTCCAAGGGTCCAATGGTCCAAACCATAGTAAAAACCATCACTTGTAGAGACTTGTACTTGTTTCTAACATTCAAAGTATTCAAATACCAGGGTTCTTGTTGAGGGCAAAAAACAAGGGGGTTGCTGTACACACACAATTCTTTTTCCAGCGTTCTCTGATCACATGATCTCAAACGTACGCATCAAACGCAGCCAGGCAAGTGTTCCCGCCTGAGCCACAGCCCCGGTCCCAAAGCAGCTTTCCCTGTTACTTGTTCCCCTCGCTGCAGGTTTACTGCAACCTCCAGCAGAGAATCAGTTCTTGCAGGGTTCACACAGCTGTCAAGAGACCACAGCGGGGACAAAGGTGGGCAGCAGCAGCTCCAGGCTGAGGAGCTACCTCCTGTACATGTCCCCACACCTTCTTTTTCCTGTCTGGCTTGTCTGAAGTTTTGAGTCAGCATTGGAAATGGACTTAACCATTTTCTTTCTCAACTGGAGAACACAGCAGTGCAACCTTTTAAAGTTAGTTTACCTTAAACTTATTTGGGACATGAACTCTTTCTTCTCCCACAGGGTAGAAAGCAGTTACAAAGTGGTTTTGTTGTTGTTGTTGTTTTGTACCTCAGATTGAACCCAGGGCCTTCACACAGAAGGGCCTTCACACATCTTCAGCCATTTTTTCTGTTTTTATTTTGAGACTACAACTAAGTGGATACGTTGCTCAGACTGGGATCAAACTTGTCATCGTCCTGCCTTAGCCTCTCAGAGTGTTGGGATCACAGGTGTTTGGCGCCGTGCCTGGCTTCTCTGGGCTTCTTCTCAGGCGGACACCACTCAGGCACCTGAATTGTGTCATCTCACTTCCCCATCTCCCTTTCTCCCCGATACAGGCATGTTTTAGTCAGGCTCTTTCTAGCAAGTCCCACTGCTGCCACTACTGTGTGTGCGTGTGTGTTGTGCTTTCACCCCAAATCATCCTCATGTTCACCTGTTTGTCAGAACTCATGGCACCGAGTCCATAGTTCTACTCACATTTATTTACTGACATTTATTTTGACGGTGCAGGAAGGACACACAATTGGGTCCTTAGAAGCAAGCGGAGCTGGAGGAATCACTCACAGGTCCTTTGCCCTCTGCTTGCATGGCAGTAACACGTGCATGACATCCAGGGATGCTTCTCAGACTCTGGACTCATGGTGTTCACGGGCTCTGGTCTGAGGGCACCCTCTGCCTGGCAGAGGAAACAGTGGGGAGCACCCAGAGCACAGGCTCCCGGAGGCAGCCCAGGGGCCGCCTCTCGAGCAGCCTTCTCCAAGGAAGGCACAGGCCCCTTCTGGACTCGAGGTTACTGAATCAATGAGAATGCTTTGATTTTGATGGTTGCATGGTAAATATGTAGGAATATGTCCTTATTTTAGAAAACACACATTTAAGAATTGTGTAGGGGTACGGGCCGGGGATTTAGCTCAGTGGTGCTGTACCTGCCTGACAAGTGCAAGGTCCTGAGTGTGATTCCCAGTACCAAAAAGAAAAAGAAAGAAAGAAAGAAAGAGAAAAGAATTGTATAGGAGTAATATTCATAGGGTATCAAGTTGCAAATATACTCCTAAATTTTTTGGGCAGGGGTTCCTTTAGGGCTGGGGTTGTAGCTCAGGGGTAGAGTTTTTACCTAACATAGGTGAGGCTCTGGGTTTTACCCCAGCACATTAAAAAAAAAGTTCTTTATATCATACCTATAACTTCTTTAATATATAAAATACATTCTAAAAATAACATAAACCAGGCATGGTGGCGCATGCCTGTAATCCCAGCACTCGGGAGGCTGAGGCAGGAGGATTGCTGGGAGTTCAGGACTAGCCTGGGCTACATAGTGAATTCCAGGTCAATCTCAACTACACAGTGAGACCCTGTCTCAAAAATAAATACATAAATAAATAAATAAATAAATAAATAACGTAAGTCAGGCATGGTGGTGCAAACTTGTAATCCTAGCACTTTAGGAGGCTGAGGCAGGAGGATTGCAAGATTGCAGTCTGGGCAATGTAGTGATTTAGTGAGATCCTGTCTCAAAATAAAATATAATAAAAAAGAGCTGAGATGTCACTCAAAGCGAAGGCCCTGGGGTTTTTTCCTGGGTACTGGGGGAAGAAAAAGAGGTGGGGCCTTTGGGAAGTGACTGAGCCGTGACAGATCCACCCTCATAAAATCAGATTAGTGCCTTGTGATGGTTGATTGTGGCAAGTGTTGGTTGTTATAAATTACCAAGCTTAATGATTTTTGTTATAGCAGCTCCAAGGGACAAAGGCAATGAAGTGCTACTACTGATAATTGTCAGGCAATGATTTCCACCTCCCCATTCCTGTAAATGTTCATCTCACATTCCTCATATTAGAATTCCCCCAGGGCCTGGCGTGGGGGTACAACCTGTAATCCCAACACTTGGGAGGCTGAAGCAGGAAGACCGCTGCAAGTTTGAGGACAACCTGCACTACACAGTGAGTTCAAGGCCAATCTGAACTACATTTGGAGACTCTGTCTCAAAAAAAAAAAAACCCCAAGGGCCAGGGATTTAGCTCAGTGGTGCCTGCTGCCTGCCTCACAAGCACAAGGTTCCAAGTTGGATCCCCGGTACCAAAACAAACAAACAAACAAATCAAACCAAATTCCCCTAGATGACTCCAGAATGTCTTCAAGGGCAAAACTGTTTGCCCACACTACATCTGGTCAGGGCCTTCAGCTATACTTTACACTGTCACAATCTTTTTTCCCCCCTTTTCCTGTAGTACTAGGAATTTAATCCTGGCTTTTGTACTGAGCTACACCTCCAGCTTCCCCGCCTCAACCTTGTCTTTTTAAATTTTGAGGAAGGGTCTCACTAAGTCACAAAGTTGCCCTGGCTGGCCTTTAACTCGTTTTTTTTTTTTTTTTTTTTTTTTTTTTTTTTTTTTTTTTTTTTTTGTACCAGGGATTGAACTCAGGTCCTTTCGCTTGTGGTGGAACCACTGAGCTAAATCCCCAGCCCCTCTTGGCCTTTAACTCTTGATCCTCTTGTTTTAACCTCCCAGGTGCTGGGTTACAGGAGTGTGCTACCACACCTGGCTTCCAATACTTCTGTTGTTTTGTTTTGAGACAGGGCCTCGCTGTGTAAGGCTGACCCTCCATCATACCTTGCTTACTGCATTTTTGACTTGGGATATTTTCAGGGTGTGCTGGGTTTATTAGGACGCTGCCCCATGGGTTCTGGGGAGCATCTGCACTGGAGGGCGTGGCTGGAGGCCCGATCCACTCCCGTTAGGCAGACAGGGAGAACACATCCGAGCCACAGGGTGCTCTGCTCGGCTGAGACCTGAACGTCTCCTTCCTCCCCCAGCAGCAAGGCTATCAGTGATCCTTGGATAGATGGAGGCTGTCACTGCAGGGCTCCTTGTCACCCTCACAGCTATGAGGTCTTGGTGCAGGGTTACTTTGACACCATCTCCCTCCTTTTCTCCACCTACATCCACCTAACACATGTGCTGCTGACTGACAATCTTATCTGCATCAATAATTTCCTCCCGGTCTTGGGCAATAATATTCGAACTCTTCCATCTCCTCTATCAGGAGTTGTTTTCTTCTGCATTTTCCCCTTTTCATCTTGTTCCTCTAAACCACGTAGTTACTAAGGAAGTGGCACTGAGTTTCTATGAAAAAGATCTGAGGGCCTGGGATTTAGCTCAGTGGCACAGAGCCTGCCTGGCAAGCACAAGGTCCTAAGTTTGATCCCTGGTACAAAAAAAAAAAAAAAAAAATCTAAAG
>NW_022900931.1:58661449-58666266 GCF_012274545.1 Fukomys damarensis
AAAAAAAAAAAAAAAAAAAATCTGAAGTGGTTTTGACAAAATAAGAAATTTATTGCATACGATCATTAGGTACATGATATTGATAGGTTATTCTCCGAAAAAAATGTCAAAAGGAAAAATAAAATATTTAAAAATATCATTTAAATATCGTGCAATTACAAAGGTTCTTGTGGATCAGGGCTGGGCCTGAGACAGCGCCTCATTTTTCAGAGCAGTCTGTGTGGGCAGATTCAACTCCACATCTTTTCTCTTTTCTGACCTAGTTATCTTCAGCTTCAAGACAAGGTCCTAGCCCTGAAGTTAGGACCAGGAGGTGAAGTTCATTATGCAGGGTGGCTAGAATTTGGCAGCTATAAGGATGAGATCAAAGTTTAAAGGTGAGTAGAAGAAGCTTCCCTGAAGGGACCAGGAAAGTCCCTGAAGCACAAAGAGGAGGAGACAAGAGGCCAACCTAGGGGTCAGGGCAGAGGGGTTTCAGCGGAACCCGAGGGTTGCTGTTGTGAGCGGGGCCCTCTCCAGGACCAGCATGCCCCATCCACACTGGGGGTCTCCGCTAAGTGGAACACTCTCCCCCCAAAAAAGAAAGCAGCAGTAGCAGCAGCAGAGGATCCAATGGAAGCCCCTTCTTTCAGTGGTTTCCAAAACTCGAAGATTGAAGTTCCCAGCATGCCAGTGAGGCATAAACACTTGGTTAGTGAGGGGTCCCAGCCAACAGTCCCAGCTCCTCGAAGGCACAGTCAGGCTGGCTTGCGACAAAAGTGCCTTGGCTAGGGCTGACTGACTCGCACGATCACACTGGAGTTGGTCACACGGGCTCCATAGTGGCCAGCCCAGAACTGCGTGTCCTGGCCCAAATGTTCAAAAGACACAAAACGGACACCCGTAGTGATGTTGGAGAAGACATGGGTGACCTGTAGGTAGAGGAAGGAGTCAGCCAGCCCTGTTAGCCACAGTGCTCCCCTCCAGAGCGGAGAAGGGGGCCTTTGGTCAGACAGCATTTCCCAAAGATGGCAGCCACATCATCTCCATGGAGCATACATGTTCTAGCATCTTCCTGCTCTGTGGCTCTAATTCCCTTGCCCTTGAATGTGGGTGGGTGTGCATCGCCAAGAATGCGGTAGAAATGAGTAGCTTTTGCCAAGTGACTTCCTAGGTGAGGTCAGAAAAGGCAATGAAGCTTTTAGCTACCACACAAACAGACTGACGCTCCTAAGGACACCATGCTGTGAGAAAACCAAATGGCCCAAGCTCAGGGGTCCCATGGAAGAGCTCTGAGACTAAACAGAGACAGAAGTATTTGACCAGACACCACAGGCTACGCCCACGTGATACCCTGCACTTCAGCTTCAACCACCATGTAAATGCCACTCTGAACACAAGAGACCGGAGCCAGATTGCCCCGTTGGGCTCTTTTCTACCCACCACGTCAGAAGACAGGAGAGGTAATTAAATAACTGCAGTTGATCCTTTGTTTTGTTTGTGTTTTTTTCAGTACTGAGGACTCAACCCAGAGATGCTCTACCCGTGAGTATCATTCCTACCCTCTTTATTTTTCATTTTGAGAAAAGGTCTCACTAAGTGGCCCAGGTTGGCTTTAAACTCACAATCCTCCTGCCTCAGCCTCCTGAGTAGCCGGGATTAAAGACATGCACCACCACCCCTGGCGAAGGGAGTTTTTGACTTTAAAGCACTAAGTCTTGGGATGACGTGTTATACAGTAAGAGCTACACATCGAGGCCCCTACCACCATTCTCCCTCTCCTCAGAGACTCACCTGGAGGCAGATATCGTTGTTCCACTGTTCAATGGGGTCAGGCACAGCAGAGAATTTATCTAGGACAGTCTGGGTGGCATCTAGAAGTTTGACAAAGAGTCGATACTTACAGCCACTGTCGTGTCGGGCTCCCCACCTGTGGGAAAAGCGAGGCCTTTTACGGTGGACTTGCCACTCCAGCTCTTTGGGTGTCCGCCTGTCCCAGCCCCCTTTCATAAGAGATAAGGCCCTCTCCATCCTGCAAATCCAGACCCTCAGCATGCCAGGTCTGACAGGAGCGTCTTTGTTTGATCTGGACGTGGGTGACTGGGTAGTCTACCCGGACCATTGAGAGGGGGCAGCCACACCCATATAGATAGCTTGGGGGGAAGGGCAGCAGGCTACTCCGAAAAAAACTATGTGGGAACTTGGGTGGGGGGTTTGACTCAATGTCAGCTGACCTGGTGGCTGAGACTAACCACGTGGGCAAGTGACCAATCAAGCCTATGTGACGCAGTCCCAATAAAACATTACGCAGTGAGGCTCAGGTGAGTGTCCCTTCCTGGGAGCGATGCGCTGTACACCACTATGGCCAGGCCTAACTTGCCTCCTCCTACAGAGGGTGTAGTGGAGCGAGGCCTGGCCAAGAACAGCACCATCTTCCTCCCCACCCTTTCGCCAGAGAAACATGGAGCATTATCTCCTGCAGACCCCAGCCATTCTCCCTGTCCCCATCAGGCATCCCCTTCCGGTTCCTCATCTACACTATAAATAAAGGTGCTCAGGATGCAAGCTAAGCTTCTGGTCTCCTCAGGACAAAGAGTTTCCACCTGACCTCAGCTAGGCAAACTTTACTGTTGTCTTTGTCTTCTTTGTCTTATTAAGTTTCTTAATCTCTCATCTTTGTGGCAGTCCCTGGTTGCTAACATTTCAGGCATCTTGTCACATCCATGCCAGGATGAGATCTCATCCTCTGCAGGGGGGACCACAGAGACTCTGCATGTAGTGCCTCTCTTGGACACTGCCCTGGTTGCTTCTTTTCGTAGCTGATGTTTGTTGTGTTTTTGAGACAAGGTTCTGCTATATAGCCCAAAATGGCCTTGAACTTGCAGTGATCCTCCTGCTCAGCCTCCCAAGCTGATTTTAATCTTCAACTTTCCTTCCAATAAACTCTAAGTGTGTAACTGCTTTCTGTGAGCTCTTCTAGTGAATAGCTGAGCATGAGGCTAGCTTTGGGAGCTCCTCAAACTTGTCACCGGTGTTAGACGTGAGGATGGTCTTGGGGACTGTGCTTTCTAACTCTATGCTTGGCTCTCAACTTCTCAGACATTGACCCCTGACTTTCCTCTTCAGATACTCAGACTTAATGAAGATGCAATGCCCTGGGCATCAGAGTTTTGAAATCTCCATGGAGGATGTGCAGAGAAATTTAGGACCCTGGTATTTTTACAACCAAATGGTCCACCACTGACCAGAAGAGCAGAGCTATACTGTACAGATGATGACACCAATTGAACTCAGCAGTTTTACTGGTAATGCATCTCTTAGATAGGGGGAGGCTTATGATATTTTAACAGTGAATTTATTGAGGCTAAAAATTCAAATGGTCACTTGGCTTGGATTCTCCTTAGTTTTTACATCTGGGGGTCACACACCACAATGGGGGTCTTTTTTTCCCCATAAAGCTGAAAAAGGAGGACCTGAGAAAGAGATAGGAAAGGAGAACCATGGGACTTCCACCACAGACAAAATCTGCAACAGATTAATTTCAGAATAAGGAACATATACTTGTAGAATACCTTGGATTTGGCTCCTTTAAAATTATCTAGGTCCTGTCCTCCTTGGAGAGCACTCATGTACCTGTTTAAGATGTGCTCTGGGGTCAGAGAAGCCCGGTGAGGTCCTGCCAAAGTCCTGCACTGGCTGTGTGATCAGGGCAAATCACCTCCTCTTTTTGGACGTGTTTCCTATAAAGCTCTGAATAATTTGAGGGCATGTACTCTATCCTTCCATACGATCAAGGTTCAAAAAGATGATTTAACTTATCAAGCTCTTTGCTTAAGGCCCTAAAACTGCAGGTCTAAGGGTTGAACCTGCAGGGTCTGGCTCCATAATCCAACCCCTGTGCCCACTATGCCTAGTGCCTCCTGCTAGGCAAGGGGCATCTCATTCAGGCAGAAGAACTACATTCAGGACCTATGTACTGGATCCAATCTGGTGTCTCCCATACAGATCCTTTGGGGATGTGGAAAGGGGTCAAGGTACATCTCTGCTAAGCACCAGAGTTGTGATCCTGTGTAAGTTTCTTTACCTCCCCGACTTTATGTAAGGGGTTGTCAGGAGACCTAAGTTAGGTCACCTCCGCAGAGCTCACGGTACACGCAGTCATCGTGCTCACCAGTCTGAGACACAGATCTCAATCTTGCCACTGTCCAGCAGTTCTGGCCACAGACCCTCCTTCTCCAGGTCCAAGACCTGCTTCTTGCGACACCACCTAGGAAGGTGGGAGAAGGCTCATGAGAACGAGCAGGTCTTTCTCAACAACAGACCTGCCCCTTGGGGAGCAGAGGCTTTCACCTGAAGGAGGCCACAAAGCAGGTCTGCGAAGGGGCCCCAGGCACGGTTGTCCGGTTTTCCTCCACCACCCAACCATCCCCGCCGTGCTGCACCATCCACTTCCGGAGGCCCTCTGTTTAACAAAAGAGGACCGTGGTCAATATCCAGCAGCCCACCCTTGGGCTCCCGGTGTATGTCGGCCCCTCCCACAGGCTCAACCAGGGTCCCGCCCCTCCACTCCCTGACTGGCTCCACTACTGTCTATTGTTCTGACTTCGCACCTCTAGCCACTGCCCAGGTGTGCCGACTCCAACCATTCCATCCTCTTCCCTTGCGGCTCCGATCACCCACCCCGCCCACCTGCTCTCCGATTGGCCCATGCCCCGCCCGGTCCCGCCCCCTCTCTCCTCCCATCGACCCGGCTGGCCCCGCTCCCGGCCCCTCTCCTAGTGGTCCGGCTCTTCTCAGACCCCGGGGGTCCCCAGCGCGGATCCGCTCCGGGCGCGATC
>NW_022900931.1:58667021-58699418 GCF_012274545.1 Fukomys damarensis
CCAGCCCCGGCGCCTTGGGGGTCCCCGCCGGCCTAGGACACTTCGGAGGGGTCCCTGATCCGGCAGTGGGATGCCAGGCGCCGAACAACCCGTTATTTAGGTCAGACATCCAGCGGGAGGCCTCATCTGGGAACTAGTGGAAATATTCCTGGCACCTCTTAGGAATATTTCTATCACCGATTAAGGCCGGGCAGCAGAGTTATCCTCATTTCACCAGCAGCGAAGGGCGCGCGCTTGTCTGTGTGTGTCTGTGTGTCTGTGTGTCTGTGTGTGTATATCCAGCCAATAACGCCAGCGGGTGAAGCAGGCCCTGCCCCATCCCAATTTTGCGGGCAGGAAAACCCAGGTGGCAGAGGCCAGACTTGCCCATGGTCACACAGCTAATAGATGGCAGAACCGGGTTTTGAACTCAGCTGTTTTAACTCCGGAATCCTCCATTTTAACTTGTGTATCAGCTCTGTTTGATAAGAATATATAATGTGAGCCATATATGATTTTAAATATCTACCAACAGACCGACTGTGGTGTGGATTCTTGTCCTCATGGAACTTGACTTTTGTAGGGAGAGATGTGATAAACAGACATAATAAGCAAATTATATAACGTCACGAAAACAACTAAAAATAAAACTTCTTACTGAGTGCAGTGGCACATGCTGGTAATCCCATACTCTGGGAGGTTGAGGCAGGAGGATGGCAAATTTAAGCCCAGCCTGGGCAAGCTAGCAATTTAAATACCTTGCGGGGGTGGGGGGGCGTGAGAGCTGGAGAGTGAAAGACAGTCCCTGGGGCTGTAAATCAGCAAAGGCTCTGGGTTCAATCCTCAGTACTGCAAAAATAAACAAAAAGAAATAATCCTCTTGTTACCTCCATTCCTCTCCACAAATGTGGTTTTGGTTTTTGGTTTCTTTTTTTGCTACTGAGGATCAAACTCGAGTCCTTGCGCTTGCGAGGCTCGCACCAGAACCACTGAGCTAAATCCCCAGCCCCACAGATGTGGAAAAGAATGAAGCATTTTTATCAGAGAATAAGTATTAGAACAAGTACATCGGCCATGAGGAACAGGGCTCAATAAGTGAATTTAAACTAGAAAGCTATTAAAGTTATGGAAACACTGCAAGGAGGGGAGTGGACTTGTTAGGGACCTGACGCCATCACAGGCTGCATTTTTCCTGGTTCTTCATGCCTCAGAATGACCTCAGGCTCTTACCTTTAATCCCCCCACCCCCAGGCCACAACGGTCCAGAGAAGTTAAACCTAAATTTCTGCAGGACTGAACCCGTAAAAGGCAACCTGGCCTGTGATAGGTTAAAAGTAGCCCACTCTTCATAAATAAGCAATAGTCCAGCCCAAAACCGATAAAAGGACCTTCCTTTCTTTGTTCTCCTCTCTCTTCTCCCTCTCTGATCTGCTCTCCTGAACAAAGTCTCCTGTCCGACCTCTTGGTGTGTGGCCCTGTTGTTGAACGTTGCTGTTCCTCTTCAGGACTGTTATAGACAGATAAATTAGATAGAAATTAATCTGCAGTGAGAGAGGAATTGGGTCCTTGAGTGAAGAACATGAGGTACACAAAGATGGTGGCTGGAGGTGAATCTGAAGAGAGTCAGGTCTCAAGATGGAGACCCCACTGGGTGTAGTGGTGCACCCCAGTAATCCCAGCACTTTGGGAGGCTGAGGCAGGAGTATCGCCATGAGTTTGAGGACAGCCTGAACTACTTAGCAAGACCCTATCTCAAAAAAAAAAAAAAAAAAAGATGTAAACTGGATGGCCAGGCCTGTGAGCCTCCTTGGAAACAAACAGCAACTGAGATTGTACTGTGATTAGCACCACCCAGTCCAGTGGGCCCAGAGAGGCGTCAGACACATAGGTGGGTGACTAGCACATCTAGCTCATACTCCTCTCCCTTTCTAGGAATGCCTTTGTTCTTTCTGGTTAGAAGTTATAGATAGGCTGAGGTTCATGATGTTCACTGATAATACCCTTGCTATGTGCCTTGATTCCCTATTGGGTCAACATTAGCTAAGTGGCTATACTTATAATCCTATAGGCTGATTGTAAATTAACCCACACCCAGCTTTGCTGACTAAAACATCCTTGTTAAGGAGCCATTGAGTGGCAACTCCTTTTCTGTTGCTGTTTTTGTTTTTTGGCACCAGGGTTTAAACTCAGGTCCTTGAGCTTGTGAGGCAGGCGGCAGAACCTCTGAGCTAAATCCCAAGCCCCTGCAACTCCTTTTCTGTACCCCTCCTGTCTCTCAGGAGCTTTCTCTCAATGAACCTTTCCTGCTCTTCACCACCTTTGTCCTTGAAGCCACGCTTTGGTATAGGGAGGCATGAATACTGCACAGCTGACCTCTTAACAGGTAGAAGTCACTTCCCTGTGACCAGACTAGAGAGGCTGGGGTGGGTGGAGAGGAAAGGGAGGCTCTGAGTTCCATCAGGTGGACTGACTAAGGCGCTGGCCTCCTGAATACATTCCCAATAAACTTTTTACTACTGAGATTTTTCTGATGTATCTAAGAATAGATTGGAGAATCAACCACTTGGCTCCAACAGTTACCTCCTGGCCAATCTGATTTTCTCTCTGCTTTCATCTACTTGCTCCCACTGGATTATTTTGAAGTACAGCTCAGACACCACACTTTTCTGTCCATAATAATATTTTTAATACCAAGGATTGAACCCAGAAGAGCTCTACCATTGAGCTAACATCCCCAGTCCATTTTAATTTTTATTTTGAGATAGGCTCTTGCTAAATGAGCCAGTCTGGTCTCAAACTTGTGATACTCCTGCCTCAGCCTCCTGAGTATTTGTGATTACAGACATGTGCCTCTGAGCCCAATACAATAGAGTAGTTTTTAATGTAATGTGTAAACTGTGGGGATCTTTTTGATGAGTAAGTGTCTGCAGGGTACCACTTCTGCCTATACTGAAAGCCTGGGCATCTAAGGATCTCTGAGGACACTTAAGGTTACACCTGTGCTCTCAGAGTGCAAAGATAAGGCCACATTTACCTAAGAATGGGGCCAGGGGTTTAGCTCTGTGGTTCTGTTGCTTGAAAGGTCCTGAGTTCGATCCCAGTACCAAAAAAGCAAAACAAACCCAGAATGACTTAATATACTCAACCACATATGCACAGCATGGACAAGGTCATGCAGCAGGTGCTGAGTCTGATAAGATACTGTAACGCCTGTGAACTAAAGAACACTGTAACCTTTAGTTGTTGTTTTGCTGAAGGAATAGCTCTTGAACTCTGGAGCTGCAGCTCCAACTCTCATGCTGTGATGCTTCCCTGATGCTGATAATTGGTTGTCTCTGTCTCTGTGTAGTTCTTATTGAGGAACTAATTAACTCCCTCACAAGGAACTATGTAGACTAAACAGACTCCTTTCCAGGTGTCTCCCGGGGAGGCTTGAAGGATGCCTTCACAGTATCATGACCCAAATATATATAGTTGTTTTATTTATTTGTTTATTTATTTATTGGTACTGGGGATGGAACTTGGACCTTGTGCTTGTGAGGCGGGCAGCAGCACCACTAAGCTAAATCCCTGGCTTAAAAATACAATTTTTAAAAGTGGTTTAAGAGCAGGGGATTTAACTCAGTGGCACCACACCTGCCTCGCAAGTACAAGGTCCTGAGTTTTATCCTTGATACTAAAAAAAGGTTTAAAATGGCATGGTGTCACATGCCCATAATCCCAGCACTCAGGAGGCTGAGGCAGGAAGATTGCCTTGAGTTCCAGGCCAACCTTACTTCATAGTGAGTCCAAGGCCAGCCTGAACTACATTGAAAGAATTTGTCTTAAAAAATGAAAATGAGCAGATGAAAACAACACTGAGATTCCACCTCACCCTAGAAAGAATGGTTGCTATGAAGACATCAACCAATAACAAATGTCAGCAGTGTTGTGGGGAAAAAGAAACCCTTCTTCATTGTTGGTGGGAGTGCAGACTGGTGCAACTACTGTGGAAATCAATATGGAGATACCTCAAAGAATGAGGGCTAGAGGTTCCATTTGACCCAGCCATCGCTCTGCTGGGTATCTTTCCAAAAGAATTAAAAGAATCATATCACAGTAATATATGCGCACCCATGCTTATGGAGCCACAGTTTGTAATAGATAAAACTTGGAAACAGCCCAATTGCCCATCAGTTGGAGACTGGATAAAGAAGATGTGGTTTTTCTATAAAACGGAGTATTACATAAAGAATGAGAAACTAAGGTCATTCATAGGAAAGTGGATGCATATTGAGGCCATACTCCTAAGTGAAATAAGTAAGACACAAGCATAAATACTGAATAGTTTCTCTGGTGTGAAAAACTAAAAGTGTAAATAAGATCCAAATTGTATAACTGACAATATGAAAAAGGAAGAAAAGGTCTAAAGGTGTAGGAGACATGGGATGGTAGGGAAAGGAAATAAAAAGAGAAAAAAATTCGAGAAAAGGAAAAAATGGAAACAAAGTCTTTATAAGTAGGGGAGGGTGGAGGGGGTAGAGGGGATAAAGGGAGGGAAGGGGTAAGGGGAAAAAATGAGAACCCAGATCTGTCATGTAAAGGTACAAGATCCCAATGATAAATGTAACTGTATTGTATACTTAAAAAGTACCAATAAACTCAATGAAAAAAAAAGAGGGCTGGGGAATAAACTCAGTGGTTCCAATGCCTACTTCACAAGCACAAGGTCCTGAGTTTGATCCCTAGTACAAAAAAAAAAAAAAAAAAAAGTTTAAAAAAAGATTTAGAAATTCAAGTAGGACTAAAGGATGGGCACTAAAAAATGTGGCCTCCTTCCCCATTCCTGAACTCTGCTCGCCAGAGGCAATGCTTCTTAATTCCTGGAATTATACTCCCTGTTGTATTCTAAAAAAGAAAAGCATATATGACTGAGAAACTTCTGCCACTGGACTGGGTCAGAGGAAGTTCCCTGAGACAGAGATGGGGAGTCTGACTCACCCCACCCACGGGGCAGGTTGCAGGCTCACTGATACCTGTTACAGAAAAAGAATTTTCAAGATGTATCTTGAGGGGCTATAAAAAAGTTTATGGGACAAAATTTTTCATTTTTCTTTTTTTGTTGTTGTTGAGACAGGGTCTCACTATGTAGTTGAGACTGACCTGGAACTCACTATGTAGCTCAGGCTGGTCTCGAACTCACAGCAATCCTCCTGCCTCAGCCTCCTCAGTGCTGGGATTACAGGCGTGTACCACCACGTCCGGCACAAAATTTTTCAAATACACTCTGAGAGTAGAATGTAGGCCCTCAGTATATAGAGAGAAGCACATTGAGCCTGGAGTGGGTACATTTATGTGGCTTTGGGGGTACAAATTTATGGAAAAAGGGGGTTCAATTTACAGGTGCTGGGCATAGCCCTTCCTGCAGGTGAAGGGTGCTGGCCATTCACAGGCCCAGGCCCACTGACAGGATGAGGATCTGGGCTGTCACAGGTGAAAAAGCAGTGGCTGAGTCTGTAAGGTAAAAAGCACTGGTCTAGCTTACTGTGTCTTTAATATTCTTAGAAAAAAATTCAAACTTGGGTCCTTGTGTTTGCGAGGCAGGTGCCAGAAGCTAATTCCCCAGCCCAAGTTATGATGTTTTTTTTTACTTAGTCTTAGCTCTTCTTACCTCATTACCAGTAATTACGGAGCAATGGCTCCCTGCCGAGCGAACACAAAGCACCCCAGCCACCACCAGGGAAAATGAGGTGGCACTTTGGAGTCGTGTGGTGGCACACAGGACCGTCCCACCCAGAAAACCATCCCAGTCCCTACTATCATTCCATATCCTGTGCATCCTCAGGTGGGAGGGACACAGGAGATCAGGGTGTGACGAAAGGTCTGGGGAAGTAGGCGTGACCTGTTAACTACAGCAAGATCCCAGAGCGCATGGGCAGAACAGTTGCCAAAATCCTGCACCGGGACTGTAGTGGCTTTCCTGGCAACCCTGTGTCCTCCAGGGTGTGCTTTTATCTTGTTCTTTCATTCCACCCAAGCTCACTCTGCAGAGCCAGGTTCTCCCTCACTACTTTTTTTATTTTTTTTTTGGTACCGGGGATCGAACTTGGGCCCTTGTGCTTTGCAAGGCAGGCAGCGGAATCACTGAGCTAAATCCCCAGCCCTCTCCCCTCACTCACCCACTCATTCTTCAGTTTTACTTTTTCAAATAAACGTTATCACTATTTTTTGTTTGTTTTTGCTCATTTCATTCAGTTCTTTGTTCAAGGCGCCTGCGCTACATCCGGGTGACAGAGAAGGGTGCAGAGCCAGACCCAGAGGCTTGCAGGCTGCTGTCCGGCCTGCGGGGGCCACGGCAGGGCCCAGGGTCACCCACGCTCAGGACTCAAGAGAAGAGCGCAGGGCCTGCGCGAGCCCCTTTGTCCTGGGCAAGTCCCACCCCAGGGACTTCGCGAATCGCAGGGAAAGTGCTGTGAAGGGCAGGGCCCCCACTTGCCTGGCCTCGGGACGCCCCCCCCGGGAGGCACAAGGGAAGCTGTAAAGCCCAGAGCGACTCCAAGATTTCCCCAGGGGCAGGGGCGAGCGCCGGCCATATCCTGAGGTGTGGAGAACAGAACTGAAGTCTGCAGCGGGGGAAGCTGAGGCTCCGAAAGGTTAAGCCTAGAAGCAAGGGGTCAAAGCCTTTTGTCCCATGACTCCAGCGGCACCACCTGCCCCACTCCGGGTGAGCTCACGGTTTATGGCATTTGTGACCCTCAGCCTGATGCTAATCTTCCATCCCTCTCTTGCTTTCACCTCCCTTCTTCCCTTCTTTTCCCTTCCCTTCCCCTCCTTTTTTCTTCCAGTACTGGGAATTGAACCCAGGACATGCACACTAAATGATAACTCAGATCCTTTTAAATTTTTTGATTTTGAGACGGAACTTGCTAAGTTGCCCAGGCTGAGCTCAGAGCCCTCTGGTGATGTCCCCAGCTTGGTGTAAAGGGCAGAGTCCTCCCCCTGGCTCATGGGACCCTATAGGATCTACCCCTGTCACCCTTCTGTCCCACTGGCCTCCCACATGCTCTCTTGCTCACCCTGTTCCTACCACTCCTTGTTATTCTAGGACCACTTCAAACATGTTCCCACCACAGGGCCTTTGCACTGGCTGTTCCCTCCTCTTGGAACACACCTTCCTCAGTCTCACCATGGTTCCTGCCAACCCTCCTCTGAGTCTTTGCTTAGAAGTCAAGCTTCCCAGCCATACTTCCCCTGCTCAACACCTTTAGTCTTGCCACCAGCCTTCCTATTCCCCTTAACCTTCTTGGTTTCCCTTAGGCCTTCCACAGACCTCTCCTGCAGCTCCACCTCAGAGTCTCTAGGGACATGGTCACCTTCCCATGTACTATTCCACTTTGTCCACAATGCCTGGACACCTCAGCCTCCTACTGGAGCTCCTCATGGTAGTTTCCTGAGGCTGGTATAACCAGTCAGCATCAGCCCAGTGGCTTAAAACGCAGAGTTGTGTTCTCCTGGGGCTCTGGAGGCCGAATCCAGGATCTGCTTTGTGTGTGGGCCTGGCAGGGCGGTCTTCCTGCCTGACACCTCTGGGAGAGTCCTTTTCTTGCCTCTTCCAGCTTCCGGACTGCTGGCATCCCTGGGCTTGTGGCCACATCACAGCAGGCTCTGCCCCCACCGTCTCCTCCTCCTCTCTGCAAGAGCTCCCTCTGTCCCCACTCCTCAGGACACTTGTGGTGGTAGCTACAGCCCCCTGGAGAGCCTGGAGTAATCTCACTTCAAAACTGTTCTCTGGGTTGTGTCTACAAAGCCCCTTTTCCCATACAGCAACACATTCCTAGGGGCCAGGGATTTGATCTGGTCTTAGTTTGCACTGGCTGGGATAAAAAACAAACAACCATCAATGGCACGACTGATAGATAATATAAACTCATTCTTCCTAGATTTAGGTTTCAGACCCAGGCACCAGCAGATTTGGTATCTGGAGAGGGTGCCAAGTGACCTTAAGTAAATGGGTCAATCGTTGTAGCTGTGGTTTCCCTGTCTATAAAATGGGCTTATCAGTGGTGCAGGATCAATGGGGAGGTCATGCAGAGCAGTTAGAACTGAGTGACACACAGGGAGAGCTCCCAACAGGGCGGCCATGATGAGGATCCTTCCCAGGGGGCCCCTCAGCCCAGGACACTGTCCCCGAGGTGAGTGCCACCTTTCCCCCTGAAAAGGGGCTGCCCCTCACCACTTACCTCCCCTGCACCCCACAAGAGCAGGGACCCAGAGGTCACACATTGAGATGCTTAGCTCTGCCAACCTTCAGTTTCCTCCTCTGTTAAGTGGGCTTCCTAGGGGCTGGGGATTTAGCACAGTGGTTCCGCCTCCACCCACAAGAGGGGACCCAGAGGTAACACATTGAGATGCTTAGCTCTGCCAACCTTCAGTTTCCTCCTCTGTTAAGTGGGCTTCCTAGGGGCTGGGGATTTAGCACAGTGGTTCCGCCTCCTGAAGCACAAGGACCTGAGTTTGATCCCCGGTACCAAAAAAAAAAAGTCTGCAGTACAGATTGCTGGGACCATGAAGTAAGCCATTTCATGCACAGGGTGCCTGGTGCACAAGAGATCTGTCGCCAAAACAGCTCTAGGGAGGTCTTCAAGTACCTTTGCTAACATTTTATTAGGAACATTCTCTTTCTTTTTTTAAAACTTATTTGTTTGTTTGTTTATTTATATTGAGACAAGGTCTCACTATGTAGCCTAGACTGGCCTAGAGCTTGTGGTGATCCTCCTGCCTCAGCCTCCCAAGTGCTGGGATTACAGGTGTGCGCCACCATGCCCAGCAGGAACATTTTTAAACACATAACAAGAATGAAACTTTTTACAAGGAACACATAAATATACCGAACCCTGAATCTATTATGAACATCTTACTTCTTTATCACCTATTTATTTTTCTAACCATCCAACAATCTATTTTATTTTGTTATGAGGCATTTTTAAATCCTGAAATGTTTCTATTAAGATTTTCAAGGACTGAGTTTATTCCAAGGGCTGGGGAGTGAGCCCATGGCCTTGTGCGTACATAGCAGGCAAGTGCTCTACCACGAAACTATATCCCAGTCCTTTTATTAAATTTTTATTTTGAGATAGGGTCTTGCTAAATTGCCCAGGCTGGCCTTGAATTTGTGATCGTCCTGCTTCAGCCTTCTGAACAACCAGGATTTACATTTCTGCACAACCATTCTGGGCTACACTTGCACTTTTTTTTTTTTTAAAGCACTGTTCTTAGTTCATTACATTCATGCATTCACTCATCTAATTCTTACTTCAATTCTCTAAATATTTACTGCCTGTAATCGCAGTACACTGGGAGACTGAGGCAGGAGGATTGCAAGTTTGGTGATATAGAGAGACCCTATCTCAGAAAAAAGCTGGGGATGTAGCTCAGTGCAAAGGCTCTGGATTAAACACCCAGAACTGAAATAGATAGAAAGAAAGAAAGAAATAGCATCGTGAACCCTTTCATCATCACCTGTGATCACTTGTCATTCAGAGTCAGCGCTATCCTACGTTGGCCTCTCAGTCCTTTCTCTCTTTTGCAGTGGTGGGGATGGAGCCCAGCACCTTGCACATGCCAGGCAAGTGCTCTGCCACTGAGCCACACGTCATGGCACCCTTGTACTGGGGCTGGCACCGCTGTCCATGTGGGCTGCCAGCTTGCTTGTTCTGGTGTCTGCTGAGGCTGGAGCACAAGGGGCCTCAGAAATGCAGAGCAGACTGCCTGGGGTCTCAGCAGTCAGACCCTGTGGAGGACACCAACGTCCACAGCAGGGGCCTCCAGTGAAACACAGCAGCCCGCAGGAAAGCAGTGGGGGGGCACTGGTCCCCAGATCTAAGGGTGGTGGACACAGTGGAGGACACATCTCACCCTTTGGCCCCTTCTCCACTGAGCACCAAGATAGGGGGCACCGACTGCAGCCCCAGGGTGAGTCCTGACTACTCTAATGTCCCCTGGCACCATTGGCTCAGGAAGCGGTATGCGATCCACCTCTGGCCAGTGCAGGGCAAGGGGATGTTAGCTGGAGGTTTTAGGAAAAATGCTGAATGAGTAAGAGTTTGTGGCTCACTAGAATGATACTGAAGAAAGCATGAGGGAAAGCACGTATTCCTTGAGACATGTGGATTGACAGCCACAAAAGAGGGAAGGACACAGTCAGTTATGAGCCAACTGGGCACGGTGAAATCATATTGGGAAATAGTGTGAGTTATTGCATTGACAACTGAGCCATAGACTGGCTGCCGTTTTGCTATCTGAGGGTGTTGATCCCACGATTTTGAAAGGCTCATAGCACTGATGAAGAAAACACAGGAGTCCTTCATGTGGGTTGAGGTTTTAGCTTCTTTCTTGTATTAGTCTGTTTTCTGTTACTATAACCAAGTACCTGAAGCTGTGTACTTTATAAAGAAAACAGGTTTGTTTCGGCTTATAGTTCTGGAGGCCCAAGACCTTGGAGCTATATTTGATGATGTTCTTCTTTCTGGCAGAGGTTAAGATTGTGCAGGGCAGCACATGGCAAGAAACAGAAACTGAGCATGTATATTGGTTATTCTGGTTTCTGCTAAGACAATTCTGTATTTCCTCTTCTTCTTGTTCTTCTTTTCCTCCTCCTCCTCCTCCTCCTCCCCCCCCCTCTCTCCAGTACTACGGAATAAACCCAGGGCCTTTGCGTTTTCCTCCTCCTCCTCCTCCCCCCCCCTCTCTCCAGTACTACGGAATAAACCCAGGGCCTTTGCATTGAACAACATCTTCAAATACATCCTCAGCCCCTTTTTATTTTGAGACAGGGTCTCATTTGGTTGATACGTTTTCCACACTGGGCTCAAACCTGCCATCTTCCTGCCTCAGCCTTCCAGAGTGCTGGAATTACGTGTGTGTATTTCCACACCTTTTCCCCTTCTCAGGTAGCCACCAGGATGCAGTCAAAGATTCCAGCTTTAAACAACATAGTGAGATTAAGCAACACACCTCGCCGTACCTCACTATGGAGATGAAACCCAACACAAACCCTTGAAAGACATGTGAGTCAGCTTTCCATCACTGTAACAAAATAACCAAGAAAATTAAAGGGAGGAAGGGTTGATTTGGCGTCCTGGTTTCAGTCCATTACCACTTGGTCCTACTGCTCTGGGCCTGTGGTGACACACACATCATGGCAGAAGGGTGTGGTGAAGGAGGTCTGTGCACCTCACGATGACCAGGAAGCAGAGAGGGGGGAAGGGGCGGGAGCATCACATCCCCAGTGACCTCACTTCCTTCTGCTGGACCCTGTCTCTTCAAGGTCCCACCACCTCCCAAAAGCTCCACAGCTAGTTGGTTTAATTGTCTCAACAGATGAGCCTTTTGGGTGACATTTCACATTCAAACTACAGCAGGGGACATACTCAAGCCATGTCAGAACCATGGCATTCCTTAATGTGCAGTGACGCGGGTTATCTCTGCCGAGGCAGCCATTTCTTCTCTAGTATGTCTTTGAAAGGGGTCCCCTCCTTCCCTGCCCCTCCTGTTACCAAATAAGGGAGGAGAGATCAGAGGAAGAACAGCCCCAGCTTGTCTCTGTCCCCCAAGAAGTCTCTAGGAAGAGGAAGAAATGGCTTGTTGGAGCTCATTCTTATGTTCATTTTGGAGTTACTTCCCTTGGGGGCTGTTGGGAGCCGGCTGTGGCCACCTGCCTAGGCCTCACCAGTAAGCAGAACTTTGCAGCTACCTGCAGGAGCCCTGGTTCTACTTCCTGAAAGATCCAGGCTCAGACTTGGAAGTGGGGGGGCAGTCAGATTGGCTGGGTGTAAGCCAGGCTCCGCCTCTAATGAACTGGGCTTCTGTGAACACGCCGTCCCGTCTTTCTGACCTCAGTTTCCCCATGTATAAAACAGGGGTGACGATGCGGCCTCCCTGCTGGGTTGTGGCAAGGCATAAACAAGCGAGTGGGGGAATTTCATTGACCCACAGGACCAAGACGGTGGCAAAATACACGGTCTGTTGTGGTTTAATCGTCAGCATCGTTTTGGTTGTCGTTTGCTTGTCATCTTGCTAAGATGGCTGCCGCAAACAGGACGTTTCGGAGGTGGTGAAATAGTGTGTGTGGAAAGGCAGAGACCAGCGCTGGTAGCTCAGACAGTGCCCCCAAGCGCTGGTCGGTATTGTCACTGCTGGCTCCTCCTGCCCACCCCAACACCCAACAACTGTCGGGACGAAGCTGACGACGGACGGAGCTCACGGTGCCGACACGGGGACCCCTGCACCTGGCCTCTGATCTCTCTGTGCTTCCTGTGACTTGCACCCGGAAGATGGGGTTTGTGTGTGGGAAGTGGAGGTTGTACGTGTGTGCACGCGCGGGTGTGTCATGTCCCCCCCACGCACAGCGGGTTTTGTGGGCTGTTATCACGAGTGCTTTTCAGGATTCCCTCCCAGCCCTCATTTCCGGCTGCACACAGCGCGAGTCTGGAAAGCTGGGCAGGCGGTGGTGCGAGGGCTGCTGGGCTCCAAGGTGCTGCTGCTCCGGAGAGGCTTGGAGGTGCTCAGCGACCCAGCTGCCCACAGCGAGGACGGAGCGCACGCACTTCCGCCTCCAGCCCCTCTTACCTCCACGGACCGGGTCATTTATAAAGAACAGAGGTTGATTTTGGCTGTGTCAGTTCTAGAGGCTGAGAAGGACAAGAGTGAGGACTTTATGCGGCTTCAAAGGGGAAGGAAAAGCCTGTGGCCGGCAGAACAGAAAGGCGGCCTCACTTCACTATAACAACCTCCCCTCTGGGTGCCTGACGCCGTCCCACTGGGGGGAAACTGCCTCCCCCCAGACAGCCTTCCTCCATTCCCCAGGGCTCTGTGCCCCAGGCCCCACCTGGCCACACTGCAGCAATAAGGAACTGACCCGTTTCCCGTTGACTCCAAGAATATCCTGTGGCAGTAGGGGCTGCAGTGGTTACCCTGAGAGAACTTGGGGATCAGGGCCTGCAAGTATGGTTCCAGGCTTCGGAAAAAAAATTTTTTTTTTTTTTTTGTACCAGGGATCGAACTTGGCACCTTGTGCTTGCAAGGCTGGTGGCAGAGCCACTGAGCTAAATCCCCAGCTCATTTTTTTTTTTTTTCCTAAATGGGACATTAAAGTTCCAACACACCAACTTTGGGGGACCCATTCAAGCTGCAGCTAAATATGAAGTGATATTGATTTTTCCTTTATAATAGTGATATATAAGATAAAATTACCTTTTTTTCAGTGCCAGAGCTGGAACCGAGGGCCTTGTGCATGCTAAGCACATATTCTACCACTGAGTTACGCCTCCAGCTATAAAGTTCTTTTTAATATAGAAAGTTGACTTAAATGGATTAAGTATTGAAAATATTTGAAGAAAAATATTAAGGAAACAACAGATCAAGTAGTGTATGATTATGACAAAAAAAAAACCCCTAAAAACAAAAATACCCACTCTCAAGTGGTGCCTGAACCACTGTGGCTTGGGGACAGGGGCTGCGGAGGGGAGTGTGGAGCCCAGTTTGCCTGCCTTGGGCAGGAGACTTCCCTTCCTCTTTCTGGAACTTCTCCTCAGATGTGGAGTGCCCAGCTGTCCAAAATGAAGGCTGAAGGTGGTCACCAAACAATGATGTCTTTGTGCCTGAAGCCTCCAGAGAGATGACAGCAATCATACAAAATAAGCACTTACAGGAAAGCGCTTCTTAAAAGAACCTGTAGGGGGCGCCTATACCCAGGGTTCTTAGTGCCTGGGAAGGTGGGAGCCGTGGAGCTTTGGGTTAAATTGTGGAAGAAGGGAAACATGGGTTCAAACCCAGGCTTCCACAATTACCTGCTGTGTGAGATCGGACAACTACCTCATCTCCTTGGCCCCAGATTCCTAGTGTGTGAAACAGAAAGAATTTAAAAATGAAACCCATGAAAAGTACTGTGAGAACTAAATGAGGTAAGGAATATAAACTGCCTCAGATGCCTGAAGTCGATCTATAAGGGTAGAGAGACCTGTTAGAAGACCACGTAAGGCCACAAATCCAGAAGGGGGAACACTGTAAAGAACAACCACCCTGATCTGTGAAGTCATTCTGGAGGAGGATCAAAGTACGTGTGTGGGGGCAGAGCTGGGCTATGGTGAGGTCGACGGAACGCCCTGCGTGAATCTTGATGGAACCCAGACTTGGAAAGATAAGGCAGGAAGGAGAGAAGGAAGAAACAAAGGAAGGGACAGCAAAAGGGAAGGGCGGAACACAAACTATGAAAGGTAGTCTTGAGCCCGTTAGGAAGTCTGGGGTGGACGGAGTAGTAGAAGCTCTTCTGGCCTTAAGGGGACAATGGCGGTGTTGAGCAGGAGAACGGCCAGTTCCTGAGAGATGTGTGCTTAAGGCTTTAGAACGAAGAGTCTTCGTTTCTGCAGTTACTTTTTCTTTCGGGGGTTTTGTGAGACTGTCTTTCTTGCTATGTAGTTCAGGCTGGTCTCAAACTGACACTGATCCTCCTGACTCAGCCTCCTGAGTGCTGAGATTACAAGCGGGTGCCACCTTGCCTGCTTTGCAGTTTACTTTCAAGCGGCTCAAAAACGAGAGAAAAACTTGACACATTATTAACAATTGTTAAACCTGAGCGGAGCTCATTAATGATGTTTTGGGTTTTTGTGTGGTTTGGTTTGGTTTTTTTTTTGGTGCTGGGGGTTGAACTCAGGACCTTGTGCTTGTGAGTCAAGAACAGCACCACTGAGCTAAATCCCTGGCCCTTTCTTATACTATCCTCCATTTTTCTGTATGCTTGAAGCTTTTTATTAAAAAAAAAAAAGATTTTGGGCAAATGAAAAACTACATGAGCCATTACGAGGAGAGATTTGACTGAGGAAGGACAGGCTGAAAATGCTTGGGGTGAGGGGCTTGGAAGGTACCTGGGCCCTCTCCCCACAGGGTTAATGCAGGCTGCCTGACCCACATTTCTTTCTCACTTGCAGGGCCCCAGTTTTGTTCAGGTGCTGGACAGCTGTAGTGTGGGGGAATTCATTAATTTGGGGGCTGAGATGGTCAGGTCTGTGGGAAGGGGTGATGGGGAGAAGGCAGGGGGAGTTGATCCTGCCTGATAAAGACCTGTGAGGGGTACCTGTGAGGTGGCAGAGTGGGGTTGGCTGGGACTGGGTGCGGGGGTCGTGAAGGAATTTTGGGGAGAGGCAATGTTCTGTTGTTTGCCTTGGTTACGTGAGCATTTGCTCTATTCATTTGTGTTGCACATTTACGTACTTTACTGCGTGCATATTGGGGTGTGTGAGTGTGTGTGCTTGTCTGTGCGTGTGTGTACTGTTTCCCGTCTGCAGTAAAAGTTGAGTGAAGACACAATCATGCAGGAAGCCAGGAAGCCCTGGAAGTCAACTTTGGACAATGAGGCATGTGTCCTAAGACAGATACCAACATGCTGGAGACGACAGAGAGAAAACAAGACTGAAGTGACTCTCACTGCTGTCACTGAGCCACTGTAGTAACCACATGTGACCTGCCCCGACCCTCCTGGAATGTCCTTGTTTGGGAAGCCTCTCTGGGTTGGCTTTCCTTTTACTGGAGCCCACAGCATCTTGGCTACAGTAATTCAGCTGGGGCCCCAGGGCACCCTTGGGCTTGGTGATTCACTAGAAGGATCTGGGGGTCTCGGAAGCTGTAACAGTCATGATTATGTCCAGCAAAGTGAGTTGTGTGCTGAACAGGGATGCAGAGCAAGAGCAGCAAAGGGAAGAGGTGCATGGGGTGAAGACCAGAGGAAACCAAGTGTGAGCCTCCAGACTCCCCCAAGGAGTCACCAGGGCTGCACCAGGTGTGATGATACAAGCTCACCTGAGCCTGGAGGTCTGGATTTTGATGGGAAGTAAGCCACATGGGGCTGATGCAGCTAGTGGAGCTCCAGACCCCTGAAGGAAAGCAGTTGTTCAACCACAAATTCCATTGTTTGCACTAATTGGCTGTACTAGTCCAGCTTCTGTTATAACAAAAGACCTGAAGCCAGATACTTTAAAAAGAAAAGAGGTTAGGCCTGGGGATGTAGCTCAGTGGTACCCATCAGTTTCTGGGTTCAATCCTCAGTCACACACACTGATACAATGAAGTTCATTTAGCTCACAGTAGTTCTGGAGATTCAAAAGCATGGTGCCAGCCTCAGCTCAGCTCTCATGACCCTTGGCCATGTCCCAACAAGGTGGGAGTATCACTGTGGGGGTGTGCGCAAGAGGGACATCGCGTGGCAAGGCAGGAAGCCAGAGGAATTCAGGGTCCAGGCTTACTCTTTTTATAATACCCCACTCTCTTGGGTACTAACTGGGGTCCTGTGAGAGCCGCATGAATCCCTCCCAAGAACAGTGCTGTCCCCCACCGGGCCTCGCCTCTGAAAGGTGGCCCCATGTCAACATCACCATGCAGGGGCCCAGTCGTAGGGGACACCACATCCAAATCATAGCGCTGTACAAATAGTTCAAGGCCCCAAGTGTGTAAAACACTCTCATCAGAGCATTTGCAGAGCTCGATTCCGACACACTGACCAAGGACCCATCAGGCCTTCTTGGGAAGGTGCAGAGCCTGAGCTACTCAGGCCTGCTGAGCTAACGCCTTGCTGCACAAGATCACCAACCTCATTATTGAGGAAATGGAAGTCCAGAGAGGTTAAGAAATGTACCCAAGCCAGCTAATAAGTAGTGTGGACTCTGTGTGTGTGTGTGGTCACTATGGATGGAACTCAGGGCCTTGCACATGCCAGGCAAGTGCTCTGCCGCTAAACCACACTCTGTGCCATCCAAGAGCTCTAAACGCCTCGGCAAGACGTTTCAGTTGTCCCCTGTCACTCTGATTGCACTGCTAGGGCCCTCCCTTGGCCAGAGAAAACACAGCCTTGGCCTGGGCTTGGGAACCAGCCCGGCAGCCTTGGAGCATCTGGAGACCCCATGGAAAGTCTGGTAAAGGAATAAAAGAACAGGAAAGATGCTAGGACGAAGAACATGCAAAGGGTAGAGAAGTCAACCAATGTCCCAAAGATGGAACTTGTTCAGAATCCGTCGGCACCAGTCCCGCAGTCAGGGGTCCTGGCCCAGAGCCTGTAGGAGAGGTCTTGGGACAGAGGGTGGGGACAGATGGGTGAGAAGAGGGGCCGTAACCAGGGGTTCCTGCTGTGTGAGCAACCTGTTTCTTCCTTCTCCAGTTTCCTTCCTCATAAAGCGCAGGAAGCTCAGCAGTTAAACCTGGAATTCCCCCACAATATGAGCACTGGGGTGAACTCTTTTATGAAGCAGGGTTTGGAGCTGGGACAGACTCATTCCTGAAATGGCTCCTATTTCCCACCACTACCCCCAGTGTCTTCGGGAAACTGGGCACTGCAGTTTGGATGGCTTCTGCCCCGCGGGTTCGTGTGTTGGAAACCCGGTCCCCAGTGGGGTAAGAGGTCGGGCCGGGTAGGAGGCTGTTACTGGCCCCTTCCTGCATTCCAGCTTCTTGTCTCACCGCATGATGTCTCCCTCTTTTTTCTGAAGCAAAAGCTTTCTTGGTACATTTTCTATATACATCATGGTAACATTCTTCCCTCCTGCACAAACTGCCAACATTATAATGCCAGAAGGTGTTGAAGCCAGGGAATCCTTCAGAATTTCGGTCCCCTAAACTGTAGGCTAAACAAACCTCTTTTCTTTACAAGTTACCCAGTCTTGGGAAATTCATTATAGTAACAGAAAATGGCCTGATGCATTGGGGGTAGGTTTTGGTGGCTAAGGGGGAGCCAACAGCGATTCTTGGGCAGGGGACCAAGATCCCAAATATCCCCTCAAATGTCCCTCTATGGCCCAGGTAGGGGTTCCCACACTGTGTCCCACCTGACACTCATGAAGGTAAAAAAAAACCAAAAAAACCTTGTTTAAAATGACCAGAGCCCAGCTGTGAACTCCATTTTACTCACAAACACATTTTAAAATATTCCAATAACGTAGTTTGGGCAAAACAAGAGAGGTCTGTTCCTTGGTCACAAAGACATTGTACCTGTGTCTGTCTTTCTGACAGTCCAGTTAGTATTCAGGAAGAGTCTGCCGCTGGGTGCAGATTCCTAAACCCTTTGTTATGTCTTGTAGCTTAATCAGGCCTGAGCCTTTCCATTATTTTGCTACCAAAAACTTTTACCTTATTCTTCTATTGTAATAATGACATTATCTTGATTTTTAAAAATTTATATGTGGGTAGATTATATTGTTCTATAAATTTCATTTCAGGGTGAGAAAGGAAGTGTATAAAAATATTCGTTCTAACACAGATCTATGATGAGAAAAATCAAAACAGCCATTTCCCTGGGGCCCAGGGTGGGTGCGGTGGGGCACAAACAGCAGAGACACACAAAGGACGTTCCTGGGGTGAGGAAACGGTCTGTCCCTTGGCCGAGGCGGTGCCTAGCTGTCAAAACCCATCAAGCCGTGCACTGGAAGTGGGTGGACTTTATTGTAATTGTGAGGTAAATTATACCTTACTCAAGTGGAATAAAACATAAATTTTAAAATATCCATATAAAAACTCTAAAAATATATTTGTTATAGAAAGGAGGTATGGATCTGCCAAGGCCTTGAAACCAGCTGAATGGAATTAGACTGCATTTCAAAACAAAACTGCAAGAGAATGAAATGGGCAGTGTAGGGCCTGGGGCACGGTTTGGCGGCACAGTACCTGCCTAGCATGTGCAGGGCCCTGGGCTCCATCCCCAGCACCACAAAACAAACACAATGCAACAGAACAGTTACAGCCAACCCCATCCATATTAAACATAAGTAGGACATCATAAATCTTGCATAAATTATATACAAATTCGACGGGCATGGGTTATATGCACACAGATATGCATACATGAGTGTGCGTGCTGGCTTGTGATGTAAATACATTTCTTGCTTGGAACTGTGGTCAAATCCATTTGAAAAACCCCTAAAACAGTCATCACCAGATTTTCAAACATGCTCCATCAACTCTCAGCAAGATTTCACCCAGGGACAAAGGGCTTGCCGTTGAGCACAAATGCCAATCTGTCTTTCCCATAGTTTTCTTGATAATTTCTCTTTCAGCAATGTATCAGATGTGATTAGGCTGTTATGGTCTCACCTGAAAAGCATGCAGTCAGCTGCTTGTATTTGCAAGAGGATTAAATGTGTAGGGTTAGTTTTAGTGGCAGGAATTGCAGGGGAGGAGGAAAAAGAAAGGATAAGAGAGTTAAATCCTCACCATTCATAATAAAGAGTAGATAGATAGGCAATGTCTAAATTTGACCCAGAATTAATACTAACAAAAAGTGGACAAATATTTATGAATTGCACCACATACAAAGGACTAATTTCCCATATATGCATTTTTCACAGATCAATAATGAAAGGGACAATTTTTGTGGGGAAAAAAAAAATGCACAGAGAATGCATACAGCTAATTCACCGAAAAGGAAATAAAGATGCCTCTTAAGCATGTAAAAAGATATAGGACCCGACTTGCGGTAAAAGTAAATGCAGATTGAGACAATACTGATAGCATTTTTCAGTAAATCTAATTGGTAAAGGACGAAAACGTTGGTGATGCCTTTTCTCATCAGGTCCTGGAAGGAAAGGTTGGTGCATTGTGGGTGGCAGCATAAACTGATATAATCTCAGTGGTGGAGAGTTCAAGATATTCGTCAGTTTGCATCATCTGGGTCAGCAATACACCCCTTTTCTGACCCAGAAAATGACACCTAGGAGACCAGCACATGCACAGAGTACATAAATGTGCATCACAAGGTTCTATGTCTCTATTTCACATGAAATAGCAAAAGATGGGGACCAATTAGAATATCCCTCATTGGGGGATTAGTTCAGTAAATCACGGTACTTCGAACACAGCACAATGGGCAGCCATGAAAAACAAACTCAAGACAGCTTGTCAAGCTCACCAGTGACCTCTGTGTTGCCAAATCCGAAGTGCAATTCTTATTTCACTGTTGGCCTGTCTGCAGAATTTGACCTGGTTAATCATGCCATCCTTTAACTGTTGGCTCCTGGACACCATGTGTTGCCTGTTCTTGGTCCTCACCTCTTCCCATTGGTTGCTGACATCTAGCCTCATAGCCATAAATACCATCAACAAGCCGTCGGGTCCCAGCTTTTTTCCTTTTTATATCTCTCCCCTAAACCCCAGACTCATCAACCTATGGCCTCTGTAACATCTCCATTTGGGTGACTAATAAACACCTCCAGATGCTATAATTTGGATGTGGTTTGTCCCCTGAGGCATTCTGCAAGATCTTTAGGTTGATTCTCAGAAGGAATTCATGTAGTTCTCAAGGGACCCTGGTTAGTTCTCAAGACAGTAGGCTGTTAAAAAGAAAGCAAGCTTGACCTCTGATCCCTCTCTGCTTCCTGCCTCATGAGCAGCCTCTTCCTCTTACACAGGTTCCCACCACAAGGCCATCTGCCATGATGTGACACAGCCAGGGGACCCTCACTAGAAGCTGAACCAGGGGGGCTTCCCAATCTCAAACTTTAAGCCTCCAAAACTGTGAATTAATGAGCCTCTTATCTTTGTGCATCACCAATCTCAGGTACATTTTCCTAGCAGTGGAGAATGGATCATACATCCAGATCAACCCATCAGATGCTGAATTCCTGATTCTTCTGCTCAAATGTTTTCTCTCACACCTATCTCAGTGAAGAGCAACTCATTCTTCCTGTTGCTCAACTCAAGGGGTGACCTTGATTCTTTTCTTTATCCAATCTGATATCAAATTCTATCCACTCTTCCTTCAAGATCCATCCAATACAATCATCTCTCAACACCCCACCTGGTCCTGCCACCACCTGGATCACCGCAGCAGCCCCTCCCTGGCCTGCTCTGGCCCACCCTTAGTCTGTTCTCCTTGTACCCCCACATGCTGTGAAAGTTCAGAATTCTGGGGAGAAGACTTTACAAGCTTTCAGGGGTTGAGGGGACAGATAATAATAATGATGATAATAATAATAACAACAATCATTAGCAATGGACCAAGAAACATAATGATTTCAGACTTCTTAAGAACAATACTGCAAAAAAGGGCGTAATGTTTTCAAATTTCTGAAAGAAACTGGTATCTATCCTTGAATTCTACTGTGAATCAAAGTATCAATCAGTAAAGGAGGTTAGAGACCCTTTCAGTTACATAGGTCTCAAAAACGCATGTCCCCTGAGACCCTTTCCAAAAAAGCTATGGCAGGATGCGCTCCACCAAAATGAGGATGTCACCAAGTGAAAGAGGATGTGCTGGGGTCCAGGAGACAGGAGAAAATGGGGGGCTGGATGATGAGAAAGGGAGATCCTGGCATGGTAATTGGGCATAGAGGTTAGAGGGTAACCAGGTCAAGTGAGACCATGCAACTCATAACACAGATGTGTTGGCCGCCAACATGCCAACTTCCATTGTGGCTTCAGCTTTTTTGTTTTTGTTTGTTTGTTTTTGGCTTTGACTTCTAGAAGAGAACGTCCAGGTGGACATGACCATTCTGTTGTCTAAACTCGACTTGGCCAGACTATAACAGAGGTCCTGACCTCCCCCTATGATCTGCTGCCACAGCCACTGAGATGTTCATTTTTCTCCGGTTAACAGCACTGCCCAGCCTTCTTCTGAGGGCTCTTGGTGGGCTGGGTTGTTCTCAGAAGTGGAGATCACAGTACATGGCCAACACTTCAGCTTTGCTGCTGCCCATTCCTGGCCAGCTGTGTGCCTGCTGGAACCACTCGTGTGCTTGCCCTCTGAATTCTCCAGAAGGTTATATAGACTCTCAGGAAGGCGGACACCAGGTTTGACCCCGGTGTGGTCAACCCTACCTCTCCCAGCAGCTGTCTCTGAAGAGTGGCTGGCCCAGCCAGCCATGGTGGCCCACATGTGTAATCCCAGTACTCTGGGAGGGCTGAGGCAGGATGGAGGCAAATTAGAGGCCTTCCTGGGCAACTTAGCAAAAATATCTCTCTGTCTGTCTCTCTATCCCCCCCGACAAAAGGCTGGAGGTGTCGGTCAGTATGAAGGTCCTCGGTTTAATCCCCAGAAATATAGAAAAGAAGTGTGTAGCTGGCCTGCACCTCCGTACATAGATAGACAGATGGTCCTTCTCTCTAGCCAGTTCCCAACCCCCCAACATACAGTCTTATAAAATGAAATATTCCCTTACCAGCGATCATGGTCCTTGGTATTTACCCAAAGGAGCTAAAAATTTACATCCACAGGAAGCCTACACACGTTCATGTTTGTAGCTCCTTTATTTCTAAGCACTACAACTCGGAAACAATCAAGAGGCCTTTCATAAAGCTGGTGCAGGCATAAGTACACAGCAGGTCATCCACACCATGAAATAACAGTCAGCACTAATAAGAAAAAGAAATGCGTTCTCAAGGCGCGAGTAGACACGGGGGCTGTGGAGATCCTAAGGCAGAACACCCATCTGAAAGGCTCCATTGGTGTGATGTTCTGGAAAGGGCAAAATCACAGAAACAGGGAAAAGTGGTCACTGAGAGACAGGGTGACAGGAGGCACAGGTGGGGCACAGAATTTAAGGGCAGTGAAAGCCTTAAGATTTTGCAGTGGTGGACACCCGTTGTCCTACCTCTGTCCAAACCCATGGGGTGTGCAACACCAAGCGTGAGTCTGAAAGCCAGCCGTGGACTTGGGGTGTCAACGATGTAATACTGCAGGGCTGGTTGTCACAAATGCACCACCCTGCTGGGGGACGCATGTGGGTCAGGGAATGTATGGGAAATCTCTCTGCTTTCCTTGCTGTTGATGACTTGAACCTGCTCTACAAAAATGTCTTTAGAATAAAATATAGCATAACCAGATCATGGAAAATCCCAATAAATTCTGCAGTCTGCTTAATATTATAATGAACACATATTTCTTAGTTTTAACAAATGTGTCATGTTTTGTAAGATGTTGATGTTAAAGGAGACCCCAGGATGAGTATGTTAGAATTCTCTGTGTTATCTTTACAACTTTTCTGTTCATCTAAAATGATTCAAGAACCAGATGTGGTGGCATACACCTGTTATCCCCATACCTGGGAGGCCGAGGCAGGGGGATCACTGCAAGTTCAATGCCAGCCTGGGCTACATAGTGAGTTCAAGGCCAGCCTGAACTACATAGGGAGACCCTGTCTCAAAAATAAATAAGTAAATAAATACGAGTAAAAAAGAGAGAGGAAAAAAAGCTTAGCCAATGTAGCATTGGGACAAATCCATGCAGAGTGTAAAGAAAAGTAAGACACTAATTAACATGGAAGTCATGGTAATGGGTACAGGGGATCTAGGAGGGGCAGACAGGCAGTGTTGAAGGGCTGATAATGATCTACTTCATTGCTTAGGCCACCAATGTATAGGTTTTTAAATTGCTATTCTTTTTTTTTTTCCTTCTTCTTTGTGGTACTGGGCATTGAACCCAGAACCTTTTCTCCAAGCTACGTCCCAAGCCATGTTTTATTTTGAGGCAGCATCTTGCTAAGTAGCTAAGTTGCCTGGCTGGACTTAAACTTGTGATCCTCCTACCAGAGTCTCCCAGAGTGCTGAGATTACTGCTGGCACCTGCACACCTGTCATGAAGCTGTTCTCCTTTGAGCTGCATGTCTGGGTTTTGTATTCTGTTCTGCACAGCATGGAGCGGAACTGGGGGTGACATCTTGCTCAATGCCTAGCAGTAATATAGCTGCATTACCACCAGCCACACTCCCACACACCACAGGCATGAAATGCTGTGTGCTCAGGGAGAGTCCTTCCTTCTAAAACAAAACCACCTCCCCACGGGCTATTCCGCTCAGTAAGCCTGTGCTTTGCAATTTTGTTGTTCCTTCTCAGAGCACAAACACCTTTTTCATGCTAACTTGATCCTAGTAGACAGCGACGTGTATATTTTAAATGTTCCAAGTGCAAGACAATAAATTTTTGTTGTTAAAAAAAAGTTGTGGATACTAAATGTGAGCCAACCGTGTTCCATAGTGTATTGCATTGTTCTCAATTTTAAACTTATCTCAACTCCAGATTTACCCAAGTCACTGTTCAGTGACTCATTCCAAAGCTTGAGAAAAACCCAGAAGTCTGACTGCAGCTTACTCAGAGACAGGGACTCTATCCTTGATTTTCCCCATCTGTGCAATGGGTGTCACAGAATCCCTACCTCACAGCCTTGTTATGAGGATGAATGAAGCCCTTGGAATATTGCCTGTCACCTATCCAGTGCTGTAGAAATCCTCATTTTTAAAAAAGGCATTTGAAGAAGTCTTTTCAAAGATACTTTTGTATTTATTTTATTATGTATGTGTATGTTACAGTACTGGGGATTGAACCCAGGGTCTTTGTACTGAGCTACATCCCCAGTCCCTTTTTATTTTTTATTTTAAGACAGGATCTCACCAATTTGATAAGTTCTCCAGGCTGTGTTAGAACTTCTGATCTTCCTGCCTCAGCCTCCCAGAGTGTGATATTACAAGTGTGTACCATTACACCTGACCTAAAGGTGATTTTAATTATACCTACTTTTGTTTCTTATTTATTGACTTCAAAAATCTCTACCACTCCTCAGCTCGACTTCAGTGGAACACGGGGCCAAAGAGTGCTACAACAAATAGCTGGGCAGATTCTGATGAGCACGGATGCATGTTGAGAATCTACTCTGTCTTCTCTTCTTCCACAATAGGACAGTGCTGGAGGACACTACTGGTCGAGGCCTGAAATCCAGGAGGTGCCGGCGGACGTTCCTGGTCAGGGTTTGCTACAGACAGTGGAGCCTGGTGTTTATCAAGGGCCTAGGCAGGAAGCCTCGGAATGAATCCCGGCTCTTCCTGCTAACAGTGTAATTCAGTGTAATTCAGTGTAATTTCAGGGAAGTGACTCACTTCTCTGAGCCTTGGTTTCCTCTCCTAGAAAAGGGGGCAAGGAGGCCAGGAGAGGCTTCTGCGATCACACACGTGGTGCCCGCTGTGTTGAGGGCGGGCTGATCGTGCTTGAAGCCGCGTGTGGCCCTCACTGAGTGCGTCCCACAAGCTTCCGTGTTGAGCAAGTCACCTTTCCTGTTGTGATCAAGGCTGGGTGGCACGCGCTAGGAGGTGAGTGCGCCCTGGACACGCCCACAGCGCCAGTGGCTCACAGGCTCTCCGATGCATGACAGTGCACACAGTCAGGACGAAACCATGGAGTCCAGAGTTTGGGATGAGAGGGAAAAGATCTCTCACTGCTTCTTCCTCCCAACCTCAAATTCTTGCGTGCAGCATTTGGCCAGGTGCCTTCTAAAACACAGGGATGCTCAGGTGTGGGCGCTCACCATGGTAATCCCTGGCAAGGAAGCGACATTGAAGGGAAGCAGATAAAGAATAGATGTGTTGCTAGGCACAGTGACACATACTTGTAGTATGAGCTACTCAGGAGGCTGAGACAGGAAGACCTCAAGTTCAAGGCCACCTTGGGCAACTCAGTGAGACCCTGTCTCAAAATAAATAAAAACAGCCGAGAGTGTAGCTGAGTGGGAAGGCCCTGGGTTCCATCCCAGCTCCTCCAAAACAAGATGTGTTTGTTCTTGCAGTAGTCATTAGGGTTCATCCACATACTCAATCATATCATAAATCCTCACTGGACACTTGCTATGCAAAAACACACGGAATCCTGGCCTTCTTGAACCTGGTAATCCATGGGGAAATTGCTAACAAACAAAATGAACAAGGAAACGTGCCAGTCCTTTAGAATGCAAAGTCTGTCATGGAAAAATATCAGGCAGAGTCAGCTGAGGGCAGAGGGCAGCAAAACTACAGCCTGCGGGTCAAATCCAGCCACACTGTTTTGCACAACTCAGGGCTTTCCTACTTTTTAATGACTGGAAAAAAATTTAAAAACAAATAGCATTTTGTAGCATGTGGAAATTATATGAAATTCAAATTTCAGTGCCCAAAAGTAGTTTTTGTAGAACATAGTCACACCCCTGGGGCTGTGTATTGTCTGGAGCTGCTTCTGTGTTTACAATGGCCATGTGACCTGCAGGGCCAATATTTAATATATTTCCCTTTACAGAAAATGATTGTAGTCTGGTTTAGGGAACTAGGAGTGGTATATGGGGTGGGTTATGATTTTTATAGTAGAAAAGCAGCTGTGCTGGTTTCACAGAGAAAGGAGCATTTGGGTAAAGCCAGAAGGAGGCAGAAGGAACTCTGGGCTTGGGGGAAGAAGGTCTCAGGAAGAGGAATGGGCAGTACAAAGGCCCTGAGGTGGGGCTGTGTTTTCACAGAGAAAGGAGCATTTGGGTAAAGCCAGAAGGAGGCAGAAGAGGGAGTCGTGGGGGATGAGGACAGGTAGGTGACGAGAACATTGCAGGTCACAGGGAGATCTCTGGCATTTCTCCTGAGAGACATGGAGACAGAGGAGGACTCGGGGCAGGGGAGGGGTGTGACCCGACTCAAGTGATAAGAAGGGCTCTCTCCTCTGAATGCACGTGAGGCTGCAGAAGGCAGAGAAGCTTCTAGAGAGATTTGAAGGCAGAGCTAATGTTATTTCTTGCTGGATAATCTTCGACCTGGGGAAAAGTCCTCAAAGCATTCCTACCTCAAGTCAAATGCACCAGGATTCTGGTCCTAGTGTTGCCAAGTAGAAGCCAAGTGACCTTAAGTAAATGGGTCAATCGTTGTAGCTGTGGTTTCCCTGTCTATAAAATGGGCTTATCAGTGGTGCAGGATCAATGGGGAGGTCATGCAGAGCAGTTAGAACTGAGTGACACACAGGGAGAGCTCCCAACAGGGCGGCCATGATGAGGATCCTTCCCAGGGGGCCCCTCAGCCCAGGACACTGTCCCCGAGGTGAGTGCCACCTTTCCCCTGAAAAGGGGCTGCCCCTCACCACTTACCTCCCCTGCACCCCACAAGAGCAGGGACCCAGAGGTCACACATTGAGATGCTTAGCTTTGCCAACCCTCAGTTTCCTCCTCTGTTAAGTGGGCTTCCTAGGGGCTGGGGATTTAGCTCAGTGGTTCCACCTCCTGAAGCACAAGGACCCGAGTTTGATCCCCGGTACCAAAAAAAAAAAAAAAAAAGTCTGCAGTACAGATTGCTGGGACCATGAAGTAAGCCATTTCATGCACAGGGTGCCTGGTGCACAAGGGATCTGTCGCCAAAACAGCTCTAGGGAGGTCTTCAAGTACCTTTGCTAACATTTTATTAGGAACATTCTCTTTCTTTTTTTAAAACTTATTTATTTGTTTGTTTATTTATATTGAGACAAGGTCTCACTATGTAGCCTAGACTGGCCTAGAGTTTGTGGTGATCCTCCTGCCTCAGCCTCCCAAGTGCTGGGATTACAGGTGTGCGCCACCATGCCCAGCAGGAACATTTTTAAACACATAACAAGAATGAAACTTTTTACAAGGAACACATAAATATACCGAACCCTGAATCTATTATGAACATCTTACTTCTTTATCACCTATTTATTTTTCTAACGATCCAACAATCTATTTTATTTTGTTATGATGCATTTTTAAATCCTGAAATGTTTCTATTAAGATTTTCAAGGACTGAATTTATGCCAAAGGGCTGGGGAGTGAGCCCATGGCCTTGTGCGTACATAGCAGGCAAGTGCTCTACCACGAAACTATATCCCAGTCCTTTTATTAAATTTTTATTTTGAGATAGGGTCTTGCTAAATTGCCCAGGCTGGCCTTGAATTTGTGATCGTCCTGCTTCAGCCTTCTGAACAACCAGGATTTACATTTCTGCACAACCATTCTGGGCTACACATGCACTTTTTTTTTTAAAGCACTGTTCTTAGTTCATTACATTCATGTATTCACTCATCTAATTCTTACTTCAATTCTCTAAATATTTCAAGTATGCACTATGGGAGATTTATCTCTATTATACAGATGAGGAAATTGAAAAGGGAGAGGGAAAGGACTTGTAGCTACTAAATGTTTGAAGTTGAATTTGAACCTGGGCCATCTGACCCCAAAGCCCTGGCTTTTTGCCCATTAGTGCCACCTCTTTCCTCAGATTGGGTGAAGTGAACCACACAATGGGATATCAGGATAACGTGAGCCCATGTGAAAGAATGCTGAGGAACGCTCAGTAAAAATAGCACTCGACAGCCGGATGTGATGGTGCATGCCTATAATCCCAGCACTAGCCCAGCATGGGAACATAGTGAGTTCAGGGCCAGGAGACCCTGCCTCACAAAACAAAACAAAACAAAACAAACAAAAAAAACACATTAGACTATGGTATGATCATGATTCAACGCAAACCATATGTCTAAGAAGTAAAGTGCTCCAACAGGGCCTGGTGACACAGGTCTGTAATCCCAGCCTTCTGTGGGGCTGAGGCAGGAGGTTTTGAGCCCAGGCTGGGCAACTTAGTGACTTAGCAAGACTCTGCCTCAAAAGAAAATATAATTTTAGAAAGGGCCAGGAATGTATCTCAGTCGGAAAGTCCTGGGTTAGATTCTGTGGATGTAAAAAAAAAAAAAAAAAAGTCATCCAAGGAGGGGCAACCACTGATAAATAAAATCTGTTATGAACAATTATAGCTGTTATTTACTTAATCCTTTCCTTGTGTCTTGCTGTGTGCTGCATATGCTATACCTTTCCAAGCATTTTTGAGGGTAACACTGCTATACCCATTTTAGATCCTCGGCCCCTGAGGGTAAAGTCAAACACTCAAGGTTACTTAGCCAAGAATAGCAGAACAGGCTTCCAAACCAGTACTGTCATTCTGGGGCTGTTAAACCTTCTGAGCTCTACCTGCTAATTTTCAGTAAAAAGATACTACTTTCATAATGGAAACGTACTTTTTAAATGAAGTCTCTTTAAAAAGAGACTTATTTATCTTTATTTCATTAGCCATTACTTTGATAGAATTCAAATCCTTACCCCACACCATACACAAAACCCAGTTCCAGATAGATTGCTAGGATAAATGGGATGCAAAAATGACAAAGCCACTGAGAAATAACACTAAAATGTCAGTCTTCTTTGGAAGGAGACAAATATTTCTTCAACAAGATATTGACAATCACTATCCGTAAAGGAAAAGCCTGGTGAATTATAAGACTATGCTAAGGTGAAGACCTTTCGTTCATTAAAAAAAAAACAAAAACAAAAACAAAACTCCACAGAGAGTAGAAAATGAAGCCATGGAAAAGATGTCGATACAAATACAAATGCATAAAAGGCAAACACATTTAAAAATGGTCCAACCCCTAAAGATAAAAATAAAAATAGAGCCAGGGATTTAGCTCAGTGGTTCCACCACCTGCCTCACTCTCCAGTGCAAGGTCCTGAGTTTGATCTCCACTACCCTCCCCTCCTAAAAAAGACAACCCAATAGATGACAAGCAAGATGTGTTCTTGAACAAATCACCAGAAAAGGGACATCCAAAAGGCCAAAGAGTAAATGAAATGATATTCCACGTTATTACTCATCAGAAAAATGCAAATTAGACTACCATGAGCTACTACCACACACCCACCAGCATGACTAAAAATGAAACGCCTGACAAGGCCACATGCTGGTGAGGATCTGGAACAATGGAAATGTTCCACTATGGATGGTGGGAGGAGAATAATTATCAAACCACTTTGGAAAACACTTCGGTAGAATCTAGTAAAGATGAACATTTATGTACTGCATGACCTGTCTATCCAAGAGAAATGTGTAGACATGTTCACCAATGAATTATGTACTAGAAGGTCAAGAGTAGCACTATTTGTAAGAGCCAAAGAAAAAACCTGTTGATAGATAAATAAATAATGGTGTATTTATACAACGGAATACTACTGGGCAATGAGAAGGAATGCCGCATTTATCTGCCCAACCCAGATGACTTTCACAATGATAATGTTGCATAAAAGAAGTCAGATATAAGTGCTCGATAGTGTACATTTCTATCCCATCATATTTTTTTTAAAAATCAAAACAAAACCCACTATGTATGGGAGGTACACGTTCCCTAGGTGGTAAAACTGGTGTGTCCTCCTTGTCCTATTCACTAGGTGGAACATGAGGCTTTGTGTACCTTTCTGTAGTTCTGTCAAAATTCCGAATTTTCAAAAGTTTAATTTCAAAATGATCTACAAACATAGGCTTATTGTGGTTCTGTGTTGCACAGTGTGCAGACCAGACAGTCTGGAGTATGATGACCACGGGGAGGGATGTGCTGGGTGCCTGCTCTCGGTGGTTTATATCTATTATTGAATTTAAGCCTCCCAACAACCCTGTGAGATAGTTACGTTATCCTCTTCACTTAAAGAAGGTGAAATCAGTGCACAGTGAGGTGAAGTCCCCTGCCTCAGGTACTGTAAAAGCAGCCTAGGGCTAGGGATTTGGCTCAGTGGCACCGTGTCTGCCTTGCAAGCACAAGGTCCCAAGTTTGATCCCCAATACCAAAAAACAAACAACAAACAACATCAACAACAAAAAGCAAAGTACCTGGCTCTGTCCACCTCCCCATGGGAGTAGCAGCACACAAGCCACGAGTCCTGGTCCAACATAGGAGATCTCATTGGGGCATTAATTAATTTAATTTGGGACTATGGATGGAAAACGGGGACTACATGAACTTGGATGGAAAAATTATTTGCCTCTTTTGCTTTTTATTACCTTGAAACTTAAGAGTCCTCAAAATGTGGTCTGGAAAACCTGTGGACCTTGCAAGACTTTTTCTGGGTTTAATGAGGTCAATACTGGATATTAAGATGTGTTTGTCCTTTTGACCCCTAAAGGTTCTGGAACCTGCACTGACGTCAGGGCCAATGGCTAATGGAGTGTCCATGTGAGTGTTCTTAAAAACACCTCTGTTATCTGAGCGTGGTGGTGCATGCCTGTAATCCTAGGACTTGGGAGGCTGAGGCAGGAGGATCACTGTGAGTTCGAGACCAGCCTGGGCTACATAGTGAGTTCCAGGTCAGTCTCAACTATATAGTGAGACCCTGTCTCAAAACAAACAAAGAAACAAACAAAAACCACCTCTGTTTTATTTTCCTACAAGACAAACAGTAAGAGATGTAATCCACATATACAAAAAACTCATACTTTTTAAAAAGAGTGAAGCTTTTTTTGGGGGGGTACCAGGGATCGAACTCGGGTCCTTACACTTAGCAAGGCAGGCCACCGAACCACTGAGCTAAATCCCCGGCCCTAAGAGTGAAGCTTTTGAGAACTGCTGCTGTAATTGAAATTTAGCACAGCCTTCTATTATGAGAAGCCCAACAGACCACGGGATGTCAGCAGCCGTGCCATGAGGAGAAATCACAGATGTTTTCAAAGCTTCATGACTATTATTATTCTTTTGATCTGGCACCAGACTGCAGCTTAGGGCATTAATAAGGAGCATATGTGTATACACACATATTTGTTTTAAAAGTATTTGTCCGACTGCAGTTTGGTAGTATGGGTTTCTTTGGTAATTCTGTGTTTATTTGTTTTGCTGTGTTGTTTTGTTTTGTTTTGGCGTGTAAGAACATGATCCTGGGAAAGGCCTCCCCAGCTTACCACAGGCACCTTCAGCATAAAAACAGTTAAGAACTCTGGATTCCGGAAGACTACTGGAAACAAAATAAAACTATCACGACAGCCGCAGTAGTGGTGGGTTAAGGGTACTTGAATTTGACTGAGAGCTGCTTTTGCTGTCTTTTAAACTGTAACCGAGACTCTGGAAGATGGAAAAAATCCACATCTGGAAAGGCTCCTCTCTCTGATTCGGGGGTCCTCATCTGGCAGAACCAACAATTTACAAAGCCAAAGAGTGTGGTCATTGTATCTACACACAGGAAGAGGGAGCACATGGAAGCCGAGATCCCCAGACCTTTCCTACCGGCCAGCCGGGAGCCCCAAACATGCTTAGTGGCAGCCACCTCAACACTGAACAGCTCAGCAGCTTTAGGAGGAAAAGTCCCAGGCTGCAGGGCAGTTTCCGGAGCGCACGCGTTAATAATAATAATTAATAATAATAAAGATAGCTCCCCTCACTGGAGCCCAAGCAGCAGGAAATTTCATGCCTCGACTCTTTCCATGCTCACCACGGTTCATGGAGCAGGTACTTTTCACAGGTGAGAAAGAGGGACGCGGAGAGGGAGAGGAGCCCGCCCGGGGGCCCAGGTGTCTTCAGTTATTTTGTTTTTCTGTTCTCTGGATGCCCGGGGGCGGGGGGGCAGCTGAGGAGGAGGAGGAGGAGGAGTTTGGGATTAAGTTTGGGAGAAAGAAGGAAGGAGGCAGGACTGCCCGGGGGATGATGAGGCCGGCCGGGTGAGAAGGATGGGGATTCCCCGGCGCCCTCACAACCGGGTATCAGGGGTATCCGGGGACGCGGCGTCTCCAGGGCTGGGGGCGGGCGCCTGGGGGCTGAGCAGCTGCAGAAAGCCCAAGCCTTACCTGTCCGGGCGCTTGCTCACCTAGTGTCCCGCGG
>NW_022900931.1:58699787-58714830 GCF_012274545.1 Fukomys damarensis
AGGAGGTGCGGGGAGGGAGGTGCGCGGCTGGAGCGAGGGTGGGACCCGAAGGACGCGGGCAGAGGCGGGGATGAGGCTGCCAGGGGAGGAGCTGGGGGATGCGCCGCCCGCGGGCAGCCCGGACTTCAGAAGGATCTGCGGATGTACGGAGGGAACTGGGGGTCCCCGAGACCAACGGGAGGCTGAGGATGGAGTCCAGAGGGATGGGGTCCCGGCCGGCAAGGATGCAATGCTGGGGAACTGGGGAGCAAGACAGAAGAACCCGGGTCACCAAAAGCAGAATGGGATGCTGGGGAAGGCGTTGCCAAAGGCGACTCCAGCACCGAGCCCCCCACCCCAGGTCCCCTTCCACAAATCTCTTTCTCGGTCAAGGTCAGGGCTGGGGAGCCAGGCCTGTGGGGGCTCGGTTTTGGCTGCACGCCATCCTAGCCGTGCCTCTGAATCACCTGATTGCTCAGTTTCCTATCTGTGGCAGGAGGGTGCCCATCAGGGCAGCCACCACCTCACAGGAATGCGGTGAGCCCCACGTAATCTATGCAAAGTGCTGCCTACCGCACCTCACAGCCCTGCCTGCCTTCTCTCCCCAGCAGCTGGATAACCACTCCCCCGAAGAGCTCCCTACCCCACCGAGGGACGGACGACCGCCCTACCCGAGCTCCCTCCGCTCTCTGCCCTTCTGAGGGAACCTGGACTTGGATCCACACCACAACCCTGCCCTCCCCTCCTGCCCCGCACCTTTCCCCTACCATGCCCCCGCTTTCTGGCTGCTGGGTGCTCCTGCTGTTCTCCGCAGGAGTCCAGGCAGCCCTGGAGAGCCCCAGCGCTGTCCCCGAGCATGTCCATCTGTCCTACCCAGGTGAGTGTCTGTGACCCCTCGTGAGGCCTCTCCAGAGGAGGCTCCGTGATGCTTCGTTGGTCGGGGGCACAGGAACCCTACCCGGATTGCTGCCGAGCCCCGGGACTAGCTGGCGGTCTGTTCTTACTGCACCTCAGCTGTGTGCTTCCGATTACACAGTCACGTGTCTATCGGGAAGGCACGATGGTGGCCGACCCATGGTGGGCTCTCTCTGCCCGTCGTCCTTGTTTATCGTGTCACTGCTGGGTCTGGAGACCTGGAGTGTTAGTCTGCAGTTGGCTCGAAAATCGGTTGTGGAAGAAACCAGGGAGCAGAAGAGGATGGAGCACCATCCCTCCACTCCTCCTCCCTGAAGGGGCCTCTTGCTCCTCCGTGGAGAGGTGGGGAGCATTCTGCAAGGGCCTGGGCTCTGCACCCTCTCTGTCCGGGCTGGCTGGACTACAAACCCAGCTCTGCTGCTTACCTGCTGTGTGACCTGGGCTGGTGAGCTCACCTCTCTGGCCTCGGCCTCCTGATCTGGACAATGGGGTTACAGGAGCGTGACCTTGGGGTGAGGAGGCCATGAGTCACCACTGGCAGAATGGCAGGGCTGAGGGTGGTGCACAGCAGAGATTCTCATGTGCTTTTGTCTCAGAAACTTTTCTGCGGTTATCAGGATCGCGAAGATACTAGAGAAATCTGCCAGTACCAAGTATGGTAGAAACGAAAACAAAGACATCCAAAATATGTGTTAAACCATTTCAAATGAGTAATAAGAAATCCCTTCTGGGATGGACATAATGACATGTTTTGTTTTGAGATGGGATCCTATTATACTACCCAGGCTGATCTTGAACCCCTGAGCTTAAGAAATCCTCCTGTCTCAGCCTTCCGAGTAGCTGGGAAAACAGTCATGAACTACTGTGCCTGGCTTAATGTTAAGACTATTTTAAATTAAAAAGTAACTCTACTTTGCCAAAGAAGAAAGTAAAGAATGTGGCATTACTTACATCTTTATAGATCTCTTTGATGTCTGAATAGACAACTTGATTTCTTTCCCATTTGCCTCTATTTTGGTCTATTGCGATTAGTTGCTTTGGATAATGTGGGTGAAGAAAATCTTGACTCACACAGATAAATGGTTGAAGCAAAGAGGAAGACTTTAATGTTTCAGATAATTGTGGCTACTTTTCATTCACACTATGCCAAAACTCAATATACAGTTTTTTGAAGCTTTTTATTTTAAACTAATTTTGACTTCCAAAGATAGTGAGGGGCTCTGCTTTTGTCCACCTGTCTTCCCTGGTGGGCATCTCTTCTCTAACTATGGTACCAAGGTCAAAGCTAAGAAATGAACACTGATAGCAAATGATATATCACATTTCAAATTTTACCAACTTTTCTGCTAATGTCTTTATTCTAATTTAGAAGCCCGTGTTGTGTTCAGTGTCTAGTCTCTTCTATCCGTGACAGTCTTCCCTTGGATTTAAAGCCCTTGATACTTTTTTTGAGGTGGCGTTCTCGCTATGTGGCCCAGACTGGCCTCAAACTCCTAAGTTCAAGCAGTATCCTACCTCAGTTTCCTGAGGAATGGGTGCTACAGGCGTGCACCATCAAAGCTTTTAAAGACAGTAGTTTTGTGTTGTTGCATCAATACTGGGGATTTAATCCAGAACCTTTGCACTGAGCTACATTGCCAGCCCTTTTTTCTTTTGATGCAAGGTCTGCGTGAGTTGCCCAGGCTGAGCTCAAACTTGTGATCCTCCCGCCTCAGCCTCCCACAGTGCTGAGTTTACAGGTGTGCACCACCACTCCCTGCTTAGGAAGGTAGTGTCTGGGGCTGGGGATTTAGCTCAGTGGTTCTGGCGCCTGTCTCGCAAGCACAAGGACCTGAGTTCAATCCCCGGTACCAAAAAAAAAAAAAAAAAAAAGAAGGTAGTGTCTGAGAGTTGCAGTGGGAATCAGGACCACACGAATGAAGTAGTGTGACGTTTTCTAGCCAGGTCACGTTGGACCCTCACTTTGCTTGGCAGTCTCTGGACACTTGGTGATACCGCAGCCCCCCTTCTGGGGCCTTCAGTGTAATTCACAGCAAACAGACTTATTCTGCACACTTCCCACAGACAGCTCATTTAATTAACCTCTCGCTCATTTTAAGCTGCGGGTACTGTTGCTGCTCCCATTTTACAAAACAGTAAACAGAGGCTCATGGATGTGAGGACTCTTGCCTCAGTCACATAGCCTGCAAATTGAATATAGGCAGAACCCATGATTGCTGTGTTAAAGCTTTTAATCTCATGCCAATGTTCTTTTATGAAGCAGCCAGGACAGTTATTTATTCATTTATTATTTATTTTTGAGGGGTAAAGGAATGAGGGAAAACTGGCTCTGCACAGCAAACTTGGGCTGAATGAAAGAATGGATAAAAAAATAAATAAAAATATAGCCTTGCCAGGCATGGTGGCACACGCCTGTAATCCCAGCACTCGGGAGGCTGAGGCAGGAGGATCACTGTGAGTTCGAGACCAGCCTGAGCTACATAGTGAGTTCCAGGTCAGTCTCAACTACACAGTGAGAACCTGTCTCAAAAATCCACCCCCCCGCAAAAAAAAAAATATATATATATATGGCCTGGTCCAGAAGATGCCAAATGGGCTGTTGTGGAAGGGTGGTGATAGCATTTATACTTTGAATTTATTTTAAATGTAAACATTGTACTTAGGAATTCGAATCTGCACTTTGATTAGTGTGTGGTTATGAGAATCAGTCTAAGTACATAACACATAATCAAATCGGGGTGGTAAGAACTTCCATCTCTTCAAATGTTTATCGTTTTTATGTCAGTTTTAGAATTAACAGAAGAGTTCCAAAAATACTATAGAGAATTCTTATCTTGTCCACGCTCAATGTCTCCTAATGTTAGCAACTTATGTAACTGTGGTACGCTCACTAAAACCAGCAACCCCGCCGAGGGCAGTGCTGTGCACCTGTTGCCCCAGCTACAGAGGAGGCTGAGGCAGGAACGTTGCCTGAGCCCAGGAGTTAAAACTACCCTGAGCAACATAGTGAGATCTGTCAAAAGCAAAACAAAAAACACAAGGAAATTAGAAATGAATATTATTGATTAAACTACAGACCTCATTCATGTTTTACCAGTATTTCCACTAAGGTCTGCTTTTTGTTTTTGTTTTGCTTTATTTTATGGCAGGAGATTGAACCCAGGGCCTTTGCACTGAGCTACATCCCCAGCCCTTTTTTTTTTTACTTTTTATTTTGAGACAAGGTGTTGCTAAATCACTAAGTTGCCCAGGCTGGCCCAAACACACACACACACACACACACACTCTCTCTCTCTCTCTCTCTCTCCCCCTCTCCTTTCAGACTCACGACTTTATGCTTGTGAGGCAGGGGCAGTGCCACTGAGCTAAATCCCCAGCCCTCAGCCTTTTCTTTTGCGGGATTCAATCCAGGGTCTCATTTAGTCTCCAATCCATGGTTGCATTTAGTGGCTGTGTCCCCTTAGTGTCCTCCACCCTGTCACTTTTGAACTCTTTATCCTTTGTGATCTTGTTATTTTTTGGGCACTGATTGCTTATTTTGTAAAATAGCCCTCATTTGGGGCTTGTCCAGTATTGTCTCATGACTGGAACTAAGTTCTGCATTTTGGGATGTGATGTGTGTCGTTCTCAGCGGTGACACCAGAGAGATGCGGCCTGTTGCTGCTGCTGGTGGTGTGGACCTTGATTGGCTGGCTCGGGAGATGCCTGCTGGGTTTCTCCATTGTGAAGTTATTCTTCTCTCCTTTGTGGTTAATAAATAGCCACAGGGAGATTACTCAAGACTAAGTAGATCCTGTTCCTCCACCAATGTTCACCCACTAATTTTTGTATGTAATTATTGTAGACAAGAGTGGATCCAATCTACAATAATTATTAGTGTGGTGCTTGTCTAATTATGATTTTTAAAAATTTTCTCATTCCCTCTCTTATATAATTCCCTCTTTCCATCTAATTAAAATTTCAATGTAAGGAAGAGCCATCCTTTCCTATTGCATCTATTAATTTATTCAATACTAATTTATATCATGGACTCATGGCTATTTCTTTTATTCTATGGGCAAAAATCCAGTACTGTTGTTCTTTATTCTGCTGCTCATGCGGCCCCAGATTTGATCTCTTGAATTTCCTCAGATTGGCTTCCATATTCTTTCCTCAAGCGCACATCACTTTGGAACACTTCCATGCTCTGAGACACGATAAATTATATTCTGCCTTAGCCCTGGAATCGCTTATTTTTCTACTTAGCCTGAGTTCCTTTCATTGGAGAATGGGACGTTTGCTTGGTTTTTTGTTGTTGTTGTTCTTTTGGTTTTTTGAGACAGGGTCTCACTATGTCATTGAGACTGACCTGGAACTCACTCTGTAGCCCAGGCTGGTCTCATACTTGCAGCGATCTTCCTGCCTCAGCCTCCTGAGTGCTGGGATTATAGGCGTGCACCACCACACCTGGCATTTGCTTGTTTTTTGAGACAGGGTCTTGCTATGTAGTTCAGGTTGGTCTTGAACTCATGGAGATCCTCCTGCCTCAGCCTCCCAATGGTTGGGATTACAGATATGTGCCACCATGCCTGGCTGAATGGGTCTTTAGAAACCAAGGTCTGAGTGCCCAGTAAGCTCTTTGCTAGTGGAATGACAATTGCTGCTGGTTCCTCTCAATGCACAGAGCAAGGCGATCTGCACGTGTGTCCTAGCATGCAGGTCCACACATCTGTATTCCTATACCCACACATCTGTGTCATATTAAATAAATATAAGTTCATGTTGATATCTCTGATTTCAGTGCAACCCCAGCCTTCCACTTGCCTTTTCCTTGTTTTTCTTTCTTTATTAGTATGCGTTTATGATACATATCAATTCCATTTGTTTGGGGGAATTGGTACAAACCCTCTTGATCATTTTTACTCCCTTCTCTTTGCTCCTGTGTAACTTTTCTTCAACCCCAAGAAACCTGTTGCCGTCTGTGATACACTGGCTCCCTTGTTCAGTTTCTGGGCCCGCATAGTTTCTGAGCTGTCAGCCCACTTCCTCGTGAAGAGCATGACATGACACAGCACAGTTGTGCAGGACTTTGAGTGTGTCAGCCTCACAGTGCCCAGAGAGGACTCTGTTTCCCATGGTGATCTGTCTTCCTCACCCCCTCAGGGTGCCATGTTATTCATTTTTAATGCATTTAGTCCCTTTGCTAGTGTTCATAATCCGTATTGAGTGCCTTCCTGTTCTGGGTTTTCCTTTTCCTTTTTATTTTTTTATTTGGAGCGTGTAAAGAAATTCAAATGTGACTGTAATTCTGGGAGTCTGAAGTAATGGAAATTTCCTCAGAAAAGTGTCCCTCCTTGTCACAGCCTGCATGGCTGAAGGGTTTACGGAATGAGAAATTATGGTGATCTTTTTTTGGTAACAGAGATCAAACTCTGAACCTCGTGAGGCAGGCAGCAGCCCCACTGAGCTAAATCCCTGGCCCAAGAAACTTACAGAAGAAGACGAAGAAGACAAAGACAACAGGAGAGTTTACCTAGCTGTGGCCAGGTGGAAACCCTGTCCAGAGGAGACCAGAAGCTTGGCTTGCATCCTCAGCACCTTTATTTATAGTGTAGATGAGGAACCGGAAGGGGATGCCTGATGGGAACAAGGAGAATGGCTGGGGTCTGCAGGAGATAATGCTTGATTTGGGGGGTGTGGGCGGGAAGATGGTCTTCCTTTTTGGCCAGGCTTCATTTTACCACACCTTCTTGTTGCCTGTTTTGTTGTTGTTTTTGGTTTTTGTTGTTGTTGTTGTTGATGTTGTTTTTGCGGGGCCCTGCCCCATCCACAGGAGGAAGCGAACAAGAGGCATGTTTTTTTGTTCCACTCGGGGCCCTGCCTCACCTGCGGGAGGAGGCGAGTTAGGCCTGGCCGTAGTGATCTACGGGGCAGAACTCCCAGCATCTCCTCCTCACGTCTGTCTATCCTATTCCACCATCCTCTTACCCCGCTTCCCCACCCATGCCCTGCACATAATCCATCTCTTTCCTTCCTGGTGTGTCCTCCTGCACAAATGAGCATTCATCTGAATATTTCTTTTTTCCCCTTCCTTCCTCCCCCTCTTCCTTCATGGTACTGGAGATTGAACCTCAGGATTCTATCCTTTGCACTGAGCTGCGCTCATAGCCCTTTTTAAATTTTTGAGACAGGTCTTGCTGACACATTAAATTGCCCAGACTGGACTCAAACTTGTAATCCTCATGCCTCAGCCTCCTGGAGTTCTGGGATGCATATTTTCTTATATTTCCTTATGTTAAGGGTAGCACTTTGCTGCCCCTACCCCCCAATATTGGGGGTGGAACCCAGAGGCTCTTGCGTGTCAAGCTGCTCTGAGCTAAGTTTCTCAGGCTGGGCTTGAACTTGCGCCCCTCCTGCCTTGGCCTCGGCCTCCTGGAGTACCAAGATTATACATATACACCACTTAGCTTTCTTTTGCTTTAACAATCCGTCCTGGAAATCAGAGTAGCAATTCCTAGACCCATCTTCATTCATTTTTATACCCTTGCGTGGATGGTGTTCACTTACTTTGTTATCTTTGGGCATTTAGGTTGTTCCTAGAATTTTGCAATTACAATCAGTGCATCTGCATTTTCGTATTGCTAGAGAAAGCACTCAGCGCTTAACATCACATACCACGAAGTTTTTTGTTTTTGGTACTGAGGATTGAACCCAGGGCCTTCACCCTGAGCTGCATCCCCAGTCCTGTTTTTGTTTTTATTTTGACACAGGGTCTTGCCCATTCTGTGCTCCAGCTTGTGACCCTCCTGCCTTCACCTCCCAGAGCACTAGGGTTTTTGGCATGCGCCACCACATCTGACAACATGCGGCACTTTTTAGAGCCTTGGTGACTAGCCGTAAGAATGTGAAGCTATCTCTTAGAACTCTGGACTTGCGTATATATCTGCAGTGTATGTGGTCCCAGATAGAAAGAAGCCACTATGTGAAGATTTACTCTGGAAGTGAATAGGTTTGGTGGCACTGGGCCACCTTCCTGCCTGGCGCCTGTCACCAAAGCTGAAGGATGACCATCCTTTTACACAGCGTGGGTTCTGCGGTTGGCTCATGCTCCAGACTTCTTGCCACCCGTGTCCCTGCTGATATTACCTCGTGGCCTCCAGGTGCCTGCATTGACAGCGTGTGTGTGCAGTGTTGGCACAAGGGTTACACACAGTGAAGGGGCAGCGACGATGACAGCTGCTCGTCCCTATAGCCCAACTGTCGTAGGCCCCGTGCTTTTCTTACAGACAGCTCTGGGGATCCACTGGGAAAGGGTTCCAGGGCCCCCTGTGGGTACCGAGCCTGCACATTCCCGAGTCCCTTATATAAAATGACACAGTAGCTGCATGTGACACGTGCACACACTCCTGGGTGCTTTAATGATCTCTAGGTTTCCTATGATATTTAGTACAATGTAAACAGTATATAAATATTGTTATACTGTGTGGTTTTTTTGTTTTGTGCTGTTGCAATACTGAGGATTGAACACAAGGCATTCAGAATAAGCTATATCCCCAGCCCTTTTTTATCATGAGATTAGATCTCATTAAGTTGCTAAATTGCCCAGGCTGGGCTCAAATTTGGGATCTTCCTGCCTCAGCCTGCCAGAATGCTGGGATTATAGGCATTTGGCTTATACTGTGCTTTTTTTTTTTTTTCTGGGACCAGGAATCAAATTCAGGACCTTTGGCTTGTCAGGCAGGTGCAGCACCATTGAGCTATATCCTCGGCTGTAGTATGCTTTTCTAGGGACCAAAAACAAGAAAAAAATGTCTATACACATTCAGTACAGATACAAAAAGTTTTCTGATTACTTTTGGTCAACCAGGATTAGATGCAAAGATACAGAGGGTTGATTATATACTTACTCGTCTAATTTCATAACAACCTTATAGACTAGATGGTATTATTCCATTTTTCAGATAAGAAAACTGAGGCTTGGGTGGCCGAGTAACTAAGTAAGCACAGCTTGGAAATGGAGACGCTGGGGTTGAATGTGGGCAGCTCCAGAACTTGTGCCCTTAACTACTTCCTAAGTGTCAAGAACTGTCACTATCACTGGCCTCTCACCCAGCCCCTCTCTGTCCCTTTCTCCCCAGGTGAGCCAGGCTCCATGACAGTGACCTGGACCACGTGGGTTCCGGCCCGCTCAGAAGTGCAGTTCGGGGTGCAGCTGTCTGGGCCCCTGCCCCTCCGGGCGCAGGGCTTCCTCACCACCTTCGTGGACGGGGGCATCCTGAAGCGCAAGATCTACATCCACCGGGTGACGCTGCGGAAGCTGCTGCCCGGGGTCCAGTACAGTGAGCACCAAGCGCCAGGCTTAGGGGCTCCCGGGAGGGGCGGAGGGGCGCAAGCTGGGGCCTGGAGCTTCCGGGGTGGGGGGAGCCTCCCGCTGGGATTCTCCATGGGGGGGCGCCACCACCACCAGCTCCCCCCACTAAGGGAAGGCAAGGTGCGTGGGGACTGGAGCGGGGGTCTGGGCGCCTTCTGCGCTCCACTGACTGTGGCCTCTCTTCTTCCTCAGTTTACCGCTGTGGCAGTGCCCAGGGCTGGAGCCGTCGGTTCCGCTTCAGGGCCTTGAAGAACGGGGTTCATTGGAGCCCCCGGCTGGCTGTGTTTGGGGACATGGGGGCTGACAACGCGAAGGCCCTTCCTCGGCTGCGCAGGGACACCCAGCAGGGCATGTACGATGCCATTCTCCATGTGGGTGAGGCATTGGCTCCCGTGCACAGGGTGCGGGGGGCTCTGGGCAAGGACAGAAGGGGTGGGGGGGGCTCTGCGGGGACCAGAGAAGAGGCTGATCAGAGATGGGCTCTGTGGTGGGGAATCCCACCTCCCAAGTCCCCGCGGTGGTGCAGCCATGTGGTCTCAGCGCTCAGGCAGGCTGAGGTACTAGCGTTGTGAGGTCCAGAAACCCTGTCTCAAAAATAAATTAATAAGTAAGTAAATAAATAAATAACAAGGGCTGGAATGTAGCTCAGTGACAAGGCCCTGGGTTCTATCCCCAGTATAAAAAACAAACAAACAAAAAACAAACACAAAGCCTCCTCCAGCCCTTCTAGCTGTGAGCACTGATTCCCACTGGGTATTACTACCCTTGTTATTGTCAGTGGTTAGGTTAGTTAGAATTCACAGGACTGTGGTGGTGACCGAATAAGTTAACGTAGTTGTTGTGCTGCTTGTGCATTACTCGCTACTGTTGTTACTGTCACTGTTATTTGAGGGGTTAATGAATGAGGTATGGGAGGTGAGGACCCTGTGGGGAATTAGGCCTCCTGAGTTTGATTCCTGGATCTGCATTCACCAGCTCTGTGACCCCGGGCCTCGGTTTTCCCCTCTGGCGTGGGGGTAATGTGACACCCTCCTCTGAGGGTGCTTTGACGGTGTAGGTGATGGTACAGATAACGCCTTTGGAGCTGTGCCTGGTATAAAAGCAGCACCAAGCTGTGTGTCGTGGTTGGTCTGGGAGGGGACTTGAGGCAGATACAGACTGGGGCTGGGGTGACCAGAGCGAAGCAGACAGAACCACCCTGCATGGTCCAGGGCCCGAGGCTCAGAACACGTTTGGGGGGTGCGAGGTTGGGACTGGAGGAGCCGATGGCTCTGTCCCGCCGTGAGCCGCTAGGTCCCTCCATGCTGGTGAAAACAGAGCTGGGTCTGGGCCTCACTCTGTCCCTGTCCGCCACCCCAGGAGACTTCGCCTACAATATGGATCAGGACAATGCCCGGGTCGGGGACAGGTTCATGCAGCTCATCGAGCCTGTGGCTGCCAGCCTGCCGTACATGACGTGTCCTGGAAACCACGAGCAGCGCTAGTGAGAACGAGGGCCACAGGGCGGGCACAGGCCGGGTCAGCCCAGCGTCTCGCCTTGGTCCCTCCTGCTGTTGTCTTTACAGCAGTAAGAGGAGAAGCAGGGGGTGGCCCGGGAGCCGGGCCCCGGGGGACAGCGGGGAGAGGCAGCAGGGCTTCAGAATCCAGGCCTTCACCCCCACTCTGCTCTGCCTTTTCCCAGCAACTTCTCTAACTACAAGGCTCGCTTCAGCATGCCAGGGAACAGCGAAGGCCTGTGGTACAGGTAATCTGGGGTGCTGGCCTTGCTCCCCTGAAGGGTGGGAGCCTCGGAGGAGACCCCACCTCTGACCTGTGGCCCATCTCTGACCCCTCCAGCTGGGATCTGGGTCCGGCCCACATCATCTCCTTCTCCACCGAGGTCTATTTCTTTCTCCACTATGGGCGCCATCTGCTTCAGAGACAGTTTCGCTGGCTGGAGAGTGACCTCCAGGTAGGGTGGGTGGAGGTCCCATTCCGCCCCACACCTCTGTTCCCCACCACAGCCCCTCACTCCGGGCCCTTCTCTCTAGAAAGCCAATAAGAACCGGGCAGCGCGGCCGTGGATCATTACCATGGGTCACCGGCCCATGTACTGTTCCAACGCCGACCTGGACGACTGCACAAAGTACGAGAGCAAGGTGAGGATCCCTCCCCCCGGGGCACCGAGAGCAAGGGCCGGGGTGGCCTGAGTCACCCTCACCTCCTGCCTCCTCCCACCAGGTCCGCAGAGGCCTCGGGGGCAAGTACGGGCTGGAGGATCTCTTCTACAAGCACGGTGAGGGACCCAGGGCAGCCTCTGCCCTCTGCTCTGTCCCAGTTGTCCCCATTTGGGACCTGACCCCCACTTTCTGTGTCCCAGGGGTGGACCTGGAGCTGTGGGCTCACGAGCACTCATATGAACGGCTGTGGCCCATTTATAACTACCAGGTGAGGGGCGTGGAGGGTGGGGAGGGCGTCCTAGCCCGGGTGCCCCGCTCACCACCTTGCTCCCCGCTCAGGTGTTTAACGGCAGCCTGCACCAGCCCTACACCCACCCTCGAGGTCCTGTGCACATCATCACCGGGTCTGCGGTAAGCAAGGTGGGCGGGAGGGTCTAGGGTCACCCTTCGCTCACCCCTCTGGCTCCTGAGGACCGACCTCGTTCCAGCCTGGTTGCCTTTACACCGTGGGCTACCCCTTGGGTGGTGGCGTGGCAATCCGAGAGGTTCCAGCAGGAATCACTGTTTCCTCGAGGCCAGCAGAGTCACGAGAGCTCCTTTATCATGACATATCCTGGGGGAGCCAGGCACAATGGTGCACACCTTCCGTCCCAGCTACACAAGAGACTGAGGCAGGAGGATCACAAATTCAAAACCAGCTTGGGCAACTTAGCAGGGCACTGTCTCAAGACATTAAAAATTTAAAAAATGTAAAAGGAAGGGCTGGGTGCTGTAGCTCAGTGGGAGGCATGGGCTCCTGCGGGGCGGGAATTTTAGGGAAAGTACTTTTAGACCACCTGAAAGTGTTGTAAGGAGGGATTTTTTATTCTCTTCATTCTTCTCAGATTTATTAATTGGGATCTTCCCATTAGGAAGAGTTATCTCTCTGCCCGTTTATTTAGTTGATTGATTCATTATTTATGTCAGTGTGGACTCTGGAGTAATTTGTGGTATCCTGTGGCTTATCGTCCCATTCTCTTGTTATTTATTTGGGTGTTGAAACTGCTCCGGCTCTGGCCGTGGGGACTCTCATGTTGGCTCCTGTCCCCTTCTGACCTGTCCCTGTCATCCTCCCTTCCTGTCCTTCCTCACTGCACTCCGAAGGCCCCTAGCTCACCTTATATTTTCCCTGCTTGGTTCTGGACTCAGCTCCTTCTCCAAGGAGAGAGAGCTTGTTTTTTTAGAAATGATGAGGATCAAAGTGAGAATTACTCACAATCAAAACTCAAACAGCCAGCGGGCAGGCAGTGAGCGGCCTTTCTCGGTCCTGCCCTGAGCTGTTGTGTCTCTTGGCTCGTATTTTAAAATGTTTTCTGTATATACAGAAGTAATGAGCCATTGTCTAGACAGAGAGGCGTTATCTGATCGCCCACTTTGCAGACATGATTTAGATCAGGCTTCATAGCCCGGTGGTGCTCAACCTTGGTGCCTGGCGGGATCACATGGGAGCTTTTCAAACTCCATGCCTGGGACCAGAGCACAGTCTCTGCGTGCGGGACCCTGCCGTCAGACACACCTGTGTGAGCACCACCCAGAGCAGCAATCTGACAGAGCAAGGTGGCCTCCTTTCCGGTCTCTGAACTTTCTCCCCACCTTTCTCAGCATGGATTAGGGTTTTCTTTCATTTCAAAGTCCAAAGTTATTTATCTCAGACCTACAGAAAAGCTGCAAAAATAACACAAAGGTATTCCCTAGGCCCTTCACCTTTCCCAAATCAAAACATTTAAACACTTTTGCTTTCATCTCTTTCCATCTCCATTTGATTCATATTTTCAGATCCAATTGAGTTAATTGTAAGCATGATGTCCTTTACCCCTCTGTATTTCTTCCAAAAGAAAAGAAAAGAAAAGAAAAAAGGACTCACATATCACTGAGGAATAATGATTATATTCAAGTAGTTCACGTTGATAATACATTATTATGTAATCTACAGACCTCATTCAAATTAGCCAAGCCTCCCATTAGTGTCCTGTAAATCAAAGCAAAGATTTTTTTTCCCCATCCAGGGAGCTAGTCCATGATTAAGTGTATTCAGGTATCTTATCTCTTTTGCTTTCTTTAATCGGAAGCAATTTCTCACGTCTCTCAGTCTGGGTCTGCCTGATCATGACTGGACTGAAGTTGCACGTTTCTGGTTACAAAAGCAAGCCTGGTGTGTCCACCCTGAGACTTAGGACACCTCTTGAACTTCTTGGAGTTTCCTGTTTCCCAGCTCCAAGTCTGCCATCTGACCCAGTGCTGGCTGTGGAATTGGGTCACTTGGGTGAGGCAGCCGGGACTTCCCACCATGAAGTTACCCTTTTTTCCTTTGTAATTCATCAGTAATTCACAAGAGACTGGTGGAGACGTACTTTGAAACCATGCAAATGTCCCGTTATTTCTCAAATTGTCCCCATTGCTCTTGTCACCTGTGGATGAAACCCGTGGCAAGCCTCAGTCACTTGTTACAATGCCAGGTGAAAAGTGGTGACTTTTTTTTCTGGTAGTGCCCAGGATGGAACCCAGGGCAATCCCACTGAGCTAAATCCCCGGCCCTTTTCATTTCTTATGTTGAGACAGGGTCTTGCTAAATTGCCCAGGCTGTGATCCTCCTGCCTCAGCCTCCCAGAGTGTGAGGATTGGAGGCATGCACCACCATGCCCAGCTGAATTTGTCTTTCTGGGGGGCAGCAGGGTTCCAGCCTAGGATGTCATTTCTGTTTACTTTGGGTTCCCATCCACTCCAGTGCCAGGTCTGACTGAGTCTCTCTACAGGGCTGTGAGGAGCGTCTCACCCCCTTTACCATCAGGCCAAGGCCCTGGAGCGCCGTGCGTGTTAAAGAGTACGGGTACACACGGATGCACATCCTCAACGGTACCCACATTCACATCCAGCAAGTGTCCGATGACCAGGTCAGTGGGGACAGCCTGGAGCACCTGACTGTACAGCCAGGCCCAGTATGAGCTGGAGCTGAGTGGCCCAAGCCTACTTGTAATGAATCATAAATAATAAGTAACAATAAAACCTGGGACTCTAGAGTTAGAAACCCCGGATTCAAATCCTGCCTCTACTACCTACCTAAGGTGCTTCACCATGAACAACTTATGAAACCTCTTTGAGCCTCAGTTTTCCCATCTATAATGGAAAATTTCTACCTTACAGAATTATACAGAATTGGATGACTTATGAAGTGTGATTTTTAAAATATGGTGAATGTTTAGTGATTTTTTTTAGTTTGTTTTATCTTGTTTTTTGTTTTTATTTTTTATTTTTTTGGTTTTTTAATTTTTTTATACTTGATCTTGCCCAAAAGGCCAAGAAGCAATTGGTTTGTTTTTTTTTTTTTTGAGACAGGGTCTCACTATGTAGTTGAGACTGACCTGGAACTCACTATGTAGCCCAGGCTGGTCTCAAAATCACAGCGATCCTCCTGCCTCAGCCTCCTGAATGCTGGGATTACAGGAGTGTACCACCATGCCCGGCATTGTTTTTAATATATTACAATAAAAGATACATTGTCATCAATTCCTCTAAAAATACTCCTCCTTTGCTTTGAACACATGTACCCCAATGTTCTTTTTATCATTTTTTTTTTTTTGAGACAGGGTCTCACTCTGTAGTT
>NW_022900931.1:58716355-58731093 GCF_012274545.1 Fukomys damarensis
AAATCACAGCGATCCTCCTGCCTCAGCCTCCTGAATGCTGGGATTACAGGAGTGTACCACCATGCCCGGCATTGTTTTTAATATATTACAATAAAAGATACATTGTCATCAATTCCTCTAAAAATACTCCTCCTTTGCTTTGAACACATGTACCCCAATGTTCTTTTTATCATTTTTTTTTTTTTGAGACAGGGTCTCACTATGTAGTTGAGACTGACCTGGAACTCACTATGTAGCCCAGGCTGGTCTCAAAATCACAGCGATCCTCCTGCCTCAGCCTCCTGAATGCTGGGATTACAGGAGTGTACCACCATGCCCGGCATTGTTTTTAATATATTACAATAAAAGATACATTGTCATCAATTCCTCTAAAAATACTCCTCCTTTGCTTTGAACACATGTACCCCAATGTTCTTTTTATCATTTTTTTTTTTTGAGACAGGGTCTCACTCTGTAGTTCAGGCCCTGAACTTACAGCAACCCTCCTGTCTCAGCCTCCTGAGTGCTGAGATTATAGGCATGTGTGCACCACCACACCTTGCTATCCCGTCATTCTTACCACTTTGTAAAGCATGATTGTCTTTAATTGCAGTTAGAGCTGCCTGAATTCCTAAATCGATTCACAAATTTTACCCTTCATGGTCATTTTGACTGTGGGGCAGGGCCAGAATCCACATGAATACCAGATTGAGTGAGTGAGGTAGATGCGGACACAACATAATTTTGTTTTTCCTACCGGGGATCGAACTTGGGTCCTTGCGCTTTTGAGGTAGGCAAGTGAGTCCCCAGCTCCACAACATAGTACTTTTAAGAGCCTGTCTTCCTGCTGGATGACACACAGCAGCAGCATTTACTGTGTTTTTGATCATGCCTTGTTAAGACATGAAAGTCTTTGAGTTGCTTAAGGAAGTAGCAGGAACGATGGGACAGTGTGTTCGAAGAAGGGGAGGATTTGAGGGTATTTGTGGCCAGGTGTCTTTTAGTATATGAGCTGCGAAAGCAAGCACAGCAATGCGTCTTTACTGTTAATTTGTTTTTTTGGTTTTTTTTGAGACAGAGTCTCAGACTCACTATGTGGCCCAGGCTGGCCTTGAATTCATGGCGATCCCCCTTCCTCAACTTCCCACAGGCTGGGGTTACAGGCGTGCGCCACCCTACCGGGCTTGTAGTATTTTTTTGTTTAAACATGCACTGTGCTTTCAGACCACCCCGTGCACAAGCCGTGCTTGGAGCAGCGTGGAAACGCTGAGTTCAGTAGGTCCTTCTCCTGGCAGGCAGGGGAGGAACAAGGGGTGTGGTGGGAGGCAGGCGGCGGCCAGACGACGTGACACGTGTGTCAGAGCAGTGACAGAAGGTTAGATGGAGCCCGCTAATGAATGGCTTACTCTTCTTTGTGGTTTTTAAAATAATGAGAAAGTGATGGTTTATTGAATGCCTGCTGTGTACCAGGCAGTAGGCTAAAGGCTCTGCTTTGTAGCGCTTTAGTCACCACAACAATCGTGTGGGAATGGATTTCACAGAGGAGGGGACTGAAGCTCAGAGAAGGGAAGTCCTTTCCCCACGGTCACACAGCGGAGGGTGGCAAAGCTCGGATCTGAGCCCGGAGACCCTGTTTCCAGGGTAGACCGCTGCCATCACATGCGCCCATCCTTCCCTTCTCCTGTGCCCAACGTGGTCTGTTCCGTTCTGTGGTTCTCTCCTCTCCCCATTGTGTGCAACATGGAGCTTGGGCTCGGAGAGCTGTGTGCTTAAGGCCACATATAGTTTCTGTGGTGGAGTCCAAGCCAGGATGTGCTTTTAATGATAACAGGCCACACTCAGCAGTAGTCTCGCCACGTACGGGGCTCCCCTTTAAGCCCTGGACACATATTATCTCATTTAATCCCCACAGCGACTATTATTACCATTTCCACTTTTCAGAGGAGGAAAACTGAGGCCCAGAGATGTATAGAGACTTGCCCAAGGTCAACAGCTTATCAGAGGCAGAGATAGGTACTGAATCCATCCAGATCACTTAGGCCCAGAATCTGGGCTTTCAAGCCTCACTGCCTTCCTTGCTTTTATCCCTCACAGGATGGGAAGATTGTGGACGACTTCTGGTTGGTGAGGCCCCTGCACGGCCGGATGGTGTACCTCTAGGGACGCGGGATGCTCTCATCAGGACCTAGGCCTTGCCGCCTTGGCTGGAGTGACTGGACCATTGGCCCTGGCCTGGGTGGGGAGTCAGGGCAGGCCCACTCCCTGCCCTCTAAGGCCTCGTGTGGGGTGCATGCAGCCTGAGGTGGGCAGCTCTCTCCTCCGTACATGTGGGAGTCCCAGCTGGCTGTGGAGGGAGGACAGGTATGCGGGTATGTGCCCTCCTGCCTAGCCCTGACCGGGCTGGATACCCAAGTGCCTCGGAATAAAGAGGCTTGCAGCTGTGGCCCTGTGCACTCACACATCTGCCGGCCAGGCCGCTGAGCCGCCTCCCCTCACCTGGTGCGCACCCAATGAGGGGCATCACCAGCCCCAAGTCAGCAGGGTGGGCACAGCTGTCATGCCCTCACTTCCCAGCAGGTGGCATCAGTGGCCTTTTCTTCCTGTCCTGGCCCTCTGTCACCCAAGCCTGGCTCCTGCCTCCCTGGCCCGGGAAGGGCTGCCCAATATCCCTTTGTGCCTCAGTTTCCCAGCCAGTGCTCTTTCCTGCAGGAAGCAGGAGATAAAGAGAGGACACGTTAACATTCCAGAATCCCGGCTGGGGAACTGATGGGTCTCAGGAGCTCACAGACCTGTCAGTTTCTTGCCTCTTCCGTCCATTTCTCTTTCTCTTCGCCTTTTTATTTATTCAACTATTATTTATTGAGCATCTGCTACATGCTGGGCTCTGTTCTCAGTTCTAGGAAGATGGCCCTGAACAAGACAGCCCATGCGGAGTGGACATTACAACCAGGGAAATGGAAAGGAGACACTGTAAATAAGGAGGTTACAGGCCTTGAGTGCTCAGAAAAGGTAGGGAAGAGAGATGGAGAGGGGACAGAGTCAGGAAGACCTCACTGAGAGGTGACATCTGATCTGAAGGAGATGAGGGAGGAGACAGGTGAGAGAGAGAGACAGAGAGAGAGAGAGACAGAGAGAAACTCCGCCGGGATATTGGCCAGGAGGCTGATGCAGGAGGAGCAACGGGACTTAGGGGTGAGGACAGGGAGGTGACGGCAGGCTGGAAACTTTGTGGGCCATGGTGAGAGGGATTTGGGTGGGGCCGCAGGGTGGCCCCGGGCTGGTGAAGAATGCGATCGGACCGGACCGCAGCAGTCTTGGGGCTTCTATCTGCCTGCAGCAGGTTCCCAGCCCTGCGGGACAACCCTGCAGCTGGTCCTGCTCTGTCCTGTGTCGTTTCAAACTCTTCTGATCTGAACCTCTGCACCCTTACCCCGGCTTCCGGGAGTCTCTGAAACGCACTAACCCTCAGCCCCAGCGTTCTCCTCAAGCCTCCCTGGTGACCTCAGCTAGAGCAGGTCTCTGTCACTCTGTGTCCCTCGCTGCTTTCAGTTCTCAGTGTCCTCCCCAATTTCATCTTCCTCCTGGGCTGGAGGTCTGGGACCAGGGACTTTTTGTTCATATCTGAGTCTGTCACTTCCGCCGGGCCCCTTCTCGGGATGGCGGCTCACTGGAGGGCTGGCCGGGCGTCGCGTACACACTTCATAAGTATTTGCTGCCTCGATGAAGGCAGCCTCGGCCAGGCTCTGGCCGGACGACCCTGGGGACAGTGAGGAGTCAGTGCCCGTCGTGTCCTGTCGAGTTTGCAGGTAGATGGGGAGACGTGGCCACCCGACCAGGTGACCCACAGTGACGGGATGCCGCAGAGGGCACAAGACGGAGAAGCCACTGCAGGAGCGTTGCCTCCAGGTGAGGTGGAGTCTACAGAGCACAAAGTCCTCCCAGCTCTGCTCACGCCAGCCCACTCCGAGCCCTGAGCCCCGTTTCCGCTGCTGTAGCAGAAGAATGATAAGACTTCATGATGTCAGGATTAAATGATATCACAAGCCTTGGTATTGACTTTGACTCTTTTTCACTCGTGCCCATGGTCAGTCAACTGGAATACTCTGTGCTAGGCTTTAAAGTCCACCTGGAACTGCTCTGCCTCACCTCCCAAAGCTCGCTGCCCGCCGAAGAACCCCCTCTCCCCCACCCTCATCCCTCACTCCATCCTGCACCCCTCGCTCAGCCACACCAGCCTCTGTATCTAGCACCCCCCCTTTGTACCAACTGAGCCCCCAGTCCAGCACACTGGCCCCAGGTGTCTGTGTGGCTCCCTTCCTCAGGTGTCTGCTTAGTGTCACCTTCTCTGGGTGGCCTTTCTGATAAACTGGCTTGAAACCGCCCTGGGGTTGGGAGGCAGCCCAGTTGCAGAGCACTTGTCTGATGTGTGGGAGGCTCTGGAGTCCATGCCCAGCATTGTAAAATCCTAGCCTGGGAAGCTGAGGCAGGAGGATCCCAAGTTTGAGCCCAGTACCGGTAATTTAGTGACTTAGGGAAACCCTGTTTCAGAATAAAAAATAAAAAGGGCTGGGTGTGGCTCATTGTAAAGGCCCTGGTTCAATCCACAGTACCAGAGAAAAACGGAAGGAAGGCAGGAAGGAAGGAGGGAGGGAAGACAGGCAATCCCCCGTACACCCATCCCTCTTCCCTGACCTATTCTTTTTTTCCCCCCTAGAACACTTAGATCTTGTGACCGACTTGCAGAGACAGGTTGACTGTATTTATTTAGTCTTTGTGTCCTCCATCAGAACGGCGGCTCCCTAGCCATAGCGGGTCTTTCCAGGTGGCTTCCCGGTGGCTGAGGGAGGAAGTGAGAGAAGGCCACCGTGCAGACGAGGCGCAACACCGAGCGCTGAGGGCGCACGCTGCGAAGAGCAGGAATGACAGTGATTTACGCGAATCAGATACAGGCCCGGCCCTCGGGAGATCCTATAGCTGGGTTCCGGGGAGGCAGGCACGCAGCAGCACCTGCCCCGCCGCACCTGCCCCTAGCGTGTGCAGCCCGAGCTCCTGAGGCTCCCAGGAGACAGCTCTGAGAGACACTGCAGGAGGCTGTGCTGCGAAACCAGAATCCTGTGGTGTGGCGTGGGAGGCCGAGACCTGTTTTTCCTGCCTGCTGAAGTGAACCTGGCCATAAAGTCATCTATCCATTGCGTTTTCCCCATTTTTTTTTATTTTTCCCCATTTAAAAATATAAACTTTATGTTTTAGAATAGCTTTACAGAAAAATTGCACAGAGTAGAGTTCCCGGAAGGCCCACTGACCAGCTTCCCCTATTATTAAAATTGTATATGAGTACAGTACAATTGCTACAATTAATGAGCCAGTATGATATATTATTAGTAACTAAAGTCTGTATTTTATTCCACTGCACTTTTAACATCCTTTTAAATATAACTGTTGGGATATAACTAAATACAATTACCTGCGCCCTTTTAAAGTGCACACTTTGATGAGTTTTGACAGATGAACGTGCCCATGAAATTACTACCACTATCAAGATAGAGAACAAGCCCAGCTTGGTGGTGCATGCCTGTAATCCCAGCACGCTGTGAGGCTGAGACAGGAGGATTGCAAGTTTGAGACCAGCCTGGGAAACTTAGTGATTTAACAAGATCACACCTTGAAATAAAAAATAAAAGAGGGCTGGGGCTATAGCTCAGTGTGAAGGCCCTGGGTTCAACCCTCAGTACTTCAGAAAAAAGAAGAGATAGAGAACATTTGGCTAGAAGGGTGGCTTGGTGGTAGAGGGGCTTGCATGGAATGCTGGGTTCCATTCCCAGCACTCCAAAAAGAGAGAATGTTTCTATCATTTAAACAGTTCCCTCCTTCCTGTCCCTGTGCACTGAATCCTCCCTCTGCATCCCAGTCTCAGGCAATACCTAATCTACCCTCTGTCACTATAGATTAGATTTACCTTTCCCAGGCTACCGCAAGTGGAATCAGACAGTTTGGAGCCTTACAAGTCCGACTTCTTTCACCCCTTATGCAATGCACTTGCAATTCATACACGTCACTGTGCCTATTAAAAGTTCCTTCCCTCCTGGCACGGTGGAGCACGCCTGTAATCCCAGCACTTGGGAGGTTGAGGCAGGAGGATGGCAGGCTCGAGACCAGCATGACTTACATAGCGAAACCCTGTCTCAAATCAAATAAGCAAGCAAATAAAAGGAATCCTTTCTCCTTTATTGCTAGTAGTATTTAATGGGATGCATGTATTAAAACATGTTTATCTGTTCAACTACTTGAAGAACAAAATTTGTTTTTGGTTTGAGGCCTCAGGAAATACCTATGAACATAGAATCAATGGGTCCTTTGCCTTACACTTTTTTTGGCAACGCTGGGGATGGAATCCAGGTCCTCACACATGCTAGGCAAAGGCTCTACCACCATGCTACATCCCAGCCTTACACATTCTATTTGGCTACTGGATGTGTTTTATTTTCATGATTCAGTCTTCCTATGTACGCCAGGCCACCCTTGAACTCACTATGTAGCCCAGGCTGGCCTCAAATTCACAGTGATCCTCCTGCTTCAGCCTCCCGAGTTCTGGGATTGCAGGTGTGCACCACCACTCTGAGCTGGATGTGCTCATCACTTTATGTAATGCCATATATATATATTTCATATATATTTATGCCATATATATATTTGGTTTACATGTGTATTATTTATCCCTCAAGTATTTCTTCTGTGAAAAAGGAAGAGAAATGATTAGAAAACCAGACCCTGAAGCCAAGCTGCTGGTGTGACTTTGGAGAAATTATATAACCTCTCTGTGGTCTGCACATCTATAAATGGGGCTAACAATAGTGAGGTAGGGGATTAGGGCGTGGCCAGATGGCTGAGCAAGTGGGTATGACCTATCAAACACAGATGCAGGGTGTGTGCCCCAACCCTGCTGCTGGGACCAATCAGAGAATGCTACAGTATCTCCAACTCTTCTTGGGAGAACTCAAGCCAATTTTTTTGGTTTGTTTTGTTTTGTTTTGTTTTTTGAGACAGGGTCTCACTATGTAGTTCAGACTGCCCTGGAACTCACTGTGTAGCCCAGGTTGGTCTTGAACTCACAGGGATCCTCCTGCCTCAGCCTTCCAAGTGCTGGGATTACAGGCGTGCACCACCACTCCCAGCATGTCGATTTTTGATAGGTTGGCTAGATCTGACATCAGCCTAAGGAGTGGAGGACGCAAAAGATGCCCATCATTAAACTCTTGGCTACTATGCTCTCTCTTTCACAGTGGTCTGCTCTCACTCTGCAGAGTGTTTTTCTTTTCCTGCTTTTTTTTTGGTCCACACTCACTCTGCAGAGCAGGTTTCTTTTCCTACCTTTAATAAATGTTAAACCTCACTACCTTTGGCACTTATTTTGACCAATTCTTTCAAAGAACCTAGAAAATACCTCTAGAACCCAGAACTCCAGAACCTAGTAACATATTTTGGTGAAACCAGCCAGGAGGTAAGCCCTTTGGGCAAAGAACTGTTTCTGTACTTCTCTGAAATCTTAGACTCAAGCTAAGGACTGGTTTAATTTTTTTTCCCTCTTTCACTCACCCAGGAAAGCCCCAACCTCTTTCTTGTCTCTTCTCTCCCAAGATAGTCTTTCCTCTGTCAGAGGCTAAAATCCTTTAACTTTTTTTTTCTGATGTTGGCTGTCAGAAAGAAGCAGGGAACTAGAGGGTGATTAAAAACTAATGGAAGCTGGGGAACTCAGGAAATTTTCACATGGCTCCAGGAACAGTTTTCTAGTATGTTCCTCCATGTGGGACTGGAAAGGGAAAGTTCATGGCTCTGTGTTTTTCTAAGCTGATAAGAGAGTCCCACAGGTCTGCCTTGTTTATCTCTCCTTTTCTTTCTTCTCTTTCCCATTTTGGTCACTCATTGCTGGAGAGCTGCCAGAGAGCCTGTTACTGACCAGTTGTAGAACAGATCATTTAAATTCCATGTGTGCAAGCTAGAGTTTAGTGTGCCTTTTGGTCCTCACATTTCTGCTCTCCTTGATACTTTGCTCAGCTTTCTCACTTTTGGGGAAAAATAGCTATTGGTAACTTGATCTCCTGCTTGAGTAGCCACCTACCCTAGTTTACCCTTTTTTGTGCTCAAAGTCTCAGCTGCACTGCTCCTGTAGATGGCCTTTTATCTCTAGGTATCCTTAGTTGCTTTCTCAGAGCCTTGTTTCATCCCAGTCCACCTTTCTGTTCCTCATGTCAGTTAGTCACGTGGTTCCGCCATGTTCAGTGGCCATTCTGGTTATCATGAGTCAGTCACATAGATCTATCATATTTTTCAGCCATTTTGCTTGGTCATGTGGGTCATATGCTTGGTCACATGGCCCTGCCATGTTTGTTCTCCATTTTCTCTTTTCAACTGATCTCATGAACACCTGAAAATTTCATCCTTGTAGATAAGAGCTAATAAATCCTCCACTTTCTGGGATCATATGGTCCTCCTCGCTTCTCTTCTAAGTTGAGTTAGATTCCCTTTCCTGTTTTTATTGTGAAATTCAGATAATTTAGAAACATGTGCCTGGAGGCCCTGGTAGAACAAGGGGGCAGCCAGGAAAAGTCAACTAAGCAGATGTGAATATACAAAGTAAAGTACTGGTTTTCTTTCTCCATTTTACTTGGTTTTGTTTTTGCTGTGATAATTGTGGCTTCAAGTTAATGTCCCCAATAGGATGTGTGACCTGTGGTTGTTGCTTTGTGCAGTTTTCCTTGTGTCACCGCATGCATATCCTTTTGCAGCTTGATCTAACAAAAATGCAGACAATTACTAGGGTTTGGGGGTTTTATTGAGGAAACTACTTCTTAGCCAGGCAGGCTGTAAGGTTAGGTGGTTTTTATAACTGGCTGAAAGGTGTCTAGCCAGTACAGCACCTCAGCTCCAGACTCTGTCCAGAAGATGGGTTGTGGTCATAAGAGTTAGGGTTAGGGTTAGGATTAGGGTGTTACCCAAAGTTTCAAAAGAAAGTGGCACTGGTGCCCACAAATGCCAGATATTTCTGGCCTCCAATAATCCAGCTTTATCGGGGGATGCCCTGATGGTAACTATACAGGTCCAAGACTGACCTAGAGGATGCCCTGTTAGGTTCCTATGGGGGAATTGACCTAGTGAAAGGCTCTGTAATGTTTCTATGACTTAATCCTAAGGAATTCAGCCTTATAAAATCACATCCTGGGGTTGGGGATTTAGCTCAGTTGTACCGCTGCTTGCCTCACAAGCACAAGATCCTTGGTACCAAAACAAAACAAAATAGCAACAACAACAAAAGCAACAAGATCACAACCTGGGGCGGAAAGGCTCAGGAGCCACCAGGAGATGCTCTGTACGATCCCCACAAATGGGTTGGGGATTGACCCAGGGATAGCCTGTTAGGTTTCCTACAACTCCTCCTGCCCAAAATACATTTTGGATTATACCTCATTCATCCCACCCACTCCCTATTTGGATATCTTCTCAGATGGATATTCAGCAATTCAAAGACAAACTGGGTAAATTTTCCAAGGACTCTGAAAAGTTTTCTGATGGTTTACCCTAACTATGACTTTTTAATCTGATCTGGTAAGATTGTTTCTAAGGGAGCCCCTGTGGTGCTCCACTCTGATCTCTTAGGAGTTTACTCTTTCTCCTTTTCTCTAAGAAGTCAGTGGGCCACCACACCACGGGAAACCCCTGCAGATCATAGTGACCTTGTCACTAGGCTGTATACTATTTTTCAATTAGGTTGTTTCCACAAAAGGCATGGAAAAGGGTATGAAATCTCTTCTGTTCAGGCTTCCATGGTTCTTTATCTCTGTAAAGCCCAAGAATCATGGTACTTAAGCCTCCAAAATAAAAAAAAAAGAAAAAGATATCATTGATGATCATGTCCTCAGACACTCACCCGTCTCTCATATGGGTTTCTTTCACTCCCATTTCCACCAGAGGCCAGCATCCCAGAGAGACCCAGTATCTTCAAATATGACCTAATTGCTGGACAAGGCCTTTTCTGTGTTCAATAATCAGGATCTAGATGAGGATGAAAGGAGAAGGCTCAGACAAAAAAAAAATACAGACTGAAATTATGGTTGTCTCAACTGGCAATGCTTTAAGACAACCAAGTTGTCCAAGGGAAAACCCAGGACCAATCAAAGCCTGCAAGAAAACTAGACACTGGGCACATGACTACACCAAGCCACTGCCGGGGTCCTGCTCTATATGTCAGGTGGTTGATGTGCCTGACTCATGGCATGGGAGGATTGACTGTCCCTAATTCCACAAAGGGGCTAGGCCAGCCAAAACCCTCATCTCCTGGTCTGATAAAGAGGACTAAAGGGTCCCAGAACAATCTACAATGTCCCTATCCATGAACATCTGTATCTCCCATGAGGAACTCTAGGTGATCCTGGATGTCATGGGTAAGCAGTTTCCATTCCTTTGGCTTCAGTTTTAACTTTCTTTTCTAGAAAATCCTCCTCTGCTATAGCCATAATTGGACTGAAGGAGAGCCCTACTCAGAGCTTCTTTACTCCTCTTTTAACATGTCCATTCAAAGGTCAAGTGTTCAACCATGAGATTTTAATTGTTCCATAATGTCCTACTACCTTACTAGGAAGATATTTACTAGCAAAATTGGGAGAAATTATCTAATTCTGGCAAAGGCCAAAGCAGGTTTTATCTGTTGGGACTATGCCAGGCCTTGCTTCTAGACACTCTGAGGTTACCATGAAGACATATACTCCACTCTTATAAACAGGTGATTTCCCAGACTAATGCAAACAGGCAGGGCATCAGTGCCTTGCCCCTCAAAGACCCTGAGGAGGTATAGGTCACTGATGGAAGTACCTTTGTCCAAGAAGAATATGAAAAGGCAGGTTATGCAGTTGTCAGTTCACAATAGGTCATTGAGGCCAAACCTCATCCCCCAGGGACCTCAATTCAACAAACAAACAAAACAGAATTCATAGCCCTTACTCAGGCATTGGTAGTAAGCCAAATATGCCTTTCTGGTGCTACATGCCCATGCAGCAAGCTGAAAAGGAAGGAGCTTGCTGACTAATAAGCAATCATCTATAAAACACAAGCAGGAAATTCTATAACTCCAAGAGGCAGTCTATCTTCCCAAGCAGGTTGCTGTCATTCACTGCAAGGGATTCCAAAGAGACATGTCTAAAATCTCCTCAAAACTCAAAAGGCTGGTAGAGAGGCAAAAAAGCCAGCCTTATAGCCCCTCAAGACCCTTGCCTAATCCTTTGCTTCTGGAGAATCATTAAACTGGCTCTTCCTTAAGGATGCAGTGGAAAGCTATAAAAACCCTATGTGGGAAATGGTCATTTAAATTTTCACAGGACTAGGACTAGCTGTGCCCACCTAATAGGTCTACAAGACTTCCCCACAGGTGCTTACAAGAACCCTGGCAAGTTCAGACCACTGCCGTTGTTAAAACCTGTACACAGAAGAGACACATACTCTGGGGAGGATTGCCAGTTCTAAAGACAGCTCCACTTGAACTGCCTGAAGAAAAAGACCACCCAAATCAAAAAAGCTACTCCTATAAACCTCTGGAAGACCTGAGGTTTCTCTTCAAAAAGCAAGACTCTGGTACTGGTCTGGGTGCAGATAGAGTCACTAGTGACCCCTAATTCACCACAAGGTAAATGGGTACCTGTATCGAGACTCTTGCTTTTAACTGGATATATAATTTGAATAATCTTGCTGGGGCTATGGCTCTCAGGCTCTTGCTAATTTATCTAACATCTCTCTCTGCTCTTCTGCAGGAAGTGTGGAAATACGACACGATCCTTCTCATATTTGGGTTCCAGCCTTTTCCTATTAAACAGGCATCTCAACCGTTCTCCACATATAGACACTAACTCTTTTCTCATTGTCTTCTGGTGGGTTTCTTTCAACCCAGGTGGTAAGCCATAACATTCCAAGGTAGTTGGAGTGCACAGAAACCCCAGTAGGCAGGGTCTACAGTCCCTTTTGGGCTGGAAATAACTATATGAAGACAGAGACCACTGTACCCTGGGGACTTATGTCTTTCAAGGAGAAAGGAGGCAGGAGATTAGGGTATGACCAGGTGGCTCAGCAAGTGGGTAAGTGAAGTGTAAGAGTGGCTTTTACTTGGTATTCTTATCAATACTTGACTATAATACAGTATTGAATTTTGTTCTGAAAGATCCAACCCCCCATTTAATATTTCATCAATTATTTCTTCATCAATTCCTTTTTTTTCATTTTTCTTATTTTATTGTCTGTTTTTTGTTCACATCCTTTTTTTTTTTTTTTTTTTTTTTTTTGGCAGGCATGCTGGGAATTGAGCCCAGGGCCTTGAGTGTGCTAGGCAAGTGCTCTTCCACTGAACTTTAGTTGTTGTTTAGACAGGGTTTTGCTAAGTTGCTGGCTTCAACTTGTGATCCTCCTGCCTCAGCCTCCTAAATAACTAGGATTTCTGGTGTGTCCCACTGCTCCTGGCTTTTTCATGCCTTTTGCCTATTTTCTGTTGCATATTTCCCTTTCCTTTCTTAGTGATTTGTAAGTGCTCTTTACAGATGAAAGAAATCCACTCATATATCGCCACTCATCTTTTTCTTTGATGTACTGAACTTCATAATTTTTTGAGGCCAAATCTTCTTCATCATCCTCACTCTTTCCCTTAAGGGTCCCTTCCTCATCACCTCCTTCAGGGAGCCCTAGGTAGGACGCTCTTGGGGGGAAAAAATATAAATGATCATAGATTTTCTTCTCTGGGAGCCCTGAAGTAGGAGGGTCTGATTGCTCCACCTTGCTCTTGAGACAGATTTGTCACTTGAGTTATTCTGGGGTCTGATTTCTGAAGGGGATCCCGAGCTAGGTAACAAAGGACTTCACCAAACACAAGTTCTAGAGCTTAATATCCAGAAATTTGTGCAGGACATGAAAGAGACAAAAACTGTACCTGGTCCCCCTCCAATCACCATGACCCGAATAAGCTACTGTTATCTCAGCTATTATTCTTGTATATTTTTAAAACAGCAGTTGTGTAAGACGTAGACTTCAAAGGAGCACGAAAACTGGGATGTTTAATACTGGTGCGGCTCCTCTGGATGCGGGTGGGAACGTGAGTCAGATCCCGGCTGCAGTTTTGTAATGTGAGTCTCTGGCCATGTGGGGCAGCAGAGGGCAGCCGGTGAGAACAAGGTGGGTCAAAGCTGGGTTTAACTCAGGAGCAAGTGCTTTCAAGCAAGTGAACTTTCCGAGTGAATTTCCTCCTGGGTTAAACAGGAATGAATCATCCTATAGTTAGCCATGCCTCTTTTTTTTTTTTTCTTTTGGTACCGGGGAGTGAACTTGGGACCTACTGCTTGCAAGGCAGGTGGCAGAACCATTGAGCTAAATCCCCAGCCCAGCCGTGCCACTCGATGCTTAAACATGCTTGAAACATAGGAGCTGTGGCTATGCCAACACACAGGGCTGAGGCTGTAGCTTAGTGGCAGAGCCTAGTATGTATGAAAAGCCCCACTTTTTTGGGTAGGTTTTTTTGTTTATGTACATTCTCTTCGACCCTACGGGTTAGTTCCATTCTATTCAAAGGAAGCAACTGGAGATGAGTAGAAATAAATTAGAGTTCACTGATAGGATGGTTTCTTGTACGGCCCTTTAAAATAATCTTAGCTGCATGTAATGGCAGCTATAGTCCCAGTTATTCAGAAGGCTGATGCAGGAGGATTCCAAGCTTGAGGCCAGCCCTGGCAACTTAGCAAAACCCTGTCTTAAAAAACAAAAGGATCAGGGATGCAGCTTGGTGCTACTATGTATGTACAAGTCCCTGGGCTCAGTTCCCAATATAGGCAAATAAGATTTAATATTATTTAATTTAATATTATTTAAGGAATATTTAATGACATAGATACAAATGCTATGCAAAATCTTGCTTTTATAAAATCCAACTTTCCTTAGAAGTGTGTTTCTGATTCTCTTAATAGAAAAAAAGTAAGTAAATGTTTAAAAAAGTAGGTAAATGTAAAAAAGCAGATATATGTAAATGTAATAGTCGGTAAGTGTAAAATAAGTAAAATACCTCATGATCAATCAATCACTCATTCATGGTTTCCACAGACATTAATGAAGTGCCCACCTCATTCTGGACAGTGTGCTGGGGCAGAAGAGATGCACCCACCATTAGGGTGCATCTCCAAAGGGTAGATTAATCACTCTTCCAAGCTGCCAACAACAAATGAGATTGTGTACTCCCAGGCCAATGATGCCCAGGTATTGGGAATGCACCAGTGAACAGAGACAAAAACCTATGCTCTTTCAGAGCTCACACACCAGCAGCAGGGATAACCAAGAAAAAAAAATGGCAATTAGCAAGGACAGCAAGGAAAAAAACAGACCAAGAATAGGGCTTTGTAGTATGCAAGCAGGATTTAGCTGCTTTTGGTAGGATGGGCAGCAAGGATCTCACAGAAGTGACTTGGTTTTTTTGTTTTTTGCCCTTTGCACTGAGCTACAACCCCACCCCTTTTTAAATTTTTATTTTGAGACAAGGTCTTGCTAGATCACTAAGTTGTCTAGACTCCTCTTGCCTCAGCCTCCCAGAGTTCAGGGATTAAAAGTGTGCACCCCATGCCTGACTTGGAAAGTGACATTTTTAACCTCTGAAGGCGGGAAGGAGCCAACAGGATAACTGAGGGTAGTCTGTTCCAGACAGAAGATCCAACAAGAGATCTTGAAGCAAGAGAGCTCCATATATATAT
>NW_022900931.1:58731197-58752998 GCF_012274545.1 Fukomys damarensis
TAAGAAGGCTGGAGTCCAGGGAGTTGAATGCCTGAGTTTATTAGCGTATGTGTGTTTTTATTTTTCAATTGTTTGACTAATTGCTTTAAAACTTACTAAAAAGATTAATGTACAGTAGTGTCAGGCTCCCAGGCTCACTCAGACTGATCATCATTCCATACTAATTAGCTACTTCTTGTGATAGTAAACTAGCTAGTTTGCCCACTCGAGGCTCAGTTTATCTCCAAAATGGGTATTAATAATACAACAGAATTGTAGTGTCCAGCTAATGCAAATAAAACTCTTAGCCATGTGCCTTAAAGTGCTTAAAAACTGTTTGAGCCATTATAACCTATTACTGTTTTCCACCCCGCAACTCCTTTAGGGATTCTGTGAGACAAGAAAACAGTCATTTTCCCTTTAAAAATTCGAGTGGATCAGGAGTAAGCGCCCCTCACCTTTTCTAAATTTTCCAATCCCCACTTGGCATTTGATGCCCAAATTCTCTGATTGGACAATCGGCACCAATCGGAGGCTGAAGCGGGCGCTGTTTGGAGCGAAGCTCCGCCCCAGCGCAAGCCCTGCCCACCCCCGGCCTGGTCAGCGCCGTTGCTATGGGGACTGGTGGGCGGTGAAGGGGGGGAAAACCCCGGATGTTCGTTGGGGATTCAACATGGCGGCAGCGGTAGCCGCGGCTGTGGCGGCGCAAGAGAGCTGAAGGCGGCTCGAGGGCGCGGAACTCCGGGCCGACTAGATAGGCTGTGAGCGACTGCGGCGCCGAGCTGGTAGGTTAGGCGGTCTATCCAGGGGGTTCGGATATCTGGGCGCTGGCAGTGGGAGAGTGTTCACGCGGAAGGGGGCGGGACCGCCGGGGTCAAAGATTACTCTGGGAGGGAAGGGTCACGTCGGTAGGGTCGGGGGTCCACTCTGAGGGGAGGGAGGCGTAGAAGAGCTCTGTGGTCAAACTAGCGAAGGAGGCGTGGCGAAGAGGAGTGCAAAGTTTGAAATTTCAAGTAGGAGCAGGTTTCCAGGGGATCGGAACTGGTCTCAAAGTAAAAGGGACTCAAAGTTGGTGATTTGAGGGGAGGGTGCGTCTGCAAAGGTCAGAGGTCGCCACCACGAGGTTGGTGATTGGAAGTTTAAAGGCGGCAACCGGAGGAAGAGATGAATTGAGTTTTAGGTTGGGGGGAGTCTTAAGCGATCAAAGGTGGGGCGTGGCAAGAGGATACTGAGGTCAAAATCCGACAATTCAACGTTCTGAAGGGTCGACAGCTGAAACCCAAAGGGGCCATATTTCTGGGGAGGAGGGGCAGGGGCGTCTAGAAGAGTGTGCTTACTGGTGGTGGGAAAAGAGGAGCCCCCTTCCAGAAATGATGAAATAGCAAACACTCATAAAGCGCTGACCTTGTGCCAAGCCTTCTTCTCAAGGCGTCGCCGCTTTATATATATATATATATATACTCATTTAGTCCTCCCTACAACCTTGTAGAGTCAGCCTGTTATTAAGAAGTTAAGTGATTTGCCCAAGTTCAGCTAATGAGTAAATTGTGGGGCAGAGATTCCCATTCTGGAGCACTGGTCCAGAGTCTGTCTTCCGCTTCCTGCCTCAAAGAATCTTAATGTTGGTTAATGGTTAATGAGGGTTCTTGCTGCCCAGTGTCCTCTGTGCCTGGTCTTGTTTCACTCTACCCCAATTTTGTGCACTGAGTCCTAGAGATAAACCCACTCTGCAGACAGGAAAAAGCGAGGCTCAGAGAACTTCTGCAGAGGACAGAGGCAAATTCAAAATTGGGTCTGGATGATTCCAGAGCTCCTACCCCCAGCTGCCACATTGCTTCCCAGTAGGTCTGTTCCTGGAAGCAGGGCCAGCCCCAGCCGCTCCCTGGGCAGGAACAGAGTGTCTCTTTGGCCTCCCTGGAAGGGTGTGACCTGGGAGGGGTGGTTCCCGTGGGCCAGTGGGAGTGGGATGTTCGTGGGTGGCCCAGAGGCCAGTGAGTCTGATGGGCTTCTGGCAGGGGAGGCTGCCCCTGAGCAAACTTGGGTGTGCTCCGTTTTTAACCCCAAGCTTCTACTTTGATCTCCAGTGGCTCCCAACTCCTTTCCTGCTGCTCTCCTTCTGCCTCCCAAACTCTTCACCTCTACTTAAGCCTTCTTCCAGGGCTTTGACCTTCCTATCCCCTCGGTCCCCTCTCCCTCTCACTCACATGTCACTGTCACAGCCAGACCTGGACCACCCTGGCCCTCACTGCCGTCGCGTCCCCTGTGTCCCTCTCTTGGCTTCCCAGCCCTGCACTCTGTCCTGAGGTGCATGTTTGCTATTGTCTGCCTCCTCTGCTGTAATGTGGGTGCCCTCTGAGTATACTGCCTTGCTGCAGAGAATTCTGTGTCGATCGTGTGTGACTGTCAGGCACTGTGCTGGGTGCTGGGACTGCAGCAAGGGATGAGACCCATAGATCCTCAGCGAGTGTTGCTGGGAGAGTGCGGTACTTGGGCCTGCCGTGAGGCCTGTGTGCCTGGGGAAACCCCTCGAGGAAGCCCTTAAAAGTGAGTAGGAGGGACAGGGAGAGGCAGCCGGGTGGAAGGAGCTGTGTGTGCAGAGCCCCTGGGCATGCCTGGAGGCCAGGGACTTGTGTAGAAGTGGGACCTGGAGGCAGCATGTTGCCTGTGTGGTCAGGTTGACACCCTGAGAGGCTCAGCCTGGGGACAGTGGTAGAAAGGGAGAGGTGACAGACTGCTTGTCTGTGCCTCAGCTTCCTCCTCTGCAGAATGGGCATAGTGACAGTGGCTGCCCTGTAGAATCTCCATGAGGGCAGTACAGAGGGCTTGGTCCAAGGCCCGGCATATAGAAACGCTGTGTGAGCGTCAGTCTTGCTGCCACGGCAGCTGCCACCCCGGCAGGAAGGGCCTCTTTCCACTTGCCTCCTGGCTTCTCCACAGCTGCCCCGCCCCCACCTGCCCTGGCAGGGTCTGGGAGCTGGCGCACTGCCAGGGAACCGTGTGAGGCCGCCCAGGCTCTGAGTTTCACAGTGCCAGCTTGGCTCCCATATGGAGGTATAGGACTTTGCCACTGCAGATCCATGGTCAGATCACTGCCTTGTCACTTACCAGCTTGGGGCCTTGGTCAAGTGCTTTCTTATTTGCCAGTTTTGTTCCTTATGAACATAGTGAAAAAAAGCAGAACTTTAAATATCACAGGATACTGAGACATGCAGTGTGGGGGCCTGGGACAGAATCCATTGTGAATGTGGTTAAATAAAAGCCCAGGGGCTTCTCCCTTCTTCGCTCTTTGCTGCCTTCTATGCTGTCTCTCCTGACAGCCTGGAATTGACGGTCAGCATTGCCATAGCTTTTCCCCCCTTGAATGTATTCCCAAACAATGGAGCAGCAGTTCTCCACACCGGCTCCACGCTGCAGTCACCTAGAGAGCGCTAGAGTCTGCCGGGCCCAGCCTCCCCCTGGGAGTCAGACTCCCTCGGTCCAGGTGGGGCCAGCCTCGGAACTTTGGAAGCCCTGGGAAGGCTCTCACAGCCAGCCAGGGCCAACCACTGCCCTGTCGCAGTGCGTGGAAATGCTGTCGCTGTAAACATGGGTTTCTGTAGCTTGCTTCTTTTGCTCGCATTAAAGTTTGGCTGTTACTCCACATGAATATACTTAGGTCTAGGACAGGTCATTTGTTTTCTCTGTAGAGATTTTCTTTTTTAAACACTTCTTTTTTTGGGGGGGTGAGATTTTCTTTTTTGAGATTGTGTCGTACAGGAGTTACCTGTTCCCCTTTTGGTTGTCATTTTGGTGGTTTCCTGTTGGGACTATAATGGTGTTGTGATGAATGTTCTAGAATGTGCCTCCTTGTATACTGTGGCCAGAGTCTGTCTTGGGTAGCTGCTTCGCATCAGTAGTGCTGGGCCTCAAAGCTTTCCAGGATGCTGCAAGGCTGATCTCCAAAGTGGTTGTTCTTGTGTGCTTCTTAGCTGCAATCGAAGGTTCCCTCACTTCTTAATCTGCTTTGGACAGAGAGTGGCCCTGGCTGAAGGGATTTATTCTGCCTGAGGTGGTAGGCGTTAGGGACCCCACCCCACACCAGCACTGTAGAGATTCACATGACTACCTTCGCTGGGGCCTGACACCCACCAAGACCCACATTATCGGAGGACACAGCTGGCAAGGGCTTTGACCTTTACCCTCTAGGCACACAGGACAGTGACCACAGATTTGACTCGGCTCTCCTTGTTTCATGGACGCAGGTCTGACATTTGGAAAGGCCTGGACCGACTTCATTGAACCTCCTTAGGAAGAACAAAGGAGAGGGCCGGAGAGGTTTGAACATGGCCCTGATACACTCTGCCTGTGCTCGTTAGGCCTAGTGGTGACCAACACAGGCCCTGGCAGGCCACAAATCTGTCTCCAGACAACAACCCAGAGAGATCAGGGAATGGGGGAGGCCAGGGGCGGCAGGAATCCATGGGAAGCTCCTGAATCAGCCTGGGGCATCAACGAGGGCTTTCTGGCCAAAGGGACATCCAATTGGTGAGAAAGACACTCTCTGGCCAGTCCTAGAAAGGAGGTGAAAAAAATAAAACAGGTAGGGCAAGGACTCTGAGGTCCACAAAAGCATGGGGTTTTCCAAGACCACCTTAGCAGCTGGTGTGGCTGAGTGGGGCATGTGGTGCTGAGGGGAGGATGGAGAAGACAGAGCAGGGATAATGGACAGAGAGAGGTAAAGAGTGTGGGTTTTGGTCTTTGTATAGCAGGAAATCATAGTAGGCCTTGAGCAATGTTTGGTTTCCCTTTGTGAAGATTGCTGGGCTGCTGTGGGAGGGGCAAGATCATGGGGGCTGGCAACAGGGGGCCTGGGGAGGCCGCTGTGACAGTCTCTGCAGAAGAGGGTGGGTAGGATGCCAGTGATGGTCCTGTGTGCCAGCTGAGGTTGTATTTTACCTATATTTAACTCTTATGATCTTCACAACAGCCTGTGAATTAGGTGCTTATTTTGGGGGTTTTTGTTTGTTTGTTTTTTGGTATCAGGAATTGAACTTGGGTCCTTGCGCTTGCAAGGCAGGCCACCGAACCGCTGAGCTAAATCCCCGGCCCTGAATTAGGTACTTATTAATGCGCCCAGTTCCGAGGTAAGAAGAGGGAGACCCAGAGTTATGTGACTTGCACAAGGGCACACAGCAAGAAAATGACAGAAGTAGGATTTGAACCCTGGGCTTAGGGCTCCAGAGTCACTGCTCACCACTGCTGCCCTCCAGTGACTTGGTTTTTTACCCAGGCTTCTTTTTAAATAGAATCTCCCTGGGGACCTGTTGACTAGGGCAGTCTCTGGGCACCCCCACCCCAAGATCCCTGCACCCTCTGCCTTTTCTTTTGTGTGGCCTCACCCCTCCTTGGCCTGCTGGCCCGTGGCGAGCTAGATGAGCTAGACTTCCTGGCCAGACGCTGTCAGGGGTGTCCCCAGCAGCTGTTTCTCCTATCTCCCACAGATGCTGCCAGCAGGAAGCTGTCCCCTTCCAAGTCACTGCTAGGGAAATGAGACCTTTCCCGCCCCAGCCACTCATCCGGGGCCAGGGCTTATTGTCTGCCGGAAGGTTGAAGGGAGCCAAGGGAGGTCAGGAGGGGAACTCTCCCAGGTCTCAGGGGAGCCAGCTGTGGCAAAAGCGACAGAAACCTTCATTCATTGTGGCCTGTCTCTGGGCCCTCTGGTCCTAGCCTGCTCCTCCCCAGGGACCAGAGAGACAATGAAAACTTCCCTGCCAGCATAGTCTACACAGATCCCTTACCACCCCCGCACCTGGGAGCCCCCTGGAGAGAACAGGAGGCTCATCCACTGGCAGATGGGGTGTTTGCAGCTCTCCTGGGTGCTGAGGGAGGATTTAAGGGATCTTGCATGTAAAGCACTCAGCCCAGTGCTGGGTACGGTAAGCCCTGGGAGAGCTCTTGGTAAGCATGGAACTTAATGGCTTAACAGTTGCCATCCCCTGGCACCCTGTCCCTCAGGCTACTGGGCCTTTAGTGGAGCTGCGGTGACAGGCTCCTGACATTGCCTGCCTGGTGTGGCTGAGTGCGCCTAATAAGCACCATTGCCAGGCTCTGCACAGAGACCCTCAGGACCTGGTGCTATTGACCTCATTTCTCTTCCCCTGCGTTTTCATTTTAAGAAGACACATTTTTGCTGCATGTGTGTGGATCACCTAGTCCCCTACATAATCACTGAAAAACTGTGCACAGCCCAGAGGATCTAGAGCAATGAGGCAGTCCCTCCTCCAGCTGCCAGTGCCCTTCCCAGAGACAGAGCGGTGGTCCCCAGTTGTTTTTTCTCTCTGGCTGTGTTCCTGCAGGTGCACTCCCTCCCCTTTTGTTTTTACTCAGGTGGAACCAACTTCCATGGCTGTGTCCATCCTGCCTTTTGTATTTTCACATCAAAGTTCTGGGTCAGGGCAGAGCATCTCCTTGTCCTCCCATGTCCCATGGTGTGTGTGTGCCCTGCTGACCCTCTTCATGGCAGTCCAAGCCAGTCTTTCCCTGTTGTGAAGTGGGCTGCACCAGGTGTGAGCGCAGCTGGGGACACCTATGGAAGTGGGCTTGAGGTTCCGAGATGTGTGCCCCTTAGCTCTGCGAACTTGTTCCAGCCTGCCAGATGGTGCCAGTTTACACTCCCACTCCAGTGTCTGATGGCGCTGCACCCTGCCCATCTTGGACAGGGTAGAATGTGACATTGTGAGCTTTGCCAGTTGTCATCATTCTGATTTCAGTGAGTAAAGTGGAGCATATTTGGGTGGTTGAAAGCCATCTGAGTGTTCTTTTCTGAGAGTTGTGTATGACCATTTTCCTTTCCTTGAGTAGGGGAAATTGAGGCACAGAGCATAACCTCACAGCCAGCAAGTAATAGATCTAAGCTTTGAACCCAGGCCTTCCTGTTTCCATTCTGACGCTTTTAACCTGTACAGTGTAGAGGTGGAGGATATAGAGTGTGGAGCCAGCTTTGTCACTTACTAGCAGTTGTGTGACTCCAGACAAGTCACTGAACCTGTCTGTGCCTTGATGTCCTTATCTGTACAATGAGAATAATAATGGTTCCTCATTGTATGGTTGTTTTGAGGATATAAATTCATATGCAGCAAGCAGAATACATAGTGTCAGAGATCATTAGCTGCTGGCCTCAGTACTCAAAGTGTTATTTATTACTCTCAGTTATTAATATTGGCAGGCACTGTCCTAAGTGCTTTCCTTGAACTAACTTACGAGCCCCTCCCATCAGCCCCTGGGACATAGGTATCATTGTTATCTCCTTTTAATAGAGGAGGAAGTTCAGAACCTGGGAGACTTACCTGCCTGCAGTCATGAGCAAGCAAGATTTGGATTTGGACTCCAGAGGTCTTGGCTCCTAATTGCTGTGGCCCCTCCCTCTGCTACTCCCATAACTAGGAAGACCCTCCCTCCCTGCCAGGCCACGCCCCTCCCGTGTCCTCATTCCAGGAAGCCTGCAGTGGAGCTGCGAGGGGGAACCTTGGCAGGTGGGGGCACGGGCAAGGTCCTCACACAGAGAGCTCCCCTGCCAGTCCCTCCCTGGACCTGGCCCTGGCCCTGGAGACTCCTGATAAAGTAGCATTGTGCGTGGTTTCGACTTTGCTTCGTCAGTTGCAAGGTGCTTTCAGTACTCCCACGCAACAGAAAGTGGCCTGCCATTCTGACCAGAGGGAGGTGCCAAGGCCTCCCTCTCCTGTCCCCCAAAGTCAGCAGTCACAGATGGGCATGGGAGAAAATAGGACCCTGTGGGGTGCTGGACCCTCTGCAGACTCATCCCCCAGGTGAGGACCCCCTGCAGCCACCTGCAGGCAGCCCTTGTCCCTCTGTCCTGGGGGACCCCTCCTTCCTACTGCCCACAGGGCCTCTAGCCCTGTCAGCTCTTCCCCCAGTCTTCACAGTAGCCTGGCCCTGGGTTGATTCTGAAATGCTATGTGTATTTATGTGGTACATTTATGATTCTATTTCTTTATAAGAACTTGTAATAATTATCAAGTGTAATATGCCTGCTGAAAAGGACATAAAATGCACACATGAATTTAGCAAAGGATTGTAAAGTCAACAAACACTTCAACCCCACCTAGAGGAAAACAATACAACACCCTGGAGCCCTCCATCCTTCCTTGTTCCCTCCCGATTATGACCTCCATGGTGACCACTCTCCACTTGGTGGCCATCGGCTCCTTTCTCCCTGATAGCTTTTATCACTAGGTATGCTTCTTAGAGCTACAGAATGCCATTTGCCTGCCTTTGAACTTTACATAATGGAGTCTTCCAGGAACTAGTCTGTGTCTGTCTAGTGTTTTCATCCTGCGTTTGTGCAGTCCCTCTGGCTGGCTGCAGGTGTCCACACTTCCTGCATCCTTGGTGCTGTGTAGCATCTATTTCTTTAACTCCTGCTTTGCTGATGTGACTCTGCTCTTGTATAGGCATCTCCCGTGTCCCTTGCTGTGTCCCCGTTTGTCCAGGGATCATCCCAGGAGTGCATTGCTGAGCAGGGGCAGAGTGGACCCACTGAGCATGTTCCCAAAGTGGCAGAGCCGTGTGCACCCAGTTACTGTGGCTAAGTCTGCAGTATTATACATCCTCAGCAGCACCGGTGCTGTCAGCCTCCTGAGTGCTGGGATTGTAGGCTCATTTCTATTCTCTTCTGCAAAAGCAGTATGTTGGCTATCACTGGGACAGATCCCTCCCATTGTCTTCTCTGCCCCTGTGCATTCCAGCTCTCACCCTTTGGGTGATGAGGAGTCACATGCTTAGTCCTTGCTGGGTCTGTGCTGGGGTCCAAGTTGGGGTGGGGGAGACCCAAACATCAGCAGCCTGTTCTGAGCTCCATCCAGTAGGGCACACAGACCTTAACCGAGGAGTGACACAGAGACAAGGAAGGGAAACAAGACGTTGACTCCAAGCCCCAATCTTTCCCCAGGATCCTGTCTTAGTAATGGGCGTCCCTTCCTCTTGCTTAAGCGCCAAACTTGGCCTTGTCCTGACTCCTCCTGTGTGCTCCTCTGTAGTGCAGACCTCAAACACCTGTTGCTGTCCTTGCTGACTACTTGGTGCCCAGCAATTTTGTTGTGACTCCTTAGTCAGGCCACCTTCCTCTCCTGTCACACATGTAGTCTATATCTGTCTCACTTTTTCTGGGACATTCCAGGCTAGGTCCTGCCTCAGGGCCTTTGTTGTTGTTGCTTCCTCTGCTGGCATCACTGCCCATCCCTCCATTCAGGGAAGTCACTGCTGATTGTCCTCTGCCCTGCAGGTCCCTACCCTCCCATCCCACAGCCTCCCTGTGATACTAGAGCTACTTACAGTACATGGTGTTTTGCTGGGCTCTTAGTTTACGGTGCTTCCCTCCCGTGGCATAGCTTCATGGAGGTGGGGTAGGAGTAGGAGGAAGGGGTGGTCACCATGACCCTCGCTCTGTTCCCAAGGTCTGGTAGTCTCTTCAGCATTCACTGACTATGACAGCTAAGGGTCATTGCCACAGTGCCAGTGGGGAACCCACAGTGGGCAGAGGCAGGCAGGCTTTCCTGAGAAAGAAATGTGAAGGATGAGTTGGCTTAGCTAGCTAAGGTGGAGGAGGGAATAGAGGATATAGGTAGCTGGGGTCCAGAACAGACTCATATGGAAGTCCTCAGGCAGGAGAGGATAAGGGGCCTTTGAGGAATTGAACACTGAGGGTCAGGCCTCAGTTGGTCTGGATTCTAATCTTGACATCTGTTCCAGGTGCCACGAGCCTCAGTACCTTCCTGTCTAGACTGAGGCTTGTCAGCTGGTCTAGGGCAGCCCTAGAGTTCTGTTCCTCTGTTTATCCATGGCGCCTGGTGTATAAATATAAAGGGGATTGTTTATTTTTTTCCAACAAAGACATGCTGGCCTTCTGTGACCTCCAGGAGGACACGGAGTGGATAAACAGACCCGGGTGCTGCCCAGTGGAGCCTGTCTCCTGGCCTTCACTGTCTCGGGCTCACCTGGTTGGAGGCTAAAGGTCTCAGGTGACACTGGGCACGGGGCGTCCTCTTGAGTCTGATTAGTAGGGAGGGCTAATTGAGATGTGCGCTTCGGCCCTGTGCCCTGCACAGTGCTCCCAGGCTGCAGCCCAGCCCTTCCTGGAGCCTCATCTGACCCATTTCCCACATGTGGAGGTAAACATGGCACAAGGGTGTCTGTGGTTCGTCCCGCAGGCTGTTGCCGAGCAGTGCTGTGGTCTCCTCACATGGCAGTGACGTTTCCCTGGGCCAGCAAGCAGCTTCTCTGGGTTCTTTGAAACTCCTTCACCCAAGGGGCTGAGTCAGGTCACTTGCATGAGTTTCCTTTACACTCTCTGCCCTTTTTTGATTTTTTATTTCTGAGTTAAATCCTGGATTCCAAGAGAAAGCCTTTGCTTCTAAGGCAGCACATTTACTTTCCAAGGTGGCTTGTCTTTTCACTTCTATATTGTGTCCTTTGATGGACAGAAGAGCTTAATTTTACCCATTTGTCATTCATTTTGCTAATAGCTTGGCTTTTCCTGTCTAGCTTTTATTGTTGGTGTGCATGGGTCTGTGGATGAGGTTGTATCTGTAGCGTATTTCCCACATGCACCCCATCACCCAGGCACCAGTGATGGAAACAGGCTGACCTTCCCCATCCTTCCCTTAACACACAGCACATATCTGAGGCCTAAGCAGGGCTGTCTCTGGGCACCCTCTTCATTTCAAGGGCTCTTTGCTCCCATCAGTACCACGGTGTTCTATTTTTTTAGTCTCTTAAGTCTTGATTGCAATGAGTGCTAGCCCTCCTGCTGTTCTCCTTACAGAGTGTCTTGGCTGTTCTTGAGAAGCAGTTTGTCAGTCAGTGTCTGTACACACATGCATGCACTGACACCACCCCTAGGCTCCCAATCCATGAACATAGTATGCCTCCCTACTGACTTGTCTTCCTCAGTGCCCTTCAGTGAAATGTCCACCCAGCTCCCACTGGATTTATTCTGGGGTGCTTCATTACACAGCTGGTGTCTATGCTCTCCACTGCCACCAGGCGTCTGGCTCCCCACATTTGGTCTTGTAGAGAGAGGACTGTACAACAGGGGTAGGGGTGCACCCCCCATTTCCTACCTTTTTCCTGGCATTGCCCTTAGGCCCTGGTAGAGGATGGGCAGGGTGCCCAGAGAGGAGGCTGTAATTTTCCTGAATGATTTCAAGGGCTAATTAAAGGTTTTCCTTGACTAATCAACTTATGGTTTAATTATCAAAGAACAGGCTCAGGGATGTGGGAAGCAGCCCTTTGGGGTCTCCCAAAAGTGTGGTGGGAAGGAACCAGGGCCCAGCCCTACCTTATAAGGGCGGCAGGAGCTGGGTATACCCTAGCACACTCTAGCAGGTCAGCAAAGTCACCATCCTTTCGAGAGAGAGACAGAGGTGGAGAATAGAAGGTGAATTTGATGTTAGAGTAGAGCCCTCCCTGCCGCAGATGCTTCCCTGGCTCCCACTGCCAGGGAAGGGGGCCGGGTCTCAGGCCCCCCCATGGCCTGGGCCACCCTCTTAAGCCCCTTCACACTGGCCTGCCGCTCCTCAGCCTGACTGACTGCTGCTTAGCACTCATGTGGCATTTCCTCATGTGTCCTCTAGGGAGCCATTCAGGTGCCCTCCTGCCTGGCTGGGGATCAGGATTGCTGCCCCGTGCTGGCCGGCTGGCAGTCATAGTTGCACTGCCACTGTCTTTCTGTTCACTCTGATGAGTGCACTCAGGGATGCCAGGCCCTGTGATTGAGGGCCTCTGAGGGAATAAGGGGTTCCAGAGCAGAACTCCAAGGAGAAGGCTGGGAGCAAGGGGATGCAGATTGGGGAGAAGGAGCGGGAGTGGTGGCTGAGGCCTTCCCAGGGGAGATGGTGGGCTGACCTGGTATAGGCTCCTGAGGGGCTGTGAAGGGGGAAGGGGCCTGGAGATTGCTGTACCAGGCTTGGCTTCATTCCTTGCATTCCAACAGGCCCAAGACTCCTGGTGGCTCTAGGAGGGTGGGCCTTTGGACACTGCCCCTGCTCCTGCCCTCCTCTCTCCCTCTCTTACCTTATCAGCCTGCCTCACTTGGCCACCCCCACCCCAGGGTCTATGGCCTGGATCTGCAGGGCCTCACCCCCTGCAGTCAGGGCTGCACACAGAGCCACGCCCTGGGCCCAAGCGCAGATCATCTGAATCCCAGTCTCTGGCCATGGGGCCTGGATGTGGGGTTCTTAAAGCTTCTTCAAGCAAGTGGGATGAGAGCTGCTGACCGAAGAAATGATGGCAGACTTATATTAGCTTTTGTGACCTTCCTGGCACTTTTCTAGGCTTTTGACATGGAGTGATTAAGTCATGGCATACTCTAGGGAAATATAACCCCCAAGTTAGAGATAAGGCAGAGAGGCCCAGAGCAAGGCTTCTGTTCTTGCTGCTGTGGCTGTTGCCATTGCCTTTTGTTTCCATCCCTGGGCTGGCCAGGTGTTTGGAAAGCTGTCTGTAACCCCCACCCCCACCCCACTCTGTTTCTCTGCCTCTTGTTTCCCTCTCCTCTTGTGGTGCTAGAGATTGAGGATCTTTGCACTGAACTACATACCCAAACCCAGCCCCCACCCTTTTTTATTTTTTACTTTGAGACAAGGTCTTGCCAAGTCACCGAGTGGTCCAGGCTGAACTCAAATTCACCATCCTCTTTTCTCAGCCTCCTAGAGTGCTGGAATTCCAAGTGTGTGGTACCACACTTGGCATCTGTCTTGCATTTGTTTTCCTTGTCACCTGGCAAAAGCTTCTCAGGCTTCTGTGTTTGGAGACAGGATCCAGCAGAAGCTGGCCAGGGGGAGATGGCTTCTGCTGGCCTGGGGCATCCTTCTGATGGGAAGGATGCTGATGTCACCAAGATGCCTCCCTTGCTGCTCCTGACACCTGGAGTTTGAGGGAGCAGGAGGGGAGAGCACACTTGGGGCTGATGGTTGGGAGGTCACTGGGGCATTTGTGCAACTCAGCAAGGGAGGACACCGCCCCCCTCATGGGCCCCAGAATCTGGTCATCTGCTTCTCCTTATCCTTTCCAGCTTGTGTGGGGTCAGACTACCTGCTGGCCCATACTTGAGTTTCAAGAAAGGCTTGTGCTAAAGATGTGAATATTGCATTGCAAGAGCCTTTATTGTTTTATATGGATCCGAGGAGTGATAACTAGTGCTCCCGCCCAGCTTACTGAGAGGTGAGGGCTGAGGTTGCACTTGTCTTCTCTCTCCTGGGCCCTCTTTGAGGAAGGCTGGGGTCCAGCTCCAACACAGCTTCCTCTCTGACCTCAGGCAAAGCCCTGAGCCTCAGATGTCCCTGAGTTCCCACATTTAGAGCAGGAGGGCAGTGACTCGCTGCCTGCCGGGTTGCTGGAAGATGAAGTGAGTCAGCGTGTTTGCACAGCTCAGAACAGGCTACTGTCATCACATCATTATGGTCCCTATTACTGTTATTACCATTACAGTTATTAGAGAGGCAGGGTGCAGGCTTGGATCTGGTAGTTAGGATTCACAGTTTGAGAGATCCAGCATTCCTTACTCTATGATTAAGGTCACATTTCCTCTTATAAACTCTGTGTGTGCGTGTGTATGTGTGTGTGTGTGTGTGTGTGTTGCGCGCGCACGCACACACAGTACTGGGGGTTGGTTTTATTTTGAGACAGGGTTTGGCTAATTTGCCAGGCTGGCCTTGAACTTGCAATCCTCGTGCCTCAGCTTCCCCAGTAGCTGGAACACTTTTGTGCGTGGCAGTATTCACACAGACTCAAAAGAATGGTCTCTGTTCCTCCCCAGGTCCTTGTCCCTAGCTTTGCAGGTCCCAGTCAGGATCAGGCTCGACAAAGCCTGTCTCCCCAGCCCCTACCTCCCTGACTACTTCCAGGCAAATACCGAACTTCATGTACTTTAGCCAGGAATATTTCAGATTTGTCTGTAAAGAAGAATTCCTTAATGTCCTCATATTTCATGATTGTTTTAAAGTCTTTGTATCTTTTTTGTGTGATATAGGTTCAGACAAGGTGTGCACTTGACACATGGTTGAAAGGCCTCTTATGTCTTCCATCTCTGGGATTGCATTTCTGTGTTTTACCTGTGGAGGAGCTGGACCCTTGGTCCCAAGACAGTTTCCCACAGTCTGGATCCTGCTCCTCCATGCTCATGGTGTCATTTCCTGAGTTCCTCTGTCCTCTGTGCTGCCTACAGGCTGGGACTTAGGTCTGAAAAGAAAATTAAAAAAATAAAAATTTACAAAAATAAAGTAAGCTGTATATGGTGGTACAAACCTGTAACCCCAGCAGTCCAGGAGGCTGAAGCAGAAACATCACCAGCTCAAGGCCAGCCTAGGCAACTTAGAGAGACACTGTCTCAGAACAAAAATGTATATAACGTTCTGGGGATGTAGCAGCTCAGTGGAAGAACACTTGCCTAGCATGCACAAAATCCTGGGTTCTGTTCCAAGTACTGCAAATAAATAAATAGATGTGAATGGATTAAAAAAAAAACAAACTTTAGCATCCCTCCCAGGAAGACTAGTACCAGGATACAGGAGAAATGGGGCAAGAGGGTCTGAAACTACACTGGGACCTGAGTGTGCCAGCCCCAGCTTCCTGTAGACACCTGTCACTGACAAGTGGCCTTGGGGCCCTTGCTTTGCTAGAGCTGCAGTCCCCAGTGGAGAGCCACCCTCTCTGTGGTGTGGTGGTCAGCTTTGGGGCAGAGTAGATTCCTGCCAAGCCCCACCCCTTTCCAGCTGTGCCACTGGGCAGCGTTCCCAGTCTCTCTGCTTCTTCCTCCTCTGTAGCAGGCTGGTGACTGCATGTCCCTTGGAGGGCTATGGTGAAGACCGTTGTGCTTAGGGAGTGGCTTTTACTCTTCTGGGTTTGGGGACAGATCCCTTTGACCTCAGCTGCTCCCCTTCCTCCCTCTTAGCCTCACAGGTGCTGTCCTCCCCTAGGCCTTCTCAGTGACTGTTGCCTCCACCCTGAATGCTTGTGCCAACCCCCACATAGGTCCCTTGGTCTCTCTGATCTCTGCATATTTGCCATCCCTTCAGGTACCTCCTCACCCTCACCCTCTGATAAAGCACCTGTCATCCTCTGCCCACTCTCCCACTTATTTATATGTGTGTGGTTCTGTGTCCCCCACTAGTGTCAGCTATAGGAGGGAAGGGCCTCTGTCTTGTTGTCACATCCCACTGTCTAGAATAGTGCTTGTGACCCAGTAAGTGCATGATAAAGGGTTTTGATGCTTGGGTGAGTGAGAGAATGGTCGTATCAGACCTGCTCGGGACCCTGGCTCAGATAAACACTGTGTGCCCTTGGCTTGACACCTCCCTGTCTGAACTGCACTGTCCTCCTCTGCAAAATGGAGCACTAACAGCTCCTGCCCAGCTCTCTTGTTTTGCTCTAGCATGACACCTGCACATAACACTTTGTGACTGGCCTCGCTGCTGTGCTGCAGTCTCCAGCATGGGGCACAGATGAGCCAACAAGAAAGCACTTTCCTTCTACCCTGTGTGGCCAGCTGTGGTGCCATGGGCGTGCCAGGGCCAGGACTCTTTGGACTGCTGTTTTGAAGGCTAGACAGCCTTCCTTGGTGTGTTAGGAGCAGGAATGAGGGTGCCCAGTATGCAGAGAGGCCTGGGTGTTGTGGCCACAGCCTAAGAGTTCAAGGGCTGGATATGTCCAGGCCTTTGTCTTCCTTGAAGGAAAAAGGCCAAGAGCTCAAGGGACCAAGGTGACTGCTGTGATTGTGGTAGCAGTTACAGCCTTGGGAAGGGAGGGGACAGAAACTGAGAGGGAGAGACAGAGTATTGGCAGGCGTGTGCAGACACAGAGAAAGCTCCCAAGGGTGGGGCTCCTGCTCCCTGGTTTTCTTGTGTGGTAGCGTAAACCCTGGTGTGTGTGAAAAGTGCAGAAAACCTCCATGTTCAGTTTCATAAACAATTATCAAGAAAATGTCCCTGAAGCTGCCATCCAGAGTGAGAAGGCAGGCATTAACAACCCTGAAAGCCCCTCCTCCATGAACTCTTTGCAGTACTATCAAATATATTCAGCCTCTTTTCCTCCTTTTCATCCTTGCTTCTTTTTTGGTGAATTATGAAAGATTTCAGACACCCTAAGGGAACAGAGAATCAATGGCTGAAGCCCGTGGGCCCACTGCCAAGCTGAGTCAAAGCCAATGTGCTTACCGTCCCCAGGGACTGTCCCAGGTGCCTGAGTCTTCCTGGTCCCTGCCTGCTCCCTGAGCAGCACCAGTATCATTGTCTAGGTTTAAAACTACATGGGAAAAGTTTGAGGTTGGTAGTACTGGGCTGCAGCTTGCTCTCAATATTTTGCTCTTGAGATTTCTCTGGGTGAGTAAAGGAAGCCCTGTGCCAAGAATGCTTCACAGTGGGGGGTCAGAGGTGCCCCAAGCCCAATGAAAGCAGTTATGCAGAGGAATGGAGATGGGCTCTTCCTGTCCACAGAGAGCATACAGGCTCCAGGTGGGCAGATGAGACTCACATTAGGGCCGAAACACCTATACAGCATACAGGGCTTTGGTGCCGCCCAGGTCTGCTTGCAGGGTAGGGATGGATTGAGAGCTGGAGACAAGAGTGTCTTTGTCTCATTCTGGGCACATATCACCTTTTAAGGGGAGACCCTCTGGGTGGAGATTACTGTCAAAGGCTGTAGATCATCCCTTTTGGCTTTGCCACCTGGCTCTGCTACCTACTAGGTACAAGGGTAGGTACAGATTACAGGGCTGGGTGACCTTGGATATGTAGTAACTCCCACCCCTCTTCTGTTGATCTCAGTTTCTCTACTTTGGAAACTGGTGGTATAGGGTTATTTCATTCATGTAAAGTACTACTGAGAGGCCAGATATGGTGGTGTATACCTATAATCCCAGCACTCAAGACGCTGAGACAGGAAGATCACTGTGCGTTTGAGGCCAGTCTGAACTGCATAGTGAGACCCTGTCTCAAAAAGCAAACAAACAAAAAAATAAAGTACTCGTAAGAGCTGGCGTGTAAATCTGTCAGTGTTAGCTGTCAGCAGTATTGTCATTATTGCCATTCATTCATTCATTTATTGGCTGTCCACTGTATCTTCTGTGAAACCAACCCTGGCAGCCCCCACCCTGACAAGTTGGTGTCTTGTCAAGCCAAGGCCCTGCTGTCATGGAACTTGTAGTCCAGGGTGGGAGGCAGACAGTGCATGAGGCAGTGACAGGCCGGAGTGACAGCTGTGTTGAAGGAAGCCCAGAGGACTGTGGGAGGCCCTGCCTCTAGCCTAGAAGATCAGGGAAAGCTTCCTTGAGGAGGAAAGGCCTGGTAGAGGATCAGGAGATAGTTTCTGGAAGGATGGTTCAAGGAAGCAAACAGCACGTTCAAAGGCTAACGTATGAGAAAGGGTCTGGCATTGTTAACAATTTTTGTTTGTGTTTTATTTTTTGAGATAGGGTTTTGCTATGTAGTTTAGGCTGGGCTTAACCTCATTGTAGTCCAGGCTTACCTTGAGCTCAATGCAATCCTCTCCTGCCTCAGCCTTCTGAGTGCTGGGATTACAGGTGTGCCACTATGCCCAGCTTTTAAATTATTAATACTTTAAGTAAAAGTTTTAAGATAATTATAGATGCACATGAAGTTGTAAGAAGCACACAGGAGATATCTGGTGCATCGTTTACCCACTTTCCTCAGTGGTAATGTCATGCGAAACCATGTGTCCGAGAGCACAGCCAAGATGTTGACCCCGCTGCGATCAAGACACAGAACGTTCCATCGTAAGCCTGCTTCCGCGCCCTACCCTCAGCAGACACCACCACCCCACCTTTCCCCAGGTTTATACTTCTGTTGTTTCAACAGTGTCGTGGAGGTGGGGTCATGCCATGTGCAGCCTTTTGGAGGCGGCTGTGCTCAAGCAACACAAGTGTCTGGAGACTCAGGCACATAGCTGTGTGCATCAGGGGTTCACCCCTCTTTGTGGCTGGGTGGTGCTCCACAGTGTGTTTAATCATCCACCCAGTGAAGGACATCTGCTTGTTTCTAGCTTTTTAGCTAATATGAAAAAAGCTGCTACAAACATTCGCACACAGCTTTTTGTGTAAATTTTGTTTCTCTGGGACGAGTACTCAAAAGTGTAGTTGCCAGGCAGGATGGTGGTTGCATGTTTTAAGAAAGTCTCCAGACTGTTCTCCAGAATGGCTGTACCACTTCAAATTCCCACCAGCAATGTGTGAGCGATCCTGTTTGTCTGCAGCCTCACCAGCATTTGATATCATTGCTGTTTTTTATTTTAACTCTTCTAATAAGTGTGCGGTGATATCTCATTATGGTTTTTATGTGCATCTCTTAAAGGCTAATGATGTTGAACATACTGTCATGTGCTTATCTGCCATCTGTGTCTCTGGTGGAATGTCTCAACTCTTCTGCTCTTTTCCTTACTAGATTATTTGGTTTTGTACTGTTGAGTTCTGAGAGTGCTTTATCTATCCTAGATGCTAGTTCTTGGTCATATATGTGATTTGCAAATGTTTCTCCAAGTCTGACTGGTCTATTACAAACTTCTTCACATAGACTTTTGCAGAGCAAAAGTTTTTAATTTTGATTAATTCATTTTATTAATTTTTCCTGTTATGGGTCATGGTTTTGATGTCAAGTATAAGAAACCTGTGTCTTGCGCTAGCTCCTGATTTTTTTTCTAAAATATTTAAAGTTTTACATTTTCAGTTTGAGGTCATGATCAATTTTATGAGTTAATTGTGCAAAGTGTGAAGGTTTAGATCGAGGTTCTTTTTTGTTGTTTCATATGAATGTCCAGGTAGACCTGCACCATTTATTGAAAATGCTATTCTTTTCCCACTGATTTTCTTATGCTTCTTTGTTAAGAATTAGTCACTACAAGGAGATGCCACTTCACATCTATCCAAATCAAAATAGCATTAAGCGTTGGGAGGCTGTGGGTAGCCCTCTGCATTTCTGGTGGGATCGTAAAACAGTGTAGTTGGTGGGAAACAGTGTGATGGTTTCTCAAAAAGGCATAGAATCACCACATGACCCAGCAATTTCACTCGCAGGTGTACATCCAGAAGAAGTGAAAACAGGGACTTGAACAGGTATCTGTACACCCAAGTTCAAAGCAGAATTATTCACAGCAGCCAGAAGGTAAAAATGACTCAGAGTCCATCAGTGGATGAAAGGAGAGGCGAAATGTGGCACATGTGCACAGTGGAGTATTATTCAGCAGTAAAGAGGAATGGCATTTCAAAAGGTGCTGTCATGTAACAGCCGGGCCTTGAAGACATTATGCTTAGTGAAATAAGGTAATCATGGAAGACAAATATTGTATGATTCTACTTGTACGAGGGGCCTAAAATAGGCAGATTCAAAGGGACAAAAAGTAGAAGAGAGGTTCCCTTGGGCTCAGGGGACAGAGGAAGAGGAAGCAGTTACTTTTTATTGGGTACAGAGTTTTTGTTGGGAATGATAAAAAGGTTTGGCTATAGGTGGTAATGATGGTAATACAACATTGTGATTATATTTAAAGCCACTAAAACACAAATGGTTGAAGTAATAACTGTTGTATATATTTTACCACAATAAAAGTAATTTAAGTTTTAAAACACAGTGAGGTACCTGGGTGTAAGTCGGTTTCTAGGTTCTCTGTGCCGTTCTGCTGGTCTGTGCTTGTCCCTCAGTGTGGGATGACTGCATTTACGTGGTAGGCCTTAGTGTTGGATAGAGAGATTCCTCCCACTTTATTCCCTTTTTCCCTGAGGTGAGCTCCTCTCGGGCCTGGGCCTGGCGTATCTTAAACCCTCCCAGGACCCCTCCCCCCTTATGTGCAGGATGGCACTGTGGTTTGAGCAGTTTCATCTTTGCCATGTCCCCTGTCCTTAGCCCCAGTTTCTGACCCATGCTGTTCTTTCTTGGACACAGAGGTGTGGCTGTCCCCATCTCTGCTCCCACTGTCCTGGCCACCATCCGCAGATACCAGGGCCAGCACTGCCACCTTATCTCTCACCCCCACACCCACTCAGGACCCCTTGGTCCCATCCTCTAGCAGGCAGCCAAAGTCTCAGCAGTGTCCACTGCAGGCTCCTGGCCCTCCTGTGGCCTGCCTCACCAAACCTGTCCTTAGTCCCTACATCGAGCCTGTGTCAGCTGGAATTTCATTTCTCATTTGTTGACACTTGAGTGTAAGCCCCATGGAGCAGGGACCACGCTGTGCCTTGCCCAGGCTGGGCAGCGTGCGGTGGACATGCGTTGGATTTTGCAGGGGATCCAGGAGTGTAAGGAGGTTGCACACGTCTGGAACAGGTGACTGAGGGAAGAAGAGTGTGAAGAAATGAGGGCAGAGGTACACATGGCTTGGGGATCCTGGTGAGGAAATGGCTTTAGCTGTGTGGCCTGAGGTGTGTTTTCAGTAGAGAGGGCCATAGTCAGATTAGGTTTACAAAGGTTTTCCTGACCTACCAGAGGCTTTGAATAGACACTTAGCAGAAGAGGACATGCTGATGGCTTTTATGCTCTGAAAGTGTGCTCAACCTAGTAAGTAGAAAATGCAAATGAAAACCAGGCTGAGGGGGGCCAGACTGCTCCTGTATGGCAGAGGTTTGGGGAATTGGTGGCACCCTGTGGTGCGAGGCAGCAGAAGGACAAGAGGACAGGCTGTCCTCACAGGGCTGAGTGGGGCAACCCTCATGCAGAGCTTGGCAGTCCCACTTCCAGGAATTTACTCGCCTGCACGTGGTTAGTACCACTGTGCTGTTTGCAAGAGCAAAAGACAGATCCACTGGCGGGGCCCCGTGGGGTGGGCTCCAGGCATCACGGCCCTTCCGCAGGCTACAGCAGCAGCCGGCACCTTGCCAAGAACAAGGATCAGGAAGATCACCAAGGCATACGTTCATACATAATCTTTCCTTTAAAGTCCTGATTTCAAATTGTTAGGATTCGACAGTAACACAGATAGATGGCATAACCAGTTACTATTAAGGAAAAACCCATGTGACCTCCTCCAGATGAAGGAACAGATCGTACCTGCCTCCCTCTGCACTCCGAAAGTGCTCAGTCCTCTGCTCTTTGCTCCCCAGACAGGAGCCGCTCTTCTGACCTGGGGGCATCCCTTCCTTGCCTTCCTCTACATCATCACTAAAGTACAATAAGAAATAATTTAATTTTTAAAACCCACTTAGGTCCATTTGCGTGGCTCTGTACTTTATCTGAACAGAATCTTGGGACACATTGCTTTATGTTTTGCTGCTTCTGGTTAGCATCGTTTTTTTACATTCACCCTCATGCAGTGTAAGTCGTTCGTCTTTTCCCCTCCATGTGCCATCCAGGGAGCCAGTAGGTCACAGCACACTTGCCGTCTCCTGCGGATGAGCCCGTCTTATTTCTGGTCACCAGCAGATCCAGACTGTGCTGCCTGCCGTGAATGCATGGGGCCCACGTTTTGCTTGTGTTTGTACCCAGGAGAGCACTTGCTGGGTCCCCAGTGTGTGGCTTCCACTCAGCAGGGTGCTGCCAAACTCCTCCTGAGGGCCAGGTGCATGGGAGAAGAGTAGGGTGCAGAAGAGTGTGGCGTGCTGTCATTTGTCTTATTTTTGAGAGCCATCTTGCTGCTGTTTACCCTGTGGCACCTTTTGGCTTTGAAGCTTTATGCCTGTGTTACAGATCGAGGCAGAGAAATGGAAAGGAAAGGAGTAGCTGAGCGCCAGTGTTGCAGACTATAAGTAGTTGAGAATCACCAAGCTCAGCTTTCCTTGGGACCTATTTTCCTGTCACTGGCCAGAGCTGCCCAATCTCAACCCCCCCCCCC
>NW_022900931.1:58753135-58795635 GCF_012274545.1 Fukomys damarensis
CCTGCCTGTCTGGTTTGGGGAAGCCGGAGGCCGCCCTTTTGGCTCTTTTCTTCGCTGCTTGATGAGTGCCCCACCCCCACAGGGGAGGAACTGGCTGGAGTTCTGGGCCCAGTGGTGTCCCTAGACCTTCCCTGCTGTGCCCCAAGCTTGGCTCAACCTGCCCAGAGCCTTTGCCTGGGTGGGTAGGTGATGGACAGAAGCGGGTAGGTAAGGCTTCAGGTCCTCAGAGCAGGCCCATCTCCCAGGCCGTGTTCTGTGTCTGTGCTCAGGGAACTGGCTGTGGGGGAGGGGAGTAGCACAACAGGGGCTAGAAATGACACGGTCCCCAGCAGAGTCCCTCCAGGCCAGTCGTGTGTGCCACAGTGGGCTGTTTGTGCTATAGGCTCTAAGCCCCTCAGGCGGGGAGTTCTGTCTAGTTTGCTCACTGCCGAGTTCTCAGGGCCAGAAATAAGCCTGCCTCATGTGTCAGGAGCTTAGTAAATGTATGAGTAGATGGGAGAGGTGAAACACATAGTGGTCACATCTGGGGAGGCTCCTGATCTGGCCTGAGGTGTCAGGGAAGGCTTTCTGGAGCAGGTGCCTTTCAGCCCAGGGATACAGACAGGTCATCACACACAGGGTTCTTCTCTGGAGCAGCCTTTCCCCTGTTCTGGATGGAGGTCCTGAGCAAGCCCCTCATGCTCAGAGCAGCTGGCTTAGGGTATAGGCACCAGGACTGATGACCTGCCTGGGAATCCCGACACTTAATTTCTCTGTGGTGCCTTGGACAAGTTGCTCACCCTTCCCGGGCCCCAGTTTCCCTTGTAAAATGGGCCTGCTAGAATCCCTATCCCATCTAGGGCAGTGATGAAATACAATGACTTAGCCCATGTCTTTGCCAGGAGCGGGGCCCGACCCAGAGTGAGACCGTGTATGTTCAGCAGGGTTAGTGAAAGAGCCAGCGTTGCATTCAGGTGTCCCAGGTCCCACCATTGCTCTCCCTCTGCAATCTCCCCATTCATCTCTTGTGCCTCCAGCAGTGCTAGATGAGCCTGGGAGTGGGCGGGGATACAGCCAGCCCTACACATAAGAGAGCCCACCCGTCCCTCACCGGAGACCCTGTCCTACACGTAGCCCCTGCACCCCGCCACTCCCCATGCCCTTTGTTCCCTTCAGCTCTCCTGAGCCCTGGCTCCCAGCCTGGTGGGGGTGAGGCAGTGTGTACATGTTTTACTGGAGACTGAGCCTTCTGAAGCTTGGCCATGGTTTTGGTCCCCAGGCAGCCCATCCTCTGTCTAGCAGCTGTGGGCCATGTGGCCCAGGCCCACCCAGCCAGCTCTGGTCCTGGCTCGCCCTGCCCCGCCTCCTGCCCTCCGTGGGCTGGAGCCCCAGTCATGCGCCACTGCTGCCTGGGCAGGGCCACATTGCCATTACTGCCAGGGAGGCTGGCGTGTGGAGTCAGCTGGCTGTCCTTGGTGGGGGCCCTGGATCCCCACTCTCTACCTCCTGCTGGAAGCCTCTGTCCGCTAGCACTCCCTCATGCCAGAAAGTGAGGGCCAGGATGGTGGAGGTAAGCTGGAGGGAGGAGAAGGCTGGACTGGGTGAGAGGCCGTACCTTTCTGGGGCCAGGGGCGGGGCCGTGATTGTTTCCATGTGTGGAGGTGGCAGGTGCCTGTCTGCTGGGAACACACCTGTGCTAAGTGCAGCTCCCTGGGCCTCTCTGTGCAAGCATATTTCTGGAGTCTGGTTTGCATTTGGGTTCTGGGGCCTGTGCCTCACTGAGTCACTCTGGGTGATCCTGGAGTTAACTGGGGTCCCCCAGGACTGGGCGTCTCATTCTCTATTGAATGAGTATCTGACCTTGCGTGAGTCTCACGGTCTAGCTTTGTGTGTCGGATTGTCCCTGGGCATGTGAATATCTGAGAGTGCGCCTTTCTTAGCAAGGCTGGCAGTCATGGAGTGAATCCCAGGGTTTGTAGAAGGTAGCTGGGTAGGTAGCGTGTCCATCCTTTGGCTCCCTGTGGTCCCTGGGACATGCCTGTGGTCTCTAGTGGGAGTCCCTGCGTCTCTTGGGCCCATGGTCATTACGTGTCAGCAGATGCCTGCTCTGGGTTCTCTGGGAGTTGCAGCCCCTCCACTTACCTTGTGCTCACTCTGAGCCACCCAGCTTTTCCCACTGGGGCCTCTGTAGCTCCCCCCAGGGCATTTCCCGCTTATGTCCCAGGTTCCGGAGCAAGGACTTTGGCTCAGGGCACATGTCCCTTCCCCATGCCTCACAGCAAGGAAGGCACCAACCCAACCCTGTGATGGCTACCACCGTGATGCCCAGGAGGTGGGTAGAATGTGAGTTGCTGCGATCACGGGCTGATAAGGGAGCCGTGTGACCTTCTGTGTAGCTGGTGCCCGTAATCACATGTGGCCAGCCTCGGACATCCCATGCACACATGGAGGGGACAGTTCCTCCCTGTGCTTGTTTGGGTTCCTGTGTGTGAGGTTGGTAAATAGAGGATGGGGCTGGGGAGGTGTCAGTTGCTGTATAATGTGTTTCTGTGTCTGCAGGGGACCCTGAGGGGGCATTTGTGTGGTGGGGAGGTGGGCTGGGTGAGGCTGGGAGGGGCTAGGAGCTTCCTTTCTGCCTCATTGCCTCCTTCCCTGTGGCCTCAAGGATGGATGAGGGAGACTAGCCTGATGTCCCCGGTCCTGTGTCCCCCACATACACCATTTCCCGTATCTGCACCCCTGAACACTTCTGGGAACGAGGGGCGGTGATGGTGCCCTTTGTGTCTGCGCCCTGTGTGCCTGCAGATGGGGTCGGGTTGGGTGAGCCTGGCTGGGTAGTAAGCGCTGTCTCCTCATTCAGCCACACCGCACTGCATCCACCCCTGTTGCTGGCAGCGCTGGGGACACAGGTGGCTAAGATGGCCCCTGGCCTTGCCTTCCTGGGATGCCCTGTCCAGGGAGAAAAGCAGAGCTGTCCTCAGACAGTAGCAGCTGGTCATGCTTCCCTCACCCTAGTCCTAGAGAGGGTGAGACAGGCACATTTGATTAGCCTGGGGAGGACTGCGCCCAGCACTCCCTTTCATGTCTTCCTTCCTTCCTTTCCTTCCTTCCTTCCTTCCTTCCTTCCTTCCTTCCTTCCTTCCTTGATAGAGCAGCAGTAATAATAAAAGTAGTTAGCCATATGAGGGACTCTGTAGCCCGGACCCCATTCTACATGCTTTACTTGTGTCATCTCATTCACTCCAAATATTCCCAAGAGTTAAGGACCATCACTACCCCTGATTTGCAGATGAGAACACTGAGGCCCAGAGAGGCTCAGTGACTTGTCTGGGAGCACACATCTTGAGATGGTGGAGCCTGGATCTGAACCTGGACCATCTGTTTTTAAGAACCAGCTGCCTACTAAGCTCTGTCCTGAGTCAACCCTGTGCTGGGCAGTGGCCAGGAATGACAGGCTGTCTTCCTGAGGGTGCCCAGCCATTGAGGACACAGGTGGTAACCAGAGGACCACACAGACAAATGTAAAATTGTAGTTGTGATAGGTGCCCTCAAGGAGAAGTGAGCAATGTGGTAGTTTGAAGGAAGAGGAAGGGATAAGAAAGCAGAGGCTGGGGTGAGGGCATTCTGGGGCCCAGGGGTCTGTGCAGAAGCCCGATGGGAGGATGGCGCTGCCCCTGCTACAGCAAGGTGAGCAGAGCTGCCTGGACTCCTAAGAGGACTGATTTCCTGAGGCCAGAGCACCCTGGAGCTGTATCATTTGTGGGATTTTCCCAGTGTGGGGATGTTAGGTTCCTGGAGGCATCCCCTATATGGTTTGCCTTTTGCCTGGAGATGAAATGGGCAGCTGCTTCCTCCAATGCCACCGCCACCAAGGCCTGGTGCCTTGGGTGGGCCTCCCTGCAGTGGGGAGGGAAGGATGGCGCACAGTGGGCCTCGCTGGCTGTGTTTAGGACACGCATCAGGCTTGCTCCGAGCTCTCAGACCCAGGCTGCATGGGACCCGGGCCCTGGAGATCGCCTGCCCTGCACCCTTCCCTGCTCCTCGGGGTGCAGATCCATCACTCATTTGTTTCACAGATATTCACTAGGTACCTGCTGTGTGCCAGGCACTGCTCCAGATGCCAGGGAGCCACCACTCTACTGGGGGGCCAGAGAAGGGCCCCAACTTTTGTTAGGGGTCAGGACCAGCCTTACTGAGGAGGTTTTATTGGCACTAAGACCTGAATATCAAGAAAGGATGAGCCATGCAATTCTGGCTGTGAGGATAGTAGGTACAAAGGCCAGAGGCTAGGACAAGCTCTGCTATGTCCGAGATGGGGCAAGGGAAGGGCAGCGTGCCTGAGCGAGGCGACAGGCAAAGGTGGCTGGCTGGGTAGATGGTTCCCTGTCAGGTGACACCTGAGAGAATTTGTTGATCTGCTTAATGCTTCTTCAGCTCCCCTCCTCACCAAGGCAGCTTTTCTGATACTAGTTCTGGTTGTTGTTAGGGAATTACTCCTGCTGTTGTCCTGTAAGCCCCCAGGGTTCTTTCCCCAGAGTGGAGATCTCAGCTGGAGCTGGGGCTACTGAGAAGCAGGAAGCTGAGGGGGTATCAACAAGGGACAGAGTTAATGCTTTTGTGACCTGGTTTCTGGGCCTCAGTCCTGTCTCTGGGACTCACTTTCCTGAGTTGGGAAGCAGGAAGGAAGAGGACTTCCTGCCCGCCCAGGACTGTTCGAAGGGCCCAGCATTGCCCATCTGCATGCCTGGCACTGGCCTGCACTCAAGTCAGCAGCCATGAAGGGGGCACCTGCTGGGGCCACACCCTGCCCTGGACACTGTGTGCAGCCATAGCTGACCAAGTCACTATGCCTGCCTTTATGATCTGCCAATAGAGTGGCCAAGGCAGCAGAAGACAAATTAATGACTCCACCATGTCAGGAGCAGACAGCTCTGGAGAGGTGCACTGTGTGCTAGGCCTGCCCACTTCTGCCCCTCTGCAGTCTCCAGGCTCTGTCCACCGTGCTCCCACTGGACTCTCACAGTGTGTTCCTCCCCGGTCCCCTGCTCCTGTCCTGCCCCACACTCAGCCCTACATACAGCCAGAGTGAGCTCAAGAGGGACCTTTGAGACCCAAGTCATCACACCCTCCTGCTCAGAGCTTCTCCACTGCTGTCACTAAGAAAGGACGCCGTCCTGCCTGTCAACCACAGGCCCTATACACTCTGCCCCTCACCTCCCAGATGTGTCTGTTCACCCTGACGTGCTTTACTGGCGTGACCCTACCTTGGGACTTTTACCCTGGCACTTCCCACTGCCCGGCTGTTTCTCCTGCAGTGCCACATGGCCCCCTCAGGTCTGTGCTCAGATGCTCCCCTTTGGTGCAGCCTGGTTGCTGCCTTCCAGAAAATGCCACTCTTGCCTTGCCCCAGCACCTCCTGAGCGAGACTTCATTTCCTCCACACAGACCTCCTGATGCTTCTTGCCTTGGCTGTCTCCTTCCCTGGCATGAGTTCCCAGGGCCAGGATGCTTCTGGCAGTTCATCTACTGCTGAAACCCTGGCCTGGCTAACCCTGCCTCAGTAGTGGTCCACAGGCCGATTGCTCAAGGGGTGGGTGGGTGCGACTTATGAGTTCACTTGTGGGTGGAGAGTGTTTGCCCAGGAGGGACGAGAGGACATGTCAGTCCCAAAGCCTGCCAAGAGACTGCATGATGGGGGCGTGCAGGTGGTGGTGAGAGCGGACACAGGTGTGGAGGTAGGAATGGTACCAGGAACTCGGCACTGCTGAACCTGCTGTGGGCTGCGTAGGCAGGCCAGATCCCCTCTATTGCCACAGCATAGCCCTGCAAGGCAGGGATAAACAGGTAGGAAGGGCCCTTCCCAGAGCCAGTAGAAAAAGATCATGCATAGTAGAGGGGAATCGGGGACCTACAGTGAAGGCCTAGAGCCCAGGCTGGGGACAGTGAATACTTCCTCATTCACCCTTTCTGGCTTGTTTCACACTGGTGACTGAAACCAAGGCTGACCTGGCTGTGTCTGCTGTGCTTCCCTGGGCCCCTATTCTGCTGCCAGCCTGTCCCACACCACTACAGTGGCCTTATTCAGAGCCTGGAAGGGCTTGCAGTGGGGGTCAAGAAGTAAAGGGTCTTGCTCACACACACAACTTTGTCCCACAAGCAGATCTTGCTCTTTCACTGGGCTGGTGTCTGGGGTATGGGTTTCTTCTCGTGAAGTGACTGAGGGTAGAACAAGTGGGTGTGGGGGAGCCTGGACACTTTGAAGCTTTTGCTAAGCCAGGTCAGAAACAGCCTGTTCCACATGTTAACAAGTTCAAGAGATTTCTTTCTAATTGAAATAAACATTTTCAAGTAGGATACAAAATGTGCCTGCATTTTGAAGATCAAATACTGTACTTCAGAGGCATCTGTGCTCCTGGCTGGGGCTGCAGCCCATGTTCCTCCATTCCACCTCCTCTTTCTCCTCTAGGGTCAGCAGGTCACCCTCGGCCTCTGGGTGCTGTCCACGTGTTCCACCTGACTTTTCGGTGCTGCGGTGTGTGGAGGTGCAGGGCCAGTGCGACTGGTACCAGTGGTCTGCCTGTTCACCATGCAATCCTCAGCAACTCTAGGGATTGGACAGTGTGTTGGGATACAGCAGGGAGCAAGATGACAGTGCCGCTCTGGAGGAGCTGACCTTCTGGGCAAGATGTAGACAGAATTAAAAGGATGCACACACATGTACATATACTACAGAGCCCTGATGTCTGTGTGGTGAGCACAGGTGAGACAGCAGAGCAAGACACAAGGTAGCAGCAGGACAGGAGCAGGAATGTCTGAGTGCGGGACATGCATGGGCAGGGCAGGAAGCTCCAGCTGGGTGGCCCCTGCCAAGGCCCTGGGGGATACATCTGGGACTTGGCTGGGAGGCCATTGGCTAGACAGAGTGAGCAGGTACGGGGGGGGGGGCAGATGGTGGGGAGATCCCTTGGGGACTCGTGGGCCATGAGGAGTTTCGAGAGCCAGTAAAGGGTTTTGGGACAGTGACTCTGGAGTGCTTCAGACTCTCTAGGGCCTGCTCTGCATGGTTACCTTAGAGAATGATTTCACCTTCGGGAGCCTCAGTTTCTACATCTGTGAAGTAGGCTTACATTGGCCACTCCATCAAGGTTGCAGGGAGTCATGAGCTCCACGTTGGCATCTGCCCAAGATCCTGGGCCCTTTGAGGTGGTGCTGGTGGGGTCAGGACTGGAGCTAAGCCTCAGTGAACCATCTTTGGTGTCAGGGACTTTTTTTCAGACATCTGACCTACTGCAGGCTGTCCTACCAAAGGCCCATTGGCAAAGGTAGAAGCCATAGAGGTGGCTGCTTGCAGTACCCAGCACCTGGAGTGTGACATCCAGCCTGTCACCTGTGCTGTCACCTGGGCTAGTGGGTGCCCTCTCTGCCTCGTTTTCCTTGTCTGTTGCATGGGGTGGTAATGGCCCCTTCCTCCTAGGCCAGGTATATAGGTTGCCTGACGGGTGCTGGGTAGAGTGCTGAGAGGGGTTGCACCCAGTGGGCACCTGGACTGTGCTTGCTGCTGCTGTAATGGTGATGACGTTGAGCTTTATTGTGTACAGTGTGTCTCTGATCCCTGTGGCCATCTTTGTGCCGGGCCCCCAGTGCCTCGCACTTCTGTGTGCTATGCGATTTCTTACAAAGCCTTCAGGAAGCAGCCACTGTTATCACCCTCTTCTAACAGAGGCCAGCATTGAGCTCTCTGGGGTGGGTGGGGTGGGTCAGCTCCTCTCGCCTCTCAGATGAAGTGAGATCACAGCTTCTGGCAACCAACAGTGTTAAGGCTTGGACTGCCTGGCTGAAGTTCCGAGTTGACCTGGGACCCGTCCTTGCCTTGGGGTCCCTGCCCTGGGAGCCTGCAGGGCCAGGAGCTGTGTGGGAGGGGCTCGGGTGAGGCTCCTGCTTGGTCATTATAAACATGGCCAGTTCCTCTGTTTGTCCTGCCCTCCATGTTGTGCCTAGAGGAAAGGGGTGGCCCAGGCAAATATCCGGAGGTGTGCCCCTCTGCCCCTCAGCCTGTGAGGTCACATGAAGTGGCAGCCTGCCAGGGGGGTTGGGGGTTTGTGGCAGGAGTTAGAAAGGCAGCTACCCTCCGACAGTCCCTCATCTGTATCCCCAGCTCCTCCTGCTTTAGGGCTGGGCCTTTCCTCCTCAGAGTGTAGTGAGGGGTCACATGGCTGACTCTGTTCCTTAAGAGGTGGAGCTGCCTTAGTGCCCCGAGGCAGGGTGGGGGGACCCTGCTGAGGTGGAGCCAAGAGTTCAAGGTGAGGAGCTGGCTGTACTTGGAAACCAGGGAGGCTATAGGACTTGGGGCATGGAGCTAGTGCTTTGCTAGCACTAGTAAGGGTTTAAGGGCAGCCATAGGAGCTGGAACTAGAAGGACCTAGAGCTGCGGGCCGGAGAAGCCAGGAGCGGGTGTGAGACTGAGAAAGGTCAAGACCACCAGGATGGTCAGAATGAAAGGCTGGAAGGAGGGATGGGCAGTGTTCAGGAGCTGGCACTGAGGAGAGAGCAAAAGGTCCCCTGCCCCTCCTGGGGCTGTCCCCACATCCAGGTACCTAGGCCAGGACAAGTAGATACTGGGCGGTACGGGAGCCCTGGTCAGGCCTGCTCTGACCATCCACTGGCCCCCAGGGACCAGCTGAGACAGGTTGGCTGGGTCCCCACCCATCTCCCACTGGGCTGCACTGCTAAACCGGTTCTCCCAGATGGCTGCCCACTGATGGTCCTTCCTCTGGGCGGGTTCGTCCTTCACTCCCTCCATCTTCTGCTCACAGGAAAGGGTCCTCGTGGGACTGCCAGATTGGAGGGGGAGGAGGCACGTGGCCACAGACATGCTGAAGTCCACCAGACTGGGGGCCATCCCTGTGCCCAGCACATGTACCAAGTGCTGGAGAACTGCTAGGAATGAGACAGAAGTCCCCATGTTTCCCCTTGTGCTGTGGCCTCGACTCACCTGGCCTCTCTTCTGGGAAGGCTGCCTGTAGCCCAGCATCCCTGGCGTGCCAGCCCTGACACTGGGCTGTCACGATCTGGGGACAGGTCTCTCTGTCCCAACGGGACCCCCCAGGAGGTCAGAGTCTGTCTAGGTTCTCAGCTTGTTCACTGCGTCAGCCAGCAGAGGCCTGGGTATAGAAGAGGCTGGTCAGTGGGTTACTGAAAAAATAAATGAACGCATTGATCTTTTCCCCCACCTCACAGATGAGTAACCCAAAGCCACAAGAGGAGACGTCACCTGCCCAAGGGCACTTCTAGCCCAGCCAGCCTCAAAGCAGGTCTGTGTGACCCTAGGACCTATGTGTGGGACTTCTGGGGTGAGGCTGCAGGGCATGGGGCCATCCCTAGGTCGTGGCGGCACTTCTGCTGGGCTTGTCCATCATCCCTGGCCCCAAGCAGGGCTCTCTGTTCACCCGTTCATTCCTTGCTGCAGCCCAGTGGCGTTGGGGCACGAGAGGCATGGAGAGAAGGCCCAGTCACTTCCCCCAGGTCACCTGTAGCGGTGGCAGGGGAAGGGGGAGAGTTGTCTTTGCCTGCTAGCTCCCCTCAGGCCCCTTGGACTCCTGAAAAGAGAATTTACTCTGGGCCTGGAGCCATTCTGAATGCCCAGCTGAACACCAGACTGTAAAGCCTGGGGTTCCACAGTGTGGACACCTAGGCATTTGTATCTACTTTTGTCCTAGTTGGCAGCAGAGCCGGGTGGCAAACTCAGGTGACAGGAATGGATCGTGTGGGCCTCTTGGGCCATGGCGGGCTCTAAGCAGGAGAGGGCTGTGATCTGACCCCCGGCTGCCCAGAGGAATCCATGGGGTGGAAAGCTAGGCAGGGTTGGAGACGTGGCTGGTAGGGGCAGAGGAGGGGAGGTGATGGGTGTGAGTGTCCCACTGCCACTGACCCCACTGCCCACCACGCTTCCCTCCCACAGCGCCCTCGAGCGCAAAGGCCCCGGCCGGCACTATGTTTGGGAAGAGGAAGAAGCGAGTAGAGATCTCAGCGCCCTCCAACTTCGAGCACCGCGTGCACACGGGCTTTGACCAACATGAACAGAAGTTCACAGGGCTGCCTCGCCAATGGCAGAGCCTGATCGAGGAGTCGGCTCGCCGGCCCAAGCCCCTCGTGGACCCTGCCTGCATCACCTCCATCCATCCCGGGGCCCCCAAGGTATTCCATCGCCCACCCCCCCAGCTGTGCCACCCCCAGTATCCCCAGCCCTTCACCCCATCCTTGACCCTGCAGCCAGCACCTCCTCCTCACTGACTTTACCCCCATCTGCAGCCCAGCGCTGGCCTTTCTCTCTCCCCTGCCCATAGGCCCCATGCTTAACCCAACCTGAAGCCATACTGCCCCCCTCAAAGGCTCCCACACTGGCCTCTAGTCCTGCCCTCTCCGCAAGCCCCATGCCCTGAACTGTGTCTCCCGTTCCCTTCACCACATACCGACCTCCAGACTTCCCAGAGTCTCCTGGCAGCGGGGGACTGGCCCATTCCCAGCTGGTGAGAGCCCGGTCAGGCTGGGATGGGGGAGCTCAAATATGGCGCTCAACCAGGCCAGGGCTTCCAGTGAGCTTCTTGGAGGAGGGAACCTTAGCTGCGCCTGAGGGCCGAGGACAAGGAACCAAGCCAGTGGTGGGGCAGGGCGTGTAGTGGAAGAAGTGGCTCATGTGACACGTTGAGGCTTTTGGTTTTGTGGGATTTTTCTGCCATCTTGAACACAGTGGCAGGATTGGGATTAGAGTGAGGTCTGTTTCTGTAGCCCACACTCTTCACCCTTTCCTGACTTCATCTGCATTGTAAGAGTTGGTGCAGGGCTGGCCGTGCCAGTCTTGAAGCCGGCTCAGAGCACAGACTGTATCCAAAGCTGGTGAGGCCTGGAAGGGATGTGGCCAGGAGAGCATGGCCAGGTTTGTCCCCACAGTGGGCGGAATGGGGTGTGCCCATTGGTCAGCAGGCTGAGTGCCTGGGCAGGACACCGCTGACTCATCCTCTCCAGGTGCCCAGCGCAGGCCCCAAGGTCAGTGAGTTCACCGTAGGCACAGTGCTGGGTCTCAGGCTGAGGCCGCCAAGGTGTGTGTATCCCCTGAAAGGTGCCCTTCATACTTGGACTTCTTTGCCACTAATTTAAAAGCAAAATTGCTGCTGGGTGTGGTGGTGCACACCATCATCCCAGCTTCTCCAGAGGCCAGGGTGGGAGGATTGCAAGTTTGAGCCCAGCCTGGACAATTTAATAAGACCTTATCTCAAGATAAAAAGGGCTGTGGACATAGCTGAGTGAGTGATAGAGTGCTTGCCTAGCATGCATGAGGCCCAGGGTTCAATCCTCAGTACTAGAAAGAAAAAATAAAACTGCTTAACAGGCAGTACTTTTTGTCTGAATCAGTTTGTGGCTTTTCATGACAAACCAGCTGGTGGGCCAGGGGTTTGGCTCAGTGGTTCCGCCGCCTGCCTCACAAGTGCAAGGGCCCAAGTTTGATCCCTGGTACCAAAAAAACAAAACGAAACAAAAAATAGTAAACAAACCAGCTGGTGTGCAGTGACAGCTGCCTCTAGGCTCTTTTGGACCCACAGTTATGTCCTGTCCTCCCATCCCTTCCCTGAACTCCATACCTGTTGGCCCCAGGGCAGCCTACATGCAGGGTGTGACCACCCTGGGTATCTCTGAGAATTCAGCCTTTGCTCTACTCACAGCCAAGAGTACCTCGCCCTGGCACGTATGCTTGTTGTCCCTGGCCCAGAATCTCCCAGGCCTCTCAGGGGCCTCCTGACTCCTTATTGTAACACCACAGATAGACTGTGTGTTTTCCTTGCTTCCCTGGGGTCCCTAGGCAGGGCTAGGCTCCAGAGCCAGTAGCCAGGGCCCAGGTAGAGCAGGCCTAGAAGCAGGCAGGAGTTAATACTCACTGCCTTTTGGAGCATTTGGCTGAGCCTAGCCCAGCAGTGGCAGATAAGTGAATGCTCTGTGTCAGTAGGAGCTGAGTACCTAGGCTAAAGAGAGAGCAGGGAGCCAGGGATTTAGCTCAGTGGTTGTGCCATCTGCCTTGCAAGTGTAAGATCCCAAGTTCATCCCTGGTACAGAGAGAGAGGAGAGAGAGGGGAGGGAGAGAGAGAAAGAGAGAGAGAGAGAAAGAGAGAGAGAGAGAGCAGGGAAGGAGGCAGGAGTGGTAGAGGAGCTAGTGATTTAGACTAGGTGCTCTGAAAGCCTTGCTGAGAAGCTGGGTCCTGAGCAGAAGCCTTGAAGGAGAGGGAAGGAACCATGAGGACTCTTGCGGGGCAGAGTGAACAGCCAGTGCAAAGGCCCTGAGGTAGGCAGGTGTGTGTCTGGTGTGTTTGAGGAGCCATGAGGGGGCCTGTGTGCTTAGAACTGAGGGCTGCAGGGGGAACCGGGAGGCCACAATTCAGTACTCAGGGGAGGCAAAGTGGTGGCTGTGGAGGGTAAGGACTGGATGTGTTTGAATTTGCCACATGGCCCCTCTGCTTTGGGCCATGGCCATTTTCACTCTCCCTGCACTCCATTTCCTCCAGGGGAGCGTAGAGTGTGGTTTTGGGGTTAGTGACCCTGGCAGCCTATAGGGCAGGAAGTACTAAGCTGGGCCCTGGCCCCAGCAGCCTGTAATTTGCAAACTTGAGGGCTGATTACAGGGTGGGCCTCCTCCCTTTCTCCCCCCTCCCCCACCAAGACTGTCTTCCAGTGTGGGGAGCTGGAGAAGGACGAGGGGTGGCACCAGCCTGGGCTGTGGGTGACAGCTGGCCACAGAGATGTGGCTGAGTCGCTGGTGGGGGAGTGGCTGCAGGGTGCCCCCGTCCTGCCCCCACCTGCCCACCCCATCATCACCCATGGCATTTCTTCATTGTGTCTCTGTCTTGTCTCTGTGTGTATTGTGTCGTTCTGCCTTTGTGTTGTGCGCACTTCCTATGTCCCCTCCCTGCCTGGCCCCCAACTGGTCTTTGCCCTGGACCCCAGACCATCGTGCGGGGCAGCAAAGGTGCCAAGGATGGGGCCCTCACGCTACTGCTGGATGAATTTGAGAACATGTCGGTGACACGCTCCAACTCCCTGCGGAGAGACAGCCCACCACCCCCCGCCCGTGCCCACCAGGAGAACGGGGTGCCACAGGAGCCGGCTGCTGCGGCCAGAGCAGGCCCGGACAAGGCCAGCAGCCGAGGCCGGGTCATCACTCACAGTGAGGCGGGTGCCGGCAGTGGTGACAGGCGACGGGTGGGCCCAGAGAAGAGGCCCAGGTCCTCCAGGGAGGGCCCAGGAGGGTCCCTGGAGTCCTCTCGAGACAAGCGGCCCCTCTCTGGGCCTGATGTCGGCACCCCACAACCTGCCGGTCTGGCCAAAGAGGCAAAACTGGGGGCCGGCAGGCCCTTTAACACGTACCCAAGGGCTGATGCGGACCACCCGTCCCGGGGTACCCAGGTAATCTGCCCCCCAGGCCCAGCCCCACGCATTGCTCATCCCAACCGCTTATGTGTCTGTCCCACACCAGAGCAGAGCGGTCTCCTCACAGCCTCTTTTCTCTTCTGTTTCAGGGGGAGCCTCACAGCATGGCCCCCAATGGGCCATCCGTGGGTGGCCTGGCCACCACCTCATCCTCTTCCTCCCGGCCTCCTGCCCGAGATCGAGGTGCCCCCAGCCCTGGAGTGCTGGGTCCCCATGCCTCTGAGCCCCAGCTGGCCCCTCCGGCCCGCGCCCTTGCTGCCCCTGCTGCACCCCCAGCCCCTGGTCCCCCTGGTCCCCCTGGTCCCCGTTCACCCCAGCGGGAGCCCCAGAGAGTGTCCCACGAGCAGTTCCGGGCTGCCCTGCAGCTGGTGGTGGACCCAGGGGACCCTCGCTCCTACCTGGACAATTTCATCAAGATTGGCGAGGGCTCCACAGGTATCGTGTGCATTGCCACTGTGCGCAGCTCGGGAAAGCTGGTAGCCGTCAAGAAGATGGACCTGCGCAAGCAGCAGCGGCGCGAGCTGCTCTTCAACGAGGTGGGCTGGCGCAGCGGCCGGACCCTTGGCTTCCCTTCTCTGTTCCATGCTCTTCCGCCCACTGGCCCCAGCGTCCTCTCGGGCCATCCCCACTGTCTCCAGCGTGGGGTTCACACTCTCTCCTAGCACGACCCGTGCCTGCCTCACTGTCCCTGGCCCAGTGTCCTTGAGGCCCCTCCACCCACTGAGCCCCAGCTGACCTGCAGGGTCCCTCCAGGCTGGAGCCCTGGACCCCCACCTCCGTGCAGCCTCATCCTGCCCCACTCAGCTCCTGCCCGGCTGCCTGTCTTGGGCCTCCCCTGACATTCCCCACACTGCAGCCAAAGGGATCTTTGACATTCGGACCTGCCATGTCCCCATCCTGCCTAACAGACCCTCAAGGGACCCCTGATCCCCTCAGGGTAGAGCTCAGGCCCCTTTGTCACCATTTCAGGCCCTGCACCATCCAGTCCCCAACTGGGCACTTGGTGTTATCCAGCTGCCCGCTCTGGATCTCGGTGGCCTATGCCAGGACTTGTTACAAAGGCAGCCTCCTGAGTCCCAGAGAGGAGCCTGGGCGTGGGAAATGGACCCCTCTCCTGGTGTAAGATTATCCAGGGGAGGCCTGGATGCTGTCCTGGCGGCGGCTCCTGCCTGCTGCTCCCAGCACTTTCTCCACTGCCCCATAGTGGTTCCCACCCACATTCCACTGCTCTAGCTGCACCGTGGCTTTATGAGTCATTCCGGCCTGCAAAGCACTGGGCCCCCCACCCCTGCCCTTGATGACACCTGGAGTTCACCATCCTCCCTGTCACACATCCCACGCCTGCCTATCCCTCTTCTCTCAGCCTTGTACCTGGCACTCCTCCAACCTCCTGTCCCAGCACAGCCTCTGTCGCCCAGGATCTAAGATGGTGTCTGGGCCTCAGATTGCTTCAAGGGCAGCTTGGCCTTGTCCATGGGGCAGGGCCACTGGGACGGTCTGGCCGGGCTGAAGCGGGAGGCGGGTGGCCCGCTGTGGCTGGGTCTGAAGGCTGAGGCCAGTACGCCCTGTACCCGCCAGGTGGTGATCATGCGGGACTACCAGCATGAGAACGTGGTGGAGATGTACAACAGCTACCTGGTGGGGGACGAGCTCTGGGTGGTGATGGAGTTCCTAGAGGGCGGTGCCCTCACCGACATCGTCACCCACACCAGGTACTTGGGGTGGCGGGACCCCGGCTGGCTCTCTAGCTCCCTCCTGACCTCTGCTGTGACAGGACTGGCCCCCTCCGGAGGTATAGGCAGGGCCTTGTCTCCCCAGAGCCAGCAGAGCTGCCAGGCCACCGGACGAGAGTATGTTTTAGATTCCTGTCACAATGGGTCTGGGTCCCCCCTTGGCTCCCAGGTAGGGCCTGTCTGCTCAAGCCCCCCACCCTAACCCAGGGTGGGGCTGGTCCCTCTTGGACCTGGGCCTGCTTCTATCTGCCCATCCACCCCTCTGCTCACAGGATGAACGAGGAGCAGATTGCCGCCGTGTGCCTGGCTGTGCTTCAGGCCCTGTCTGTGCTCCACGCCCAAGGCGTCATCCACCGGGACATTAAGAGTGACTCCATCCTACTTACCCACGATGGCAGGGTGAGGAGAAGGTGGCCAGGGGCTGGCTTTCCCACCACAGTCGGTCCCCTCTGCTGCTCAGTGACCATGTAGCAGTGGGCAGGTCTGTCTCTCACACAACAGTCAGAGTCTGGGGGCCAGGTTGGCAGGCACTAGTGGGCACAGGACATTAGTGCACTAGCACTGGGCCAAAGAGACGCTGAAGCCCTGCGACAGCTGCGGCTCTGCCACACGCTGTTCCGTCCTCTGAAGAAGACCCTGCAAGCACTGGATGGACTGTGGACCCTGGGCCTGTCTCTCCCCTTTTGAGCTGAGGTTCTGAATCTGGGGCCACGGATGATGGATGGGCACCGTGTGGTGCCCCGCACTTGCATTTATATAAACGTCCAGGGTGATTTTCTGTGGGAGAGGCCCTTGGGGCCACCACATTCCTACAAAGTTGACAGCTCCACCACTCCCCCAAGGAGGGTCCAGCCATATCAGTGGAGGCAGAGAGAGCACGAGAGGACAAGAAGCCGAGGCTGTCGGCAGATGTCTCCAAGGAACATCTGTGAGCCTCCTGATACTGCACTCACCCCACATGGGTGTGTGTTCGGGGGGCAAGCAGATCCGTAGATATCCTCAGGAGTCTGAAAGGGCGCACAGCTCCAAGAAAGGTGTAAATCCTTGGTTCTGGGAAGCTCTGGGCTTCGTGGTGAAGCCAGGAAGTAAACAGATCGGTTCCTCTGCTCGCCCTCCCCCAGCCACACCTCTGACCTTGCCCCCTCTTCCCTGCCCCAGGTGAAGCTGTCCGACTTCGGGTTCTGTGCCCAGGTGAGCAAGGAAGTGCCACGGAGGAAGTCACTGGTAGGCACACCCTACTGGATGGCCCCAGAGCTCATCTCCCGTCTTCCCTATGGGCCAGAGGTGAGCCCAGTGGTGCCCTGGCTGTCCTGTGACAGCGCTGGAGTATGGGAGGTGGTGGAAGCGGTCTGGGGGTGGTTTGCAGGGATGGCTTCGTGGACAAGGAGGTAGGATGCATGCACGTGTGTGTGGGCTCGTCAGTTTATTCATTGTTGATGGAATACTAGTTCTGAGCCAGCCCAGTGCACACAGTGGGAGCAGAAGTGGCCATGGGCCCTGCCTGGCAGTGCGGCGCCAAGGCCACGGACCGGCAGGCCAGCTGGGTGCTGTGAAGATGCACACATTTTTAAATGAGAGCTTGTGTGCAGATGTCAGAATCCTCTGTTGAAAAGCCAGATCTGGCCACGTGTAGGCAACATGCACTCATGGCAGCCGTGGGGGTACAGAGGGACTCCCCTTTTTTGGAAAGGGCAGGTACCTGTGTCCCCACCCATCCCAGTTGCCCACTCTTGCCTGCTTCCCTCGCCACGGCTCCCTGCCTGGCCCTAAGGACTCCTCCTGAGTTCCCACAGGACTTGACCCAGTGCCCAGCCAGGGAAAGGGTGCCTCTGAACCTGAGTTCTGCCTGCCGATTGGGCAGCCAGGTCGTGGCTTCTCCCGAGGAAGGCTGGGAGTGGGCAGCAAAGAGCAGTGGCTGGGAGTTGGCAGAAAGCACCCCTCTGAGGGCTCCCTGGAGGGTGAGCACATGGGGCGTGGCCCACTGGACTCCCCTAGGCATGCGAGAGGGTGTTTGTTCTGGGCCCAGGGATTCTGGAAGCGAAGAACCAAAGGCAGAATGGGGGGCCTCCCCACTTGGGATTGCCAGGGCCTGGTTCACCCTCTGCAGCTACCCTGCCATCCCTCACGTACCCCAGGTGGACATCTGGTCACTGGGGGTAATGGTGATTGAGATGGTGGACGGGGAACCCCCCTACTTCAATGAGCCACCCCTCAAAGCCATGAAGATGATTCGGGATAACCTCCCACCCCGACTGAAGAACCTGCACAAAGTGAGTCCTTGCTGGCAGGGGGATGTCACTTGGGGCTGCATCGTTGATGGGTCCTCGGGTGGTGTCATATATGCCAGGCCCTGTGTGTCTGTACACAGCCTGCTAGGGGAGGCCCAGAGACAGCGGGGCCCAAGGCTCCCCTGCACCCTCACCATCTAGAGGTTGGGGCTCAGCTGTCCTGGCTGAAGTGTGAAGCATATCCCAGGAAAAGCTGCCAGTTCAGAGGTAGAGGACAGCTCAGGGCCTGCCTGGTGGGGGACCCCTGCCGTGGGAAAAGGGTTGCCCACTCCTTGCCAGATGGAGAGGAAATGGGCCCTGGCTGCAGGCTGTAGATCCGTGATCAGCTCCTCCTCCGAGGTAGCAGGTGCCCTAGGCAGGGGGAAAGTGAAAGCCCTCTCCTCCTGACCCCACCCGACCCTGCAGGTGTCACCATCTCTGAAGGGCTTCCTGGACCGCCTGCTGGTTCGAGACCCAGGACAGCGTGCCACAGCGGCTGAGCTGCTGAAACACCCGTTCCTAGCCAAGGCGGGGCCGCCCTCCAGCATCGTGCCCCTCATGCGCCAGAACCGCACCAGATGAGGCCAGTGCACTGGCCCTGCACCAAAGAGCCCTGGTCGCCTGTCCTGTCAGATGCCAGTAGGGGCTGCTCCTCCCAGCCCACGAGACACTCCGTGCAGCACCGCCTTCCTCACAGGGCCTTCTTGGGTCCCTACTACTGAACTCCGGCTTTGATTCTGTGACTGTAAAAACAGACACGTGGGAGCAGTGAGGCTCCCGGGACCCGCCCTGGGACAGGCCCTCCTGTGTTCTCCCAGGGAGGAGGGCGGCTCAGACTGGAAATCTGCAGTCAGGTTGGCGGGGATGGAGAGCACACTACGAAGGGGCGTGCGTGTGTGCAGTGTGTGTGTGTGTGCACTGAAGGCCCCACTGCTCTGTCCTCAGCCTGCAGGTGTGTGCACCTGGGACCTTGCCAGGCATCAGCCACTGCCCCTGAGCCAGTGTAGGGGTCGCTTGTGAATGTCCTAAGAGTGGCCTTTTGCTGGAGCCCTGCACACCCCTTCTGTGGCTGGAGGGAGCTGGGTTGGGCCTCCCCATCCCCAGCCTCTGCAGCAATGACTACTGCAATGACAGCTCCGTTTTCTAGAAGTCTATTTATATTGTCATTTTATAACACTAGCCCTACCCCCACCTGGGGATAGGGAGCCCCTGTCCTATGGGGTGGCTCAGGGCAGAGCCAGTGCCTGAAAAATCAGGTTCTGCCCTGGCAGCCCCACCCTGCCCCTCCCTACCCTCCCTCAAGTTAGTTTTACAATTAAAACATTTTCTTGTTTTGGGGGGTGTGTGTGTGATAAAGGCCTCTGCCTGGCCATCTTGGGGTGGGAATTTGAAGGCTGGGTCCTGAGAACCAAGGCTTCAGCCACTGCAGCGGACCCCATTCCACTCCATGCATGGGGCCAGGCTGATCCCAGCCCGGGAGCAGCCAGCCAGCCAGAGTACCCGGCTGCCGTTGCCGATCACAAATTTCTGGAACGCAGCTGGTCTTGAGCACGTCTAGTGGCCGAAACAGACCCTGACGAGTTAACATTGGTAAATTGTCTACTTGGCAAGTTGGTCGATGGGCAGATAGATGGTTCCTTAGGGGACAGAGGCTGAAGGCCTGGAGCTGCTGGCTCTGTCATCAGAGGACTTCCCTCTAAGCCAAGGCAGGAGTGGGATGGCGTGGAGGTGCCCACACTTGGCTCGCATCCTACTTGGCATCCGGAAAGTGGGCAGAAGCGGTGGCCCGCAGTTAGGTGGGAGGAGGAGAAGCAGATGTCCTCCTCCAAGGCCCACTGGGCACCCTAGCGATGGGATCTCAGCCTGGCTGTTGCTCAGCAGTGAGGAGTCTGGTCCTCGCTTGTCCGCTGCGGCAAGCCCACCTTCACAGGTCCCAGAGCGCTCTGCCGGGTGTGTCCAGGATAAACCCAGCAGTGCAGAGACTGATAACAGGTCAGGTGGGTGTGTTTCCTCAAAGGAATGTGTCCAAATGGCTGGCTGTGGTGGCCTGTGCCTGTAGTCTTGGCTACTCAGGATGCTGAGGAAGGGGGACCTCACATTGGAGCCCAGCCTGGGCTGTTTAGCAAGACCCCGTTACAAAATAACAAAAAGGGCTGGAGATATAGCTTCATAGAAGAGCACTTGCCTAACTGTAAGGCTATGGGTTCCATCCCAGCTGAGGATACGTATATGCCAGTGTGGGCAGAACAGAAAACCCCACACACAAACACCTCAAAATAAACACAGAAAGGCCCCAGTGTGAGCACTAAAGAGATCCACCAAACGTGAACAGGTAATTCCTACAAGTTGTCCCGGGCTGCCAGGGCCTCGGAGCAGCAGGACAGTGCAGGACGCTGCAGCCAAAGCCTGAGCACCCTCTGGTCCTGCTGGGCCTGTGTTTCAGGGCGGGAAGGACTCCATGGTGACTGCTGGTTTCGTGGCCTTCAGTCACTGTCACTGCAATTGGAGTGGTTCTAAGTGGTGTGGGAATCACTGCAGGGCTATCCGTCAGCACTGCCTCCAGCTGCTGTCACCTGTGCAGAAGGGTCACTGAAACGGACACACAGCCCTCTGGCTGTTTCGGTGGGGGCGGGGGAGGTAAAACGGCAGGGCTCTGTTAGTTCCGCGGTGGCGGCAAGGCTGGAGGAGCCAAAGCTAGTTCCCCAGCAGTCACTGGAGGCAGGAGGCGGGGGGACAAGGAGTCAGTGGAACTACCTGGACCCGGGAAAGACCCCCTGATCCAGCTGGCAGGGCGGCTCCGCAAAGTGGCTTCTCAGTCTTCCTGGCTGCATAGAGCGGGGACATTTTACAGGATGGTATGGGCTGTGCACCACCCTAGCAGCCCGGAACCTGCAGATGTAAGGACCAGACCCTCTCCGGAGCCCTGAGTCCAGGCAGGGGAGTTGGGTGTGCTGTCTTGTAGTCCATGGGTCTGTTTACTGAGAACCAAAACAATGTAAACAGGTCAGACCAGTGGTTCCCAACCTGTGCTTCCCGGACCAGGCACAGCTCTGGGAACTTGCTGCAAATACAAATTCCTGGGCCCCACCCCAGGCTGAATCAGACACCCGTCACCAGCAACCTGCCTTTTAGCAAGCCTTAGTGGGGAGTCTTTCTTGCTTTTTCTTTTTCTCTTTTCTTTCTTTCCTTCTGTTTCTTTTTTTTTTTGACACAGTCTGTGTCATCCAAGCTGACCGTGAACTCATGATCCTCTTGGCCTCCTGAGTGCTGAGCTACACCGCACACCACTGCATGGAGCACTTGCAAGGAATTCTGATGCTGGCTCCAGTATGGGCATCTGTGGCGTCTACAAGGGCTCCGCGTAAACCCCCAAGCCGAGTGGCATTCAGCCTTTTGAGTTCTCAGGACCCCAGTGTCCTTCCACCTTGTTCCTACATCCTGGGACTGTGGCATCCCACATAGTGAGAGATGACAGCCGTTCCTCCACCAGCTTCGGCCCACAGCAGCCCAGAGGCAAGGCAGGTTGGGAGATGTAGTCTTTATTCTGAGCAGAGCAGCAGCAAATGCCATCACTAATGAAATCGCGGTTCTCCACCCCTGTGGATTCACTGGCTTTGTCTGGCTTAATGATCCTGCAGAGGGCCCAGAGGCCGAGCAGGTAGGTAGAAACCCCACAATTCAGAACAGGGGAGGGTCTGGTAAACAATAGTGCTGGGGAAACTGGTGCCTTTTAGGACAGGAGAAAAGTGAGCCTTTACTTAATACTATAAAACAAAAAGCCAGCCTAGGCCTGTGCTGCCCAGGACAGGAGCCACCAGCCACATGTGGCTATTTAATTTTAAAGTGAAATAAAATTAGGCATGCAGTACCTCCACTAGGGAACTGGCACATTTGTAGGCTCAACTGCTATGGCACCCAGAGGCTACTAGCACACTGTACGGACAGCACACTCCAGGGATCTCTGCTGTCCCGGACAGCATTGCCCTAAATGGCTCGAAACTCAATGGCAAAGCTGGACACAGTGGTTGTACCTGACTTCCCACCTACTGGCGAGCCCAAGCAAAGGATCTCGAGTTCAAGGTCAGCCCGGACAAATGAGCCACTTAGGGAGACCTGTCTGGATACACAGCCAGGGGTGTAGCTGAGCGGTAGAGTGATTGCCTAGCAAGCGAGCGCTAAGCCCGGGATGACATCTCCAGCACCAAAACCAAAAGTAAATGGCTGCTGTTCCAGTAGCCCTAGGGAATAAATCCTTCCTCGGAGCAGCCTTTCAAGGGAGCCCCTCCACTGTCCCATTTCACAGTTGAAAGACTGAGAACCCAAGATGTCATGAGGCAAGAAAGCAGTGGAGGCAGGATTTGAATCCAGGCATTTAGCCCGGGCGTCCCTGCACATAACCATGCTCACCAACTGGCTGGGGCTCCTTTCACTTTACCACCCGAGGGTCAACCCCAGACAGGAAACTCAGCCCTGCTCCTCCCCGGGAGGTCCGTCCCTCAACCAGGTTGCAGAGAGGGGGTGGGGTGGTTTTCGGGGCGGCCCAGCAAGAAGACGGGTTTGAGGGGTCTTGGGCTGGGGGACAAGATGGGGCAGGTTTGGGAGGTGGGGACCACTCAGAATCTTTCCCTACGAGGTCAGAGCATCTTCCGAAGTGTAGGGACCGCTTCATCAAATTCAGGGGGCATGGTGGCATACCTCTGAGCACTCTGGGAGGCTGAGGCAGGAGGATCACAAGTTGGAGCCCAGCCTAGGGAACTTAGTAACTTAGCAGCAAGACCTTGTCTCAAAAAGAGGGGTACAGGGTTGGAGCTCAGTGTGAAGGCCCTGGATTCCATCACCAGTACTGAAAACTGAAAGTTAAACTCCTTTCCCCCTTTCTCTCTCCTTTCCTGCCTCCCTTCCTACACCTCTATCTCTGACTTTCTCTGTCTGTCACTCATTCTGGTTTAATCTGGTTCATTGTTTGAACAGGTAACCCAGCCTATGATGCAAGACGTAAAAGATTACAAAGGGGACTGATTGAAAAATCAACCTCTGTCTCTCCCTTCCCACCCCCAACTTCTCTGCTGTGAGTTTCTGGTGTCTCTAGAAAAGCAGGCACATACCAGCAAATATCTCCCCTCGCACAAATTAGCACAATGCACCCAGCCTTGTGCAGCTCGCTAGCACCAGTGTGTGTCGATGGGCATTCCCCGTTGGTACCGAAAATGCAGCCCGCTCCAGTTAACAGCAGTGTAGTATTACATAAAAAGCAGCTGGCTCTTGTTAACGGCCGTGTATTATTCCACCGGGACTGACACAGTCCCTTCAGTGACGTGCAAGGAGCTTGTGTTGTTGGCCTCTGTTTCTGCTGTGCTGGCCACGTGCCATCTCACAGGCGGAGGGAGCGCCCTGCCACCGAACCCCATTCCCAGCCCCATTGGCCATTCTGAACAGTGCCACGGCAGAGGGCTCGCACATGGGTGGGTTCACCGAATACACCTGCGTGTGCCCTGCTTCTTGCTGAGGCTGGACCTCCAAAAGTGTCGCCTTCTGCGTACCTCAGAGCCTCTAGATCCTTCTCTGGCTCTGGCCTACTCCACTCGTCTCTGCCTTCCTACGCCTCGGCCTGCCAGTCCCTACCTTTCTGGCTTCTGGCTTCCTGTTTTCTCTCTTTGCCCTCTGTCTGTCTGAATCCTCCCTCCTCTCCTTCTTCCTCCTACCCCACCTCATTCCTGCCTCTCTGTCGCCCCCTGCAGGGCAAAGCTGGCCTGCCACCCACCTCCTCAGCAGACAGAGCCGAGCCCGCCTTTGTCCTGAGCTGTTTCACTTCCCACCCGATGTTGCCCCCTGCAACCCCAGCATCTGCTCCCCCAAGCCAAGTGTCACCTCCTCTCTAGCAGGACGAGACCCTGGCTCTTGCTGGCTCCTGGACTAACACTGGTGTTGTAGCAGGAGTGGTGGGGCCGGCCCTGCCCAGCAAGCAGAGCCACAGTCCTTGTCAGGCCCAAGCTGGAGACAAACAGGAGATAGACCCGCCCACGGCCCTGCCCTGTTGAGGCTGCCATTCTAGCAGGATGAGCCTGATGGTGACCGAGCAAATGCATTCCCACATTCGCATGTATTCCCAGGACACAGGAAGTGCAAGAAAGCAGGAGCGGGGTGTGGTGACAGCAGAGCAGGGTGGGAAATGACCTGGGCGGGAAGAACCAATAGAGAACAACACACAGGATGCATTCTTCCGTAGGAAAAAGCCAGAAGGGTGTGAGCATCATGAGCAGGTGACATTTGAGAAGAGTTGAAGGTGACCCTGGAATCACAGAAAGGAAGGCTTTTACACACACAAAGCAGCATGTGCAAAGGCCCTGGGGTGGGAAAGAAGGTTGAAAACTGGAGAACTAACAGAACTATGGGACATTCTAAGCAGGAGTGAGGGTCAAACAGGCCCTCTCCTCAGGGAAACTAAGGCTGGGAGACATAATGTCCTTTGCCAAGGACACAGATGGGGGGAGGGGTTGTTAAGTCCAGGCAGCTTTCTGCTTCTGCCCAGTGGCTCTCTGGTTTTTGTTTGTTGGGTTAGTTTGGTTTTGTGGTGCTGGGGGATGGAACTTAGGGCCTCTGAGATCAGTTGTTCATGCTGGGTCCCAGATCAGACACCAGCATTACCTGGGGGAGGGAATGTAATTACTGCCAGGTGTGCTGCTGCACGCCCATGAGACTGAGGCAGGAGGACTGAACGTTCAAGCCCACCCTGGGCAACTCAGTGACTTAGCCAGACCCTGTCCCAAAAAATGTTTTAAATGGAAAGGAGGGGGTGTGCTGAGGACGTAGCTCAGTGTGAAGGCCCTGGGTTCAATTCTCAATAGCAGAGAATTTTTTAAAAAGTGAGATAGAGGGAAACTTGAGAGAGAAGGCAGCGTGACCAGAAGCAAATGAGAGGGACACAGCCAGAAGCCGCTGAGGGCGGAGCAGCCACCGGAAGTCGGCAGAGGCTGGGGAGGGTCCTCCCTGGCTGTCCCTGGGAGCAGGAGCCGGAGCTTGGCCTGCCAGTGGCCGGAAGGGCTGAAGGAGAGGGAGCCGCGGGGCCGGTGGCTGTGAGCAGCCTCACCAGGCGCGTGGCGCTAACCTGCACCACCCTCCCTGGGGACTTGTGGGGGCTCTGATCAGCTCCACCACTTGCAGGCTGTGTGACCTTGGGCAGTCACCTCACCTCACCTCTCTGTGCCTCGATTTCTACATCTGTAAAGCAGGTTTTATAATAATTCCTGCCTTGGACGGTGACTCTGAGTAATACCTGTAGAGCCCGTAGCACAGGGCCTGGCGTGCAGTGAGTGTAGCAGGACTGCAGCGGTGTCATTTATGTTATCCCACCCAGTCACTCCGATGACAACAGCCTGGTGCTTCCTAGATTTGGGTCTCGGCCCTGACCTCTCTGACCTCCAGCATCATCCCCAGGAATGTCCTAGATTCCCATCTGCTAAGCAATACTCGATTTCCTGAGAAACTTTCCTCCAGATGCCTCTGACCTCACCGCCCTTCAGTCCTCCACTCCACACTGACCTTCTTGCTGTCCCCCCGAACACACCAAGTTCAATCCTACCTCAGGGCTTTTGCACTTGCCATTTCCTCTGCCTCGACATGTGCTCCCCTTCATTTCTCTGCTCCAGTGCCAACTCCTCTGAGACACCCTCCCTGGACACCCGAGGTAGGGAAGGCTTCTCCTGCTCTTCTCTGTCCTCACAACCTGTTCTTCATGTCCACTAACTAGTTACCTGTTGGCTAAAGTCCGACCCTCTCTGATAGGTTGCAAACTCATGGGGATAGGAATCGTGTCTATGACATTCCAATATCCAGGCCTTGGCCACTGAGGACCCTCAATGAAAGGATACGGGAAAAGCTGGATGAAGGCCACACATTTATAATCATAGATACAGGGGAGGCCGAGGCAGGAAGATCACAAGTTCAAGGCCAGTCTGGCTTACACAGGCAAGACCCTGTCTCCAAATGCCAAATAAAAAAAGGTGCAGGGTTGAAAGAACGCAAGAATACAGGAAGCTATGGATCTCTATCTCCTTTATAAAAGTATGCTTTTGCTGGGCATGGTGGTGCATGCCTGTGATTTCGCACTTGGGAGGCTGAGGCAGGAGGATCACTATGAGTTTGAGGCCAGCTTTGCCTACATAGCAAAACGAGACAACACAACCTTTTATTTTCCCCCTAGAATCAGCAATGCAGTAAGTGGTACAAATCCCCAAACACGCAAAGCACAGACTCAAAAGTCATCTTCCCTCCCTTGGTGCTATTTTGAAGAGGTGGAGCCTAGTGGGCAGTCGGAGGTCATTGGGGGCGGTTCCTGGAGGCAGGGGACAGTGGGAACCTCCCCTTCTTCTCTTCCGGAGGTGACCGATTTGTACCACCACACACTCCCACCACAATGTGCCACCAGAGGACCAGAACTGCAAGGACAGCCGGCCGGCTGTGGACTGAAACCGTCAGAGCTGTGGGCTGGTCTCCGCTGTCGATCGTCTTGGTGTTTGTTACGGGGACAGAAAGCCGAGGAACACAGGTCGTCTTCCCAGGGAGACTGACGGAGCCATGTGAGATACGTCGTCTTGTCCCACACTGCAGCGTGTGAGCTCCACAGCTTGCTGTGCTTACTTACTAGGAGCGTACGCATTTCCTTTCTAGGATGTGGAGAAAGCCACTCCATTCTTGTTTATATAATAAAATGCATCCACTTAAAATAGGCAGTGGGAGCAGGGGCCTGGTGGCGCACACCAGTAATCCCAGCACTCTGGAGGCGAAGGCAGGAGAATCGCAGTGAATTCAAGGCATCTGGGCTATGTTGTTAGTTCAAGGCCAGCCTGATCTAAGTACATAGCAAGACTCTTCCTCAAAAACACAAAACAAAACAATAATAGTAATATATATACAGGGAGATGAGGTCTGATAAATGTCTTCACTTACACAATGACCTCGACAATGAAGACTTTCAGGAACCTTTTCATCAACCCAGCAGGTTAACTCTTGTGCCTCTTTGCCATTAATCCCCACAGCCCTCAGCAACCGCCGCCCCACTCTCTTTGATTTGACATTAGCTTTGCCTCTCCCAGAATTTTTTTAGAAATGGAATCACACGACAGGGTGTCTTTGGTGCCGGCTCTTGTCACTCCGCATAGCAATTTTCAGGTTCATCGATATTTTACGTTTGGATAGTTTCCTCCCTTCCCTGCTTGCCTCTTTTTTTCCTTCCTTTCCTCTCTCCCCTCCCCTTCCTCCATTTCCTCCTCCTCCTTTCCCTTCTTCTCTCTTTTTGAGACAGGGTCTCACTTTATTTCCCAGGCTGGCCTCAACCTCTCCATCCTCCTGCCTCAGCCTTACAAGTGCTAGAATTGCAGGTGTGTACTGCCACACCCTGCTAGTTTCCTGGGCACTGCTCCACTGTTTGAATCCATCACTGTGTTAGTCAGCTTCCCGTGACTGTGACAAAGTTCCCCAGACAATAAACTTAAAAAGAAGAAAGGTTTATTTTGGCTTATGATTTCAGGCCATGGCAGTTGGCCCATTCAAAGAAAAGGGTCTGTGTCGAGGCAGCAGCACAGGTAGGAAGAGCATGTGGAGTAACAAAGCTGCTCAAGGCTGGGAAGTGACAGGACAAAAGAGGAAGGGGCTGGGGTCCCACTGTCCTCTCAGGGCACAGCCCCATGACCAGGCACCTCCCATGAGGCCCCACCTCTGAACAGCCATGAGCCAGGGCCGAAGACTTCAACACGCGGCCTTCAGACCGTCCTTACCCCAGCCCTGGCCCAGTGTGCCCTCAGCTCAGGCTCGGGAGGAAGCACAGTGCCCAGCACAGGCTCCTTCCTCGTCCAGGCGCGGGGTTGCTGGGGTGGAAGGTGGAAGCGTGTTCCTTTTCTAAGATGCTGCCAACTCCTTTCCCAAACCGTTGCTCACACATTGTCACATGCATGATGTGTGACACTCCGCTTTTGGGGAGGATGCTCTGCCAGCTGCCCAGCCCCAAGCTAATTAGGGAAAGAGCCTGCTGAGGCTGGGTCCCCACACTGGGGTCTCCCTGATCTTCCAGTGGAGAGAGGGGAGTCTGGGATCTGAGCTGGAATCGACCTGGCTTCTGGGGCACAAGCTGGGTCCTGGATCCCTCAGGTTAAGTAAAAGTTGTCCCATAGGTTCTGGCCCCATCCTAGACTCCTGGGGTGGGCCTAGGAATCTGCATTTTTAATAAGCTCCCTGGATGACTCTGACATACCCTGACGCTTGGGAACCACAAATGTGGGATATAGGTGAGAGACAAGGACATCCCGGCTAGAGAGAATGTCATGAGCAAAAGCCATAAGACAGAGCAGGCCACAAGGGCGGGGACCAGAACTCCAAGGCCTTGAAGGCCGACCAAAGAGGTGAAATTTTCTCTGGAAGGCACCAGGAGCCACAGAGGCTTTAAGTGGCTGGGTTTGGCTTTCAGTACAGCAAGGCAAGGCAGCCGGAAGGAGATGACGCACAAACCACAGCCAGGCCAGGGCAAGCAAAAGAGAGGTCCCCTGCCCCCCCAGACTTCCGTGCACTTCTGTCACAGCTGAGCCACACCCAGCCCTGGATTCTGACTCCCTTGTCCTCCCCCATGACGATGACAGTGAGGATGACAGGGCCGGGCAGCTGGGTGGGCAGTGGGACAGGTGTGGGCTGTGGTGGCCAGGGGAGCGTCTCCAGTCATGGATGTGTTGTGCGCTTTGCCAGCTTCCTGGGAAACTTCTGGGGACTTCTGGGTCAGGAAGTCTCCTCCTGACATGCAGATGAGCTGGTTGCCCCTCCCAGGGTCCCACTGCCCCCAGGGTGCTGGTGATTTCCCAACTCCCCCGAGGCAGGTCATCTCACCTCTTTTGCCTCAGTTCCCTGATCTGTAAACAGAGATTCTATCACCCATTCCCACTTCTGCAGGGCTGTAAAAGGTTGATGAGTTCAAGACACTTAATAAATAGAACCATCTCCCAGGTTGATTTTACTCTCTGTCCCCATGTCCAAGTTTCCAACTCACCATTACCAGCTGTGCAACCACAGGTGAGCAACGAGCCCTCTCTGTGCTTCCGTTTCCTCATCTGATGCGTCCTTCCTAGGATGGATGTGACGCTGAATGAATTTCCCAACCTACAGGCCTGGGGACGGCACCTGGTACCCAGCAGCCCTCAGTTACGTGAGCTCTGCTCCCGGTGTCACGGAAGTCACCCCCAGGGAATGCAGGGTGGAAAGCTCCTGTGGAAGTGTAAGGCTGCGGGCCTGGGCGGTGGCCTCTGTTTCCTCATCTGTAAAGTGGGAATCACAGTTGCACCCCTCACAGGTTCATCATGGGGGCGAGGTGGGGCTGGAGGCATCAGGGAGTACACAGGGCCCTCTGGCCTGCTTTGGTCACCTTTCCTTCTCTTACCAACTGCAATCTTAGTCTCCCTGGCTCACCAGTTAGGACCTGAAATGGTCAGAACCCTCAGACCAGCACCCCGGCCCACAGACGTCCCTACAGTGTGCTTCAACGATGCTGTCCCCCTTACCTGGCCCAGGAAGTGGCCCATGGGCATCCGGTCCTACAGGTTCCTCCACAGCCACCTCCTGCCCCGCCACGCCCATCCCTCACTCCAAACTTCCTGTGACCAGGCCTGAGTGGGGTGGTGGCAAGGACACCCTGAAAAAACAATGCTTGCTGCTTCTTTCTCTTCTGCTTCGTCTGGGGCCCTGGGAACCCCACTGCCGGCTCCAGTCTCTGGTGCTGGGTCTTTTGCTGATTGCCACACCTTGCTTCCAGGACAGAGAGGGCAGAGGAGAAGTGGCAGAGATTGGAGCCCTAGCCACCCCCATTGCCCCCAGAGTGAGGACGGAGGAAGCAGTTTTCACTAATTAGCCTTTTAGACCTGCTGCCTGATCTTAACGAGGCGGACAAGCCTCATTAGCGAGCAGAGCCCTGGCATTAGCTTGTCACATCCCTTGCCCAGGGCCAGTGCTCAGGTCCTCAGCTGGCCCTGGGAAACTGGGGCAGGAAGGATGGGAAAATGAGAGGACAACAGGAGGTCCTGGACCTCTGAGTGTGAGGGAGGAGGCGGGGCCTAACCCCAAGGTTTGAAGGAGGAGGGTGGGACGGGACCCCGGGTCTGAGGGAGAGGGCGGGACCTGGACCCTGGGAGTGAGGAGGAGGCGGGGCCTGGAGCCCGGTTCCGTGGAAGAGGCGGGGCCTGGAGCCCGGGTCAGAGGAGGAGGCGGGGCCTGGAGCCCGGGTTTGAGGGAGGAGGCCCGGGCCGGATCCTCCCCCACCCCGCCTCTCTCCTCCCGTGCGGCCGCCCCTCCCTCTCGCCAGGTACTGCGGAGTTTGCCTCGCCGGGCCAGTCGCTCTCACCTGAGCATGGAGGAGACGAAGGACCCAGCCGCGGTCGGCGCCGGGATGGAGGCCGAGGGGCCCGAGAGAGCCCAGGAGCTGCCCCCTTCGCTGCCCTCACCGCCAGCGCCGCCATCCCCGCTGTCGCCTACGACCCCAGAGACCACCGAGCCCCCGCAGCCCCAGCCCGAGCCGTCGGAGGTCAACGCCCGGCAGCTGCTGCTGGACGAGTGGGGGCCGCTGGGCGAGAGCCTGCTGCTGCCCCCGAGGGTCACCTGGAAGCTGCTGCTCCTGCGGAGGCCGCTCTACCGCAACCTGCTGCGCTCGCCCAACCCCGAGGGTGCGCACGCCCCGGGCCGCGCTCCCTCTTCCTGGTTCCCTTCCCTGGGTCTCCAGCTCGGTCTCTGGGCCTCTGTTCTTCACATCTCCGCACCCTCTGCGCCCTTGGGTCTCCTCCTCCCTGCGTCTTTGTCCTGCGTCTCCCTTTTACCTGTCTCTTGGCCCGGCATCTCCGAGGCGCCCCCTCTTTCTCCCCCACTTCTCTCCCCCTGCCCGTATTTCTCAGGGTTCCTCTCTATGTCCCCTGACTCATCGCAGCCCCTCACAGCTTGGCCCCTCTTCCCCAGGACATCGCCACCCCCCATTCCCGGGGAGCCCTGACTCAGTCTTCCCGCGGGGCTGGGTTGGGCTGACACAGGCTCTTGCCCTCCATCTACCCCGAGTCAGGGAGAGGGGAGCGTGTGCGGGGCGCTGCCATCAGGTCCCTCCCCTCTGCGTTTCAGGCATCAACATTTACCAGCCGGCACCCCCGACCGGTCCCACCCGCCAGCCCCTGGAGGCTCTGGGTAAGCTCGGGGTCAGTGGCCGCCAGGGGAGGGCTGTCACCAGAGCAGCGCTGTAACCCTTCCTCCTCCACCGCCAGGCAACTTCCGAGGATGGCACATTGGGTCGGAACCGCTCCAGCAGAACTTCAGGTACGTGGGACCGCGGTGGATTCCCCGCTCCGCTTGTTTGCTGTGGGACTGCGGAAGCAGCCTTGGCCTCCCTGGACCTCCGCTTCCCACTGGGGGTCCCAAAATTAGCATAGGAGAGAAAGGATTAGCGTGGGAGAGATACTTGTTACAACTGGCAGCCTAGGGGCCAGCAAGGTCAGGCGCTCCATAAATAGCAACTATGATTGTTACTGTTATTATTCCAGCCTCTTTCTCTGAGAGGGGAAGTCACCCAGGGCCACCATGAGCCCTCCATTCATCTATAGTGGATAAGAGGGTGTGACGGGCCCAGAGTCATGCGTGCCCAGGTTTGGATCCTGGTTCTGCCACTTTTTATGGCATGACCTTGGCAAGTCCGACGCCTCCCCCAATCCCATGCTGGGGACTGAACCGAGGACCTTTGCACTGTGCTACATCCCTACCCCGTTTTTATTTTTTACTTTGAGACAGAGTCACACTAAGTCACAAGTCACTAGGTTGCCCAGGCTGCGACTGAACTTGGGATCCCCCTGTCTCAGCCTCCTAGAGTGCTGGGATCATGGGTGTGCGAACCACGCCTGGCTCTGCAAGACCTCAGTTATGTACTTGCTACAAAGGCTGCTGGGTGGCACTGAGGGAGCAGGCATGTACCTGTCATCGCTATGAGAGCGCCATGATCAGATCTGCTCCCTGAGGAGCCCCCGGGCTGCTCCCGGTGCGGATCCCCAACACTCCACCGTCTTCTGCAGCTGGACAGTGAAGCAGCAGTGTGTGAACCTCCTAGCCGAGGGCCTGTGGGAGGAACTGCTGGACGATGAGCAGCCTGACGTCACCGTCATGGACTGGTGCGTGTCCTGCCGCCAGAGCCTCCTCGGCTGGTCCCCTGAGTACCGGCTCCTTGGTGCTGCATGCCCAGCTGCCCTACTTCTCCGGCTCCTGCTCTCAGCATTTCATGAAACAGCCGGGCCTCTTCTGTCTTTGGGCTTTGCTGTGGCTGTTCCTTCCTCCCTTGGTGTCAGTCCCCCTGCTCTCCAGCACTTGCTACAGTGCCCTGCGTGCCCTGCCTGCCCTCCATCTGCCATCCCTGCTGTCACGGGCTGTCCCTGCTGGGGGACATGGCTGCCTCCCCCTGGACTATGCCTCCCCTGAGGACAGGGTGTGGGGCTGTGTGGGTCACTGCTGTGGCCAGCACCGCCCTCTGGGTCACGCTCCCTGGGCACCAGCCAGTGTGTGCTGAGGGACAGGTCAGTGGGTGGGGCAGGGACGTGGGCTGCGAGGCAGCTGAGGCCTGGGCCCCACTTCCAGGTATGAGGACAGCCGTCTGGACCAGTGTGTGTACGAGCTACACGTCTGGCTGCTGGCAGCAGATCGCCGCACGGTCATCGCACAGCACCACGTGGCCCCCCGCAGCCCGGGGAGGGGCCCTGCCGGCCACTGGATCCAGGTGAGACAGGGGTTGCTTTCCCAGGACCTTGCGGGGTCCCTAACAAATATCCCTTCCCAACCCTGGTGCTTCCTAACACAGGTGTCACACGTATTCCGCCAGTACGGCCCTGGGGTGCGCTTCATCCACTTCCTGCACAAGACCAAGAACCGCATGGAGCCCGGGGGGCTGCGGCGGACAAGGGTGACCGACTCCTCCGTGTCTGTGCAGCTCAGGGAGTGACAGGCTGACCCCGTGCCTCCCTGCCCCCATAGCGCCTGCTTGGCCTTTAAAAGTCCCTAGTCCTTGGCTCCTCCCTGTTCCTTTGTCACCTCTCTGACCTCTTGGCATTTCTCTTGACCATTTAGCTCCTCTGTGTCCCTTCAGCACCACCCCTCTCCTTCCCGATCTCTCAGCACCTCCATCCCAACTCTGGTCCTTGCATTTGGCCTGGCCCTTGGCTTCTCCTTTGACCTCTTCACGCCTGCTCCTGTGTCTGACTCTGGTTTTCTGAGCTCCAGGAGGGCAGGGACCACTCCTTGCAAATTCAGAGCTTGTCAGATAGTAGGTGCTCAATAAATCTTCACTGAATGAAAGCATACACACAAGCCCAAAGACGCTGAGTGCTTCTCTGGCCTCTGCTCCTTGTAGCTTCTCTCAGTTCACATCCCATCAGCACATCCCCCAATCCTTGATTCTCCAGCACTCTTGTACCATTTGCACTGACCTTGACCTCTGAACTCTGTGTACATAGACCTGAACTCTCAGGAATTCCTGAAATCCCCTCCTGCCTCCAGCCAGTTATTGCCCCAGATCTGTCCCCTTGCCTTTCATCCGGGACCCCTTGGGTCTCTTCTCTAATTCTCTCAGAGTCCCTAAGCCCAGACACCTCTCTAGGGTCCTCATCCCTGGAGGCACTGGGAACACAGAATGCAACCCGAACAGAAACATGACAGATTGAACCAAAATGTCCTCTGTGTGTCTGGGAGGGGGGTTAAAAGCATGTAACAAGCCCATCATGCTGACACCTGCCTGTAGTCCCAGCTGGGTGGGAGGCTGAGGCAGGAAGATTGCAAATTCAAACCTAACCTGGGCAATTCAGTAAAACCCTGTCTCAAAATAAAAATTTTAAAAGGCCAGGGGTGTAGATTGGTACAAAGGACCTGCGTTTAAACTTCAGTTAAAAAATAACAACAACAAAAAAAACTGAACAGACCCTGGCCCTAGCTTGGGACAGTGCCCTAGTCCTAAAAGTGCCCCTACTGTCCCAACCTTGGATGGGAGGGTCCAGCTCCCTCTGGGAGGCCAGAACAGCTCAGGGAAAGGCTATTACCAAAGAGTGGGAAGATTTTTAGTGCTTAACATTGAGCCAGCAATGCCCGCCCATCCCACAAACTGTCCTTGTGTGAGTATCTTTGTGCACACCTAACTCCAGGTCAGGATCTGTGGCAGTGTCCCCACTCCTGGCATGTCCTTCCCATGGGCTGTGTAGATTTGGGTTCTAAGCATAAACAGGTGACAATGGGGACAACTTCACAAGGGCTATATTGCATGAAAGGCAGGGTGGCAGGCAGGTAGAAAGAAAGGTCTCTGCTCCCAGGCCAGGGGGTGCAGCAGAGAGTTAGGCCAGGTAAGGGGCTCAGCACTGTAGGGGAACGGCGGAGGAGGGATCTCAAGGCATCAGTAGCATCTGCAACATAAAAAGAAATGGTCGCCCAGGCATGCTGGCGCGAGCCTATAATCCCAGCACTCAGGAGGCTGAGGCAGGAGGATCGCTGTGAGTTCAAGACCAGCCTGGGCTACATTGTGAGTTCCAGGTCAGACTCAACTACATAATGAGACCCTGTCTCAAAGAGTGAGAGAGAGAGAGAAAAAAAAAACAGAGAGAGACAGAGAGGGAGAGAGAGAGAGAGGGTGTGAGGGTATGGGGTGTTGGGGGGGCTTCAAATTCAGGAGCTCGTGGTAGGGCTGTGAGAGTTTGCAGCTGAGGGCTCTTGGAGCTCAGAGCGGGGCAGCTGGGGCTGGTATGGAGGATACTACAGCTGGATCTGGGCATGGCTGTTTGGGAAGATGAGGGCAGGCTGAGCTCTGGGGCTTCCAGGGTTGGGGCTGGAGGCCCTGGGACTGGTTTGAGGGGTTAAGGCTGATCTTGTAGGCCAGACTAGACTGGATGCCCTAGAACTGGGCCTGGGATCTTGGGGTCTGGGTCACTTTTAGTGTCTGAGAGTCCCAGAGTGGGGTTTAGGGGCTTTCAGATGTGATGATTTGGGTGGGCTGGGCTGGCTTTAGGCCAGGGGCTCCAGAGGGCAGGGAGCTGGTGAGCTCCCCAAGGGGGCCAGGTGCCCTTCCCTGGGAAGGGTATATGGGCAGGTGGGAAATGGTGGGGGGCTCCCAGAATGGAGGCTGGGGTGGTGAGCCCCTGAGTCTGGGACAGCAGTGGGTTGGGGGCTTGGGTGGCACAGGAGGCTTGGTTTGGGGGTGCCCTCTGAGAGGGAGTCTCCAGGATAGGCTCTGGAGTCTGAGTTGGAGTCTCGGGGTCTTGGGTGGCAGGGCTGACCCGGAGATGGCGTTGGACCAGTCCCCCAGGATTCCCTTGCGGTACTCCTCCAGGCGCGGGTAGGCGCCGGAGGAGAACTTGCGCGTCTTGCCTCCCTTGCCCGGGCGGGACCACACCGTGAGCTCGCAGTGCTGGGCCACCACGAGTGAGGACGCCGTGTTGGCCCAGTCAGAGGGCAGGAAGGGCAGGTCCGCGCCTGGTTCCACCTACAGCTCAGCGCCTGCGCAGCAGTTGTCTTAGTAGGGGTCGCTCCTGTCATAGAGTTTGGCGCATATGCGCGTTCCGTCCTCGTTTTTGAGGTCAGCGGGCACCGGGCAGGCTCCTTGGGCACCAGGGGAGGCCGCCAGGGCCAGGGCCAGCAGCAGCAGGCACAGCAGGGACATGGTGACACTGCAGAGCAGCCCCTGCAACCTTTTATGCACCTGACTGTGGGAGGGGAGAAGCTTCGAGATAAGGACTCCCAGGGAGAAAGACCCACGTGGACGGATCAGAGTGTGCCTAGGACACATTTGCATAACATCTAGGAAAGCCTTTAAGTCAACTGGCAGGAGTTAAGGACTTTTTTTTTTTTCTTTTATGGTACTGGGGATTGAAACTAAGGGCTTTGCACTGAGCTAAACCTCACCCCCCCCTTTTATAAAATGATGGTCAGGTTGGGCTCAAATTTACGATCCTGTGGCTACAGCCTCCCAGCTTGCTGGAATGGCATGCACCATACAGCTGCTTACGTACAGTACTTGTATAAGATTTGTTTGTTTCTTTGCTTGAGATAGATAGGATCTCACTATGTAGTTCAGGCTGGCCTGATCCTCCTGCCTCAGCCTTCCAAGTACTGGAATCACAGGCATGCACCGCCATGCCCAGCCTTACATTAGACTTTTAAAACATTTGCAAGACAAAATATGTGGGAAAAATTTTGTCACACTCTGCACAACAGAGTTAATAGCTATAATATATAGAGCCTAGGGGCCAGGGATTTAGCTCAGTGGTTCTGCCACCTGCCTCGCAAACACAAGGACCCGAGTTCAATCCCCAGTACCAAAAAAATAAAATAAAATAAAAATAAAAAAACAAAACAACTCAAAGAGTTATGAGTCGATAAGGAGAAATCAGTTTCTCCCTTCAACATACAGTAGAGGACAGGCCTAGTAGGGGAAAGGAGGTGAAAGGACACTGCCACCTCCCAACAAGCCTTTTTTATTTTATTTTTTTATTTTTGCAGTACTAGCTGTCAAATTCACAGCCTCACACATGTTAGCAAAGTGCTCTATCCATTGAGCTACAGCCCCAGCCCTGCCTAGAGGCTTTATTAACCATGACTGGAAATCTTGAATCTACAAAATAAATGATAGATAAGTTATGTAAATCTGAAACACTTGCAGTAAGCAAATCAAAGCAAAGAAAAAACAACCCAAATCCAGGCAGGGAAAAATAGCATCAATTTACATAATGTACAATGAGCTCTTACTAGTCAGCAAGCAGAAATGAAATAAACCAAAGGTAAAGTTCAGGAAGGGGAGGGAGACTAAGGGCCTAGGGCTGGCCAGACACACCCAGCACTGGGACCCCGGCCAAGGCACTTTGGAGACTCCTGTGGGATGAGAACAAGGTCCGCAGTGTGATGGGGCAGACAGGGACTGCTGTTCTGTGAGCCTTGGCCTCAGTTTCCCTATTTGTGAGGTGGGTGACATTTCTTCCTACAGCATTGGATTGTTGTGGAAGTGGATTGCTGTGTATCTCTATACAGGACATATGGGGGAGCAGTGTAGGGAGCCAGACACCGGGTCCAAGTCCCAGCCATCTACGAGCTGGCACTCATGGCTGCACCTCGGGGCCTCGTGAGGACACTGGTGGCAAGTGAATTAATCCAGGTATCAGCACTGTAGCTAGGGCCCACTCTTGCTGAATGCCATATGGTAGGGCCACAGATTAGTACCAGTCAGTGGCCTGTTAGGAAGTAGGCTGTACAGCAGGAGGTAAACTAGAGGGTTAGCAAGTGGAGCTTCATCTGTATTTGTACCTTCTCATCACTAGCATTACCACCTGAGCTCCACCTCCTCTCAGATCAACAGCAGCATTAGATTTTCATGGGTGTGTGAACCCTACTGTGAACTGCACATGTGAGCAGCCCAGGTTGTGGGCTGATTATGAGAATTGAATGTCTAATGATCTGAGATGGAGCTGAAGTGGTGATGCTAGCACTGAGGAGCAACTGCAAACACAGAATCACACTAGCAGAGAGATTTGACTGCACAGAGACCAAAATAAGTCAGTTGCTTGCAGATTCACATCAAAATCCTATCAGTGAGTGGCAGGCGACAAGCTACATCTTGTGGCCGACCTTAAGGCAGAATCTGACTTGGTCTGTGTGTGCCCACTATTTTATTTACCACTTTTCTCTATGCCTCTTTCCTGAGCTGCACAGTGTCTCAGCCACAATTCTGGTAAACTCACAAGCTAACTCTAGCCAAAATGAGAAAGAAATCACTGGAGAGTTTAAAACAGGGGGAGATCCCATGATGAGATTGCAGAGAACTCTAAGGCTGCCAACAAAAATAAGGCTGCATTTAAAAGAAAATGCCATGCGCCCTACTTCAATTGTGGGTTCATTGCAGCAGGCAATTCACATTCTTCAAATCCACTGTAAACAATATGTGGAAGCCAAGCATGGTGGCATATGTCTGTATGCCCAGCACTCAGGAGGCTAAGGCAGAATTGCTGCAAATTTGAGACCAGCCTGAGCCAATAGTGAGCTTAAGCCAGCCTGAACTGCATAGGAAATCCTGTCTCAAAACAAAATGCCAAAACTGTAGTAACTGGCTATCCAATAAAGCCATGAAACCTTCAAAATTACTTTGCCACGTGGATACTAAGCACCCGACATTGAAAAACAAGTAAGAGAAAAAAACAAAACCAAACATGGGAAGTCAAAGAACAGAGCATTTACTGAAAGTCACCACTTCATCAAATGGGTCTGCACTGAGAACATCGTTCTTAGTAGCCAACCAAATTGCTATAGATAAGAAGCCCTTTTCTCTAGGTAAAGAGTTGGTCCTGCCTGCTAAGAACATTTGTCATGAGCTTTTAGGAAAGGCTGCAGTTCAAAAGGTGACAGAGCATAACGAGAAGCAGAACTGTATGCACTGATGAAGTAGCAGAGGATTTTGAGCCACAGCTGTTAGACAGGAGTAATGAATCACCGTGGTATACAACCCAGGCTGACCAGTCTACACGCATTGACCACAAGGCAACAATGCTTGTTTGTTTGTTTTTTTCACCACACATTTTATTCAGTGCTTGCAAAATTTTAGTTTTTGTTGTTTTTTTTTTCCTCATTGAGTTTATTGGTACATGTTAGGTATACAGTACAGTTACAGTCATCATTGGGATCTTGTACCTTTACATGACAAGTCTTGGTTCTCATTTTTCCCCTTGTCCCTGCCCTCCCTTCACCCCCTCCTCCCCTCCCCATTTACAAACATTTTATTTCCATTTTTTCATTTAACAATGCTGCTTGTTTTTGTACACTATATCTTTGAGGAAGATGTGCATGAGGATATGTTCTGTGCATTTTTGCTGCCAGGCACCACCAAAGCTCCAGAACTATTTTGAATGATTATATATCGGGAAGCTGAACTGGTCATTTTGCTATTAGTATATGCACAGGTAGCGTAGCTGCCATGACTGGACAGCTTTGTGGTTTCACTGCTCAGGTCAAAGAGATCACTTCTCAATGGGAGTCTGCACACTGTGTCATCCACAGAGAAATGCTGGCTAACCGAAAAATGTCACCTGCACCTCACAGCATTGTGCAGGATGTGATTTAAATTATAAACCATATTAAAGTATACACCCTTAACTCACATCTGTTTGTGTACCTCCGTGAAGAGATGAAAGCAGAACACATACATCTTCTCTTCTATACAGGAGGGAGATGGCTTTCTAAAGGTAGATCACCAGCCAGAGTTTTTAAGTTATGAGAAATGCTTCAGAGATTTCTCTTAGAAAGACAGTCATCACTGGCAGCACATTTCCATGACGTGGGATGGGTTGAAAACTTGCTTACTCGTGTAGCATTCAACCTGCTCAATGAACTCCATCTGTCACTTCAGGGGGATATGATAACTGTGTTCAAGTTGGTAGATTAAGTGGCTGCACTCAAAGCCAAACTTGAATTATGGGGCAGCAAATGAATTGGGATTTTGGACACTTTTTCAAGTTTAGAGATTTTGAAAGAGACTGAGTGAGGGCCTTCTTTCTCCCATGATCACATATCTGTACTAGCAAGTTTGAGTTTGAGCATTACTTCCCAACCACAAAGGGTCCCCACATTGGGAAGGAATAGGTCCATGACCCATTTGTGAATAAGCCAGATGAACCAACTTTTCCACACTAGAAGAGGATCAATGCTTCAGATCACAAATGACAGTGGCCTTAAAAGTATGCATGAGACGACTTTGAATCTCCATATGTTCTGGATAAAGGTCAAGGCAGGAGTCCTGAGGTAGCCACAAAAGCATTGAAAAATCTGCTTCCATTTCCATCATCTATGTTTGTGAAGCAGAGGCTTCTTTTTCTTTTTTGGTACCAGGGATGGAAGTCAGGTCCTTGTGCTTGCGAGGCAGGCAGTTGAACCACTGAGCTAAATCCCGGGCCCTTGAAGCAGGGTTTTCTACAGTGGCAGCAATCAAAGCGAGATTATGAAGTAGGCCAGACATAAGCAACACACTTGGGTGCCACTGTCAGCCATCACCCCCAGATGGGATCATCTGGATGCAGGAAAACAAACCGAGGAATTCCCATGGATTCTGCATTGATGGCGAATTGTATAATTTCACTATATTCTACAGTGTAGTAATAATAGAAATGAAGTACACAATGAATGTAATGCATTTGAATCATCCCCAACCCCCCACCACCTCCATTCATGGAAAAATTGTCTCCACAAAACTGGTCCCTGATGCCAAACAGGTCAGGATCCACTGCCATGTGAATATTTGCCATTGTCATTATTATTAAAACCCTTAGCACGGTGCCTGGCACCTAGGAAGGATTCAGTAAACATCAGCCATCACAACACAACACTCACAACAGTTCACACTTGGCCGTGGCCACTCCGCGAACCCTGCACCCTGCTGGCACCCCCTCCAAGCACTGTGCCTTCCACTTTGGGCCCAATAGCACAGTTCTCAGGCTGGAGGCACTTGGAAATGAGCTTAAATTTTGAGTCCACCATCTACGTGCTGAGGGACCTTGTGCCAGTTAACTTGCCTCTCAGAGCTCCAGTTTCCTCCTGTCTTCAATGGGAAAATAAAAAAGAGGTTGATGTATGAGATAATTTATAACTAAAGCATGCACAATGTGATTTTGATTTGTAAATATACTTAAAAGGTAATGTTAAATAGAGGCAATAATATAAAGGTGGGTATACAGAGCATGAGGTACAGTGCCTGGCACAGGGCCCAAGCTCAGTCTACACGGGTTTTGTGACTGCAGACCTGGAACCTTCACCCTGCTTTCTTCCCATGGCCCCAAACTACACTGAAATCTAATCTGCAGATGCTGACTTCCCAGAGAGCCTCCTTATTGCCGAGGTCACAGATCCCCACCTCTTGATGGTGTCCAGGGTAGAGACACATAAACGTGGTCCAGGCACCTACAACCTCACCTCCCAGCAGGGTCCAGGAGCTTGAGACACAGGGCAGGGAGACCCTGAAAGCTAGGCAGATCCAGGAACAGGAACATGACCCAGAGCACACAGCAGGTGTCACACAGAAGGGACAGAGACGAGAGCATGGCACAGCACCTCCCACGCAGCACACATGGGGATGGGAGTAGCTATGGCCCTTTACATGTCTGCCTCGGTCAATGTTGGTCACTGACGAAGGGTATTTGTTTGCCTGTTTGTTTTTGTGGGACTGGGATTGAATTCAGTGCCTTTGCACTGATTTACAGCTACAGACCATTTTATTTTATTTTAAGGTAGGATTTCACTAAGTTGCTAAATTACCCAAGCTGGACTTGAAATTGCAGTCCTCCTGCCTCAGTCCCTCAAAGTGCTGGGATTACAGGTGTGCTCACCCAGGCCCAGCTTTTCTTTCTTTTGGGGGTGGGTAGTAGTGGTAGGGATGGAACCAAGGGCTTCCTGCAAACCAGGCAAGGGCTCTACCACTGCACGACACCTCCAGCCCCTCACTGGTGAAATCTAAAGACTCAACTGTAAGGGTAGCTTCATGCTTGATACTGAAGCCTGGAGGAACACGGTCCCAGACATCCTTGTGGGAATCTGTGTGTGGCGATGGGTCACACAGGCACCATCTACAACAAGTTCCCATTCCTGAGCCCCTGCAGCCTCCACCCCACAAGATCTCACACATACAAGGTCCCTTGCACACAACTGACTCATGCATATGAGCACACAAATGCACAAACACATACCCTCAGTGTCCTCATCCCCAAACCACCTTCTATTTATTAACACAGACTGGACAAATAGCAGAAAAATAAACAATCTCCCTATTGCACAATTTTTTTTCTTTAAATGGAAGATTGTCCTGCCGTTGAGGAACCCATAAGCCCTTGAGAAAGTCAGACGGCAAATCAATATTCGAACACTGTGTGAAAGGAGTTCTAACAGAGGCATTGCAAAGGACTCTGGGAATGCAGTGGGAAGAAAGACAGGTTTGTTTGTTTGTTTGTTTGAATCTTTGCTGATATAATTTGATTTGTATGAGAAATTCTCTTTTCTGATCACACAACCTTGATTTGACATTGTCCAGGGGAACCATAGAAAAGACAACTGTCTCTCCCGACAATGCCGCTGGATGAAAAAGCATTTTTCTCAAATAGGGTGGAAACTGAATGTAAACAACAACATGGGTGGCACCATAATTGAAATGAAAATGCTAAGTGTGTCGCATGCATAAGTACAGGACAGGGTTCAGATCCGCAAGGAGGTTCGCACTGGGGCACTGGGACTCATCACCGCAGCATGAAATGTCACGGGCGGGATCCTTTCTGGACGCAGTCACTCCTGTCTTAGCAATGGGGACACATTCCAAAATTGGTGCTGTAATTTCATTGTCATGCAAGCATCACAGAATACTCACGCACACCTGTGATCAGGGCACTCTGGGAAGCTGAGGCAGAGGGTGGCCAATGTGAGCCCAGCCTGGGCAGTTTAGTGAGAGCCTGTCTCAAAATAAAAACATTTTTTAAAAAGGGCTGGAGAGGTAGCTCAGTGTGAAGGTCCTGGGTTTAAACCCTAGTACCATAAATAGACATGTTGATTAATTAATTAATTTCTAAAAATGACTGCGATCTCACTAGATAACAATTTAGGGGGTTACATTGTACATGTCCCATGTGACCAAAGTGTCACTATGTAGCACATGGCTATAATTCTTAGGGCTAGTGTGATCGCAAAGCAACTGTAACTGCCTGGTTTGGAAGCAGCGTTTCTCAGTGTCCTCCCTGGACCAACAGCATTAGCCTCTTCTGGGGAACTGCTACAGGATAAAACCCTCAGCCCCACCCAGCCCTACCAAAGCAGAAACTCCAGGGATGGAGCCCTGAGGATCTAAAGTTTTGTGTGCTTTGCCGTACTGAGGCTTGAACTAAGGTCTTTGCTCTGAGCTCCGTCCCCAGCATTTTTTTGTTTTTTGAAACAGGATCTCACTAAGTCACTTTTAATTGCTCAGGTTAGGCTCATTTACAATCCCTCTCAAACTACATTACGGTAAGTG
>NW_022900931.1:58797016-58800288 GCF_012274545.1 Fukomys damarensis
AGTATAAGGACCCCGGGCTCAATCTCCAGCATTGGGGGTAAGGGCATAGTGTGCTGAGACTGTTTCAGACATACTTGGAATGGTTATTAATAGGGGTATTGGTTTTGATTATTATTACTAATCAGAGGCCTTAACAATAGAAAAAGATTCAGAAGAAGTCTAGGCCAATTATGTAGTTGTTTTCCATCACTGCCATAAAAAATTATTGTAAAGGGGGTGGTTTAAAATAAAATAGATTTATTATCTTAGAGTTGGGATGTCAAAAGTCTGAAACAGGTCTCCTTGGGCTGAAATCAGTGCAGGGCTCCGTCCCTTCCAGAGGCTCCAGGGAACCGCCCTGCTTTTTGTCATGCATCCCAGGCTGCTTGAGGCCCCCTGCTGCCCCACCTGACCTGGGAACCTCCTCCTAGTCCAAGCCAGTATTGTGCTGGTTTCCCATCCCTTTCTGACTGCGTCCTCACCTTGGATTTACTCAGAGAATTCGGGTTAATTTTCTCAGTGCTGCCCCCTGGCTGTGGTTTGGATTATTGCCCCCCTAGTGAAAGGCTCGGTCCCCAGCCCAGGGCACTACTGGGAGGTGGTGGGGCCTTTACACAGGGAGGCTAGTGAAGCCTTCCCTGTCCTGTGGCGATGTGACCTTAAAGGAGATACTGAGACCCCAACCCTCCCTGTCTGTCAATTCCCAGTTGCAGTGCAATGGGAAGCTTCCTCTCTGTGTGTTCCTGCCATTGTTCTGCCCAAAAGCGACGAACCAATGATTATGAACGGAAGCCTCTACAACAGTGAGCCACAGTAAGGCTTTTCTCTAAGTTGACTGTCTCTGGTGTTACAGTAATGGAAAGAAGAGCGACACGCCCCTATCCACAGGTGATATGTTCCATGACCCACAGTGTCAGATGGCACCAAACTCTGTGCTCTTTTCCCCATAAAGACTTAGCTACAATAGCATCTAGTACCTTTCCATCCTAACTTAGCTCCTAGCCCACACTGTGGCTGTCACCTTTGCAGTCTGAGGTACCACAGCAAAACTAGCATGAATTTCCTTTTCCTTCTTCACAGTTTCACAGATACAAGATTTGTTTTTAGTAGTTCTTAGGAACCTCAGCATAAGATTTTTTTTTCTTTCAATTATTAAGCTGAGAATTTGTACCTTTTCACTAAAGGAAGCACTGTATCGCTTCTCTTTTGCAAATCCAAATTGCCAGCATTACTATTTTTATGCTTTGAGACTATTATTAAGTAAAATAAAGGTGACTTGCACATAAGCACCGTGATATCATGACAGCTGATCTGATAACCCAGGCAACTATGAAGTGAAGTGACTAATGGGTAGGTAGGATATACAGCGTGGACACGCTGGGCAAAGGGATGACTTATGTCCCGGGGAAGACAGAGAAGGATGACACAAGACTTCATCCTGCTGTGCAGAACAGTGTGAAAGTTAAAACTTAGATTTTTTTCATTTCTGGAATTTTCTGTTTAATATTTTCAGACCATGGAGAACAGAAATCATGAAAAATGAAACCACAAATAAAGGGGGAGTCCTGTATTTTAAGATCAGTTCCGTTTATTAGTTAGTTAATTCTACCTGTAACCTTAAGTCTGCCTCACCGTCCAACATGACATTTTCGCAGCCTCTGGAGACCTCTCTGGGGCCATAATTATTCTGCTCACCAATTAGGCTATGGTTTTACTGCAAATAACAAATATTCTTTCATATCAAGAGAAGGGGCTGCCAGGCTGGGGATTTAGCTCAGTGGTTTTGCCACCTGCCTCACAAGTGTAAGGTCTTAAGTTCGATTCCCAGTACAAAAAATAAAGGGGGGGCTGTCCAGGCTTCCTGTGGCCCCACAGTGTTGAAGTCCAAGCTGCTTTTACCTTATTGTTCCATCATCAATATATATCTTCTGCTTCATAGTCCAAGATGATTGCTTGAGCTCTGTCCTCCACATCTGCCGTCTAGCTCACATGTGGAAAAAGAAGTAGGGAAGAAATAAGAAGGGAATGCTCTTCCCTGAGGCGTGGTACATTACACTCCTGTCTCCATCTTGCTGGCAGAATTTAGCTGCAGCTGAGTCTGGACTCAGGTTGGCCATATTCCTGGTCCAAAATCAAGTTTCCTGTTACCGATGGAAGAACAGATATGGAGGTCTTGTTGCAAAGCCCAAGTAAGTGGCAGGTTGAGAGGATGACAGAGTGTGACCAGGAGAAAAGGGAATGCAGCCTTTCTGTACCACTAGCAGAGGGATGGCTCTGTGGTAGCTAATCGCCTCCACAGATACCCGCCTAATCCTGAAACCCACACATGGGCTCTTGCTTGGCACGAGGGACATGCAGGTTGATTAAGTTAAGGATCTTGAGATGGGGAGATTGTTTTGGATTCCCTATGTGGACCTTAAATGAAATAACAAGTGTCCCTCTAAGAGGGAGGCACAGGGAGATCTGAGCCTTTGCTATGTGCTGGACTCTGCTAAGAGATTACACACATGTTCTTTCTCTGCAGACACTCAGTGGAATGGTGACAGTCAACCAGTCAGTCAGGACAGGCTTTTCTTTGCTGCAGTAACTAATAACTCTGAGTATCAGCAGCTTACACCTGCTGCTATAGTTTGGATAAGTGGCTTCCTGTGCTAACGGCTTGGTCATCAGCCATGGTGCTATTGGAAGGTGGTGGAACCTTTAAGGGGCGGGGCCTAATGGGAAGAAGGTAGGGCACTGGGGGTGTGCCCTTGAAGGGAATTGTGGGACTCTAGCCCCTTCCTCTCTCTCTTTACTTCCTGGCTGCCATGAGGTGAACAGCTCCCTTTGCCAAATGCTCCCTTATCACAGGCACAAAGCAAGAGAGCCAACCATTCATGGACTGGACATCCAGCTCTGTGAGCCGAAGTAAACATTTTCTCTTTTTAAGTTGATTCCCTTGGGTATTTCATCACTGTAATGCAAAGCGAATACATCTGCAGCGGTCTATTTCTTGCTCACACTGTGTGCTCATCACAGGTCAGTCTGAGTCTCTGTGACATTATCCTCACCTGGGTTGACTGAATGGCCAACACCAGGGTCATTGCCAGTCTCTGGCCATGGGGAAGGGTGGATAAGGTGTGGCAGACACTGTTCTGGGTGCTGAGGACACAGAGGTGAACAAAACAGACAAGTACTTCTGCTCTGGGGTGCTTCTAGGGAAGAGAGAGAGAGAGAAGGCTGGGAAAGAATAAAAAACAAACATGAGAAAAATTTTTTGGTTTTGAGGTGATTTTTTTTTTTTTTTTTTTACC
>NW_022900931.1:58800369-58815205 GCF_012274545.1 Fukomys damarensis
TTTTTTTTTTTTTTTTGTACCAGGGATTGAACTCGGGCACTTGAGCTTGTGAGGCAGGTGCCAGAACCACTGAGCTAAATCCCCAGCCCCAAGTGTGAGGTGATATGGGAAAAATATTTTTTGGGGGGGGACTGGGATCGAACTTGGGTCCTTGCACTTGCAAGGCAAGCAGTGGCACTACTGAGATTAACTGCTGGTCTGATGTGGGAAAACTTGAAGCAAGAGGGTAAGACTGTCAAGGGCAACAGTCTTTAATGGGATGTAAGTGTAGGATCGAAGGAAAATGTGCTGGGAGGCTTCAGAGAAATGTTTTCCTCAGTGACAAGACACACAGTGAGACTCTGGCCCTTTGTTTCTTTCTGCAGGCATAGGGTTTGAACCCATGGCCTTTTCACTGAACTACGTCTTTGAGACCGAGTCTTGTTAAGGTCACTAAGTTGTCTGTATTGGGCTCTACCTTGTGATCTTCCTGCTTCAGCTTGCCAGAGTCTAGGATTGCAAGTGTGTGCCATCATGGCCAGTAGATGCTGTGCCTTTTTTTCTGGACATTACCATGAGGATGTAATGTTTGAAACTGGGATAGCTCCCTTGTGACCATGAGGAAACCTAACCTGAGGATGAACCAAAATGTGGAGGGAGATGAGGCTGAAAGATGGAAAGAATCTGAATTATTGGTAGCATTAGTGTGATTTTCTGAATTAACCAGTGCTGGTCTATGTTAACCTCAGATTTGCGGTTTTATGAGACTACAAATTCCTGAGGGTTTAAGCCATTGAGTTGCTATTGTCTATGAAAGAAAAAACCCTGGTGAATGCAGTTGCGTTCAATGTACTAAGATGGTTCTCTTTGCTCTACAACCATGTGCAATTCAATGTTTCACTTAAGACCAAAACAAAACCTTATAAATACTAAAGAATTTGGGGAGCATACCAGGGATCAAACTTGGGACCTTGCACTTGCAAGGCAGGCAGCGGAACCACTGAGCTAATTCCCTGGCCCCTGAAGACATTTATTTTGTTTTTTCGGTACTGGGGATCAAACTCAGGACGCGAGGCAAGTGCGGTGCCACTGAGCCAAATCCCCGGCCAAGTACTGAAGGAATTAACAGGCGTCCTTCAAAGTCCCTTCAAAGTGCCCTACTGCCCTCACAGGAGGTGGTCTTCAGCACCTCGGAGAGCAACCTGGGCCTCCAGGCTCTGTCAGAAGGCTCTTTTGCGTGGATCCTTGCTCAGAAGACAGCAGGGGGACCTTTAAGATCAGAGTTTTTCTTTTCTTTTCTTAGTTTTCTTTTTCCTTCTACTCCTTCTCCTCCTCCTCCTCCTTCTCTTCAGTGGTCCTAGGGATTGAACACAGGACCCCACATTGAGCTATATCCTCAGCCCTTTCAAAAAAATTTTTAACTTTGTTCTGGGAGGCTGAGGCAGGAGAATTGTAAGTTAAATCATTCAAGTCTGGCTTGGGCAACTTAACAACTTAGCTAGATCCTGTTTCAAAATAAACAATATTAAAAGATCTGGGAATAAAACTCAGTGTAAAGACCCTGGGTTCAATCCTCAGTACAAAAATCCAAGATAGATAGGTAGATAGAGAGATGGATAGATAGATAGACAGACAGACACAGACAGACAGATGGTCTGGCCAAGTCTTGCAAGTCACTAAATTGCCCAGTTTGGACTCAAACTTGGGATCCTCCTGCCTCAGCCTCCGGAGTGCTAAGATTATAATCATGTGCCACCTTGCCAGCTGCTTTAGCTTTTCCTGAAATTGGAATTGGAGGTATGAATTTAAGATGTGTTAGACTGTCTTACCGCTCAGAATATTTCTTCCCAAAATGAAGAATCCATTTCTTGGGAAAAATTATAAATCTCTTTCTTATTGACCTCAGTCTGGACTACATTATTTGCTTTGCCCAATAAAGTGTGCCATTTCTGGGCAGAAGCCCTGATGCGCAGTGCATGACTGGCTGTGGGTCCTAACCTGTCCACCGCCACATCCCAGCCAGGCTGCAACTTCATCTGGGGTCCTAGCCAGGGGCTGAGGTTCACCCTACCCAAGACCCTGTCAATTCATGCAGGAAAAGCATCAGTGAAACTTTAATAGGTATATGTGATTTTTTTAAATCTCTCAGGAAAACTAAGAGCAGAGGGGAAGTTTATTTCCTCAAGCTCATAGCAAACAACTATTAAAACACAGTGGCTATCACACCACAGTGAGGTACTTTTTTTTTTTTAAGACAGGTTCTTGCTATATAGCCCAGGCTGGCCTCAAACTCATGGTACTCCTCCTGCCTCAGCCTCCTAAGTGCTGGGATTACAAATGTGTGCCACCACACCTGGCTCCATGGTGAGGCACTGAAGGCTTTCTCCCTAGGGTCAAGAGGAAGGCAGTGTTGGCCTCTTTCACCATTTGTATCCAACATAGCACTGGAAGTTCCATCTAGTGCCACAAAGCAAGCAAAGGAAATGAAAAACTTAGAGATCAGGAAAAGAAGATATAAAACTATTAACAGATGACATAACTATCTACTTAGAAACTCTGAGGAATGTACAAAAGTAATCTTAGAAGTAGTAGTTAGGCTTAGCAACGCCATAGGAGAAGACAAAGGCACAAAATTTAACTATATTTCAAGTGCCAGCAATAAATACATTCATTCTAACAGCAAGTGTTTATTGAGCACCTACTGTGTGTGCCAGGTACTGTTATGGATACTGGAGACACAGGAGAACAGACGGGCAAGAATCTGTTTTGGGTGGACTTTGAAATTAAAGCTACAGTGCCATTTACAACCACACACGCGCATGTGCACGCACACATCACCTAGGTGAATCTAAAAAAAAGAAAAACCACACATGCAGGGCTCATTTACTGAAGATTATAAATTCCTGATGAACCTCAAATAAGACCTAAATAAAAAGAGATGTGCTGTGTCCATGGCTTGGAGGACTCAACAGAATAATGATTCTCTCTCCACTGCTGGATAGGCTTAATGTGATTCCTATCAAAATCTCAATAAAATTTGTTTGATTACTCCAGAATTTACACGGACAGCTAGAAGAACTCAAATATCTATAACATTTTTGGGAAAAAAAGAATAAGGTGGGAAAAATAAATCTATCTGGCTCCAAGGCTTAGTGTTCAGGACAGTAATCAAGCTAGGGTGGGATTGGCCTGGGGTTCGGCATGATAGATCAATGTGATACAATAGGAAACCCAAAAATAGACACAGATGTGCCCAGCTGATTTTTTTTTTTAACAAAAGTACAAAAGCAATTCAACAGAAGAAGAGACAAGCTGTTCAACAAATGGTATTGCGGCAATTAGACATCTATAGGTGGAAAAGTGAACCACAACATAAACCTTCCCTCTTATACAAAAATGAATTTCAAATGGGTCACAAATTTCAATAGAAAAAATTTAAACTTTTAGAAAAGAAGACAGTGACTCACAATGATGCGATGTGCTTTTTCCCCCCAGTGTGGGGATCCAACCCAGGCATGCTCCACTATTGAGCCAAATCCCCAGTCCCTTTATTTTTATTTTGTTAAGTTACCTGGGCCTGCCTTCAACTTGTGATCCTCTGCTCTAACCTCGCAGTAGACATTTTTCGACTGTACAATGGTGTGGAAAACATACACATTAAGTAGAAACTGTACCTCAAATTTTGAATTTCGATCTTTTACCTGTGCTAACAATGTGAGATACAACAACGAACACACCCTACTTTTTTTTCAGTGTTGAAAATGGAACCCAGGGCCTTGCCTGCGCTAGGCTGACTTCTCTGTGCCCAGCCTTCATTTTTAAATATAAAATATTTGGGACCCACAGAGAATATTCAAAGAGCACGTATGAGGCATGCATCTTAATGATGACTGAATATTTTTAAGTCCATCACTGAGCTGGAAACACAGAGCATCAGAACCTCACCTGCGCTACCTGTGTGCCCTTCCTGATCACGCTCACCTGGTGCTAGGTAAATGCTGCCTGACATCTTGTTTTGTCTATCACCTGATTGCTTTTCTGTTTGGTTTAACCTCTCGGCAGTGGATAGTTAGATTATTGTCAAATCCTACGAAATGTCAGCCCGTGCCGCGTAGCCGTCTGCAACCTGGTACTGGAACTTGGCCTTGGGCTCCTGTGTCTGCTGGAATGAGAGGCTGCAGTGGGTTCACAGCCTGCCAGCTTTATTGACAGGTAATGCCTGGAAGAGGAACAAGAGGCAGGAGCTGGCAGAGAGAACTCGACACTGCTATGCAGATGTGACACATGGAGGGGGTGGATGCTGAGCTGGGACAGCACAGGGAGAGCACCAGGTAATTGTCTGTGGCCTCTCCAGTGTTGGCTCAGACGCCAAGGCAGATCCTGGAGGCGGCGCGGCTGGAAGGGAACTGTGCCGCCTGTGGCTGAGTGACAAGCTCTCTCTTTTGAAGGGAGACCCAAGTGGCACTCATCCAACATTGCCTTAGTTCTGAGATTTACCCATATTGAAGTGTGTGACAGTTCATTCATTTTCCTACCGCATAGTATTCCACACCCTGATTTGCTTCGCCCATCTGTTAGTGGCTATTTGGGTGGTTTCTAATTTTTTACTGTCACCAACAATGCTGCTGAGAACATTCTTCTAGCATCTCCACTAGACAGGCTCCAGAACTTCCCTTGACATATCTTAGGTGCAGAATTTCTGGCTCAGAGAATCTGCATATATCCAACTTCTCAAGATAATGCCAAAATGTTTCTATTAGATTCTTTAACACCTCCTTTATTCTTATACCACATTCTTCTTTTCACTTAAGCTAGCTTGAGTGGGTTTCTACTGCTTGCAGTCAAAATGAATTCTAACCTGCCTCAGCCATCAAAAGTGACTTTGGATGACAACTCTGTCTGTAGCGTTCCTCCCAGGAGATTCCCACCCTGACGTAGTCGCCTGCTGTGGTTTGAACATGACCTCCCCCAAAACTGGGTTGAAATTTAATTGTTATTATAAAAGTATTAAAAGGCGGGACCGGCAAGAGGTGAGGAGGTCAGGATGGCTTCACTTTTCATGAATGGATCAAGACTGTTCTTGTGGGAATGGATTAGTTATCACAGGTGCACGTCCCTGAAAAGAAAATGAGTTCGCCTGCATTATGTCTCTCGTGCATGTGCGTTTTCTCCACGCAGGATGCCCTCTGCTGTGTTACAAAGCAGGAAGAAGGCGCTCACTACGTACCAGTGCTGTGTTCCCGGACTTCCCCACCTCCAGCACTGTAAGAAACACAGCTCGTTCTCTATAAACTACCTGGTCTCCGTGTCCTGTTAAAGCATGGAGGACCCCACTGAGACATCACTCCAGGTCTGGAAGCACAGGAGGTGAAGGCATATGACCACAGACAGGAGTTTGACACTTCTTAGAGACAATCTTGGGCAGATCCTGAGCTCGTGACCTGACCCAGCCACTGCCTCCTCTGGACATCTTATTAGAGATCACTGTTGGCCGTGTTTAAGTCATGTTCTCTGTGACTTGCAGCTGAAAGCATCCCTCGTGATCATTCTATTCATCCAAGCTTCCTGTCCTACCCCGTCTCCGTCTCCCTCCCCGGCTCCCTCTCTGTCTCTGTCTGTCACTCAGAGGGCTACAGTCTCAGAAGCAGCGGTGCTGTCTTTCATAGCCACATACACAAACAGGGTCAATGCCATGGACAAATTGTTTTTCTCATTCTTTATTTTTCACAAACTATATGCAAAACCACAAGAATAAACATCGTTTGAGGCCTTCACACGCAAATTGGGATCTGGAGGTAGGAATCTAGGTCAGTCCACCTGGAGAGGTAGCGGGCACCAAGATGCCTGCATCTGCCAAGGGGACTGCAGTGGTCTCCGCCTCCGCCTCCCTCCAGAGCAGACTCTGGCCTCAGCCTCCTCTTCCGGATCTCAGCTCCAAAGTGTTGGGATTTCCAGCTCCTTCTGGGACGTCCCCTCTGCCAGAGCTCTGTTGGTGCAGTGTCAGCCAGGCAGAAGGAAGAGCCCGGGTCAGCCCGGGGCTGGAAGGCTGGAGCAGAGTGGGGCAGGGGAGCCAGGGGGAGTTTAGGGAAAGGGACCCTGACTGGGCTCAGTGTTCATGCCCTGGAAGTCACCTGAGCATGACAGTCCCTGAGGTCTTGGCAGCTTCTGCCAACACAAGGGGCCAAAGGTAGGGGTGGGCACATCTTCCTGCCCAGGGCCCCAGTGGGGAGGGGTCCCCAGGGAGGATATTGGAGGGAGACTGGGGGCTCCTAGAAGTCTGCTTAGGAGAGGAGTACTATGGGGTGGCAGGATAAAGAGCCAAGCCCAAGACAGAATGAAAGGACAGAAAGAATATAGAGCATTAAAGCATTTGATTAGTGCATGTTACATGCCTGTGTTGAAGTACCTCACTGAACCCCACCGATACATGCTTAATGATTTTGATCAAAAAGAATAGAAAAGAGAGGCGTTAAGATGGGAAGTGACTTGATTAAATCTGAATGTGCACTAGGCAACAGGGACTTGTGATTTTTACTAAATATATTAAGCACCAAATTTATTACCAGATGGCCACCCAGGAACATATGTGCCCCACTGTGATTTGCAGAGTTTGAAATCATGATCATGTTTTTACCTGCTCAGTTCTGTTGATAATCTTTTATCTTCTTCCATTAAAATTCCACTTTGAACTGGGCATGCTGGTGCACACCTGTAAGCTGGGAGGCTGAGGCAGTAGGATCACAAATTTGAAGCCAGTCAGGCTACATAAAAGAAACAAATTTAAAAAAAAAGAAAAAAAAATTCTACTCTCTACTTCAGTGCACCAGTTGGTCTCTGCAGGGAGAGCAGGGCTTCTTCTGGGAAAGCTGGTCAGTTGTGAACAATTAAGTTTCTCTTAAACTCTTTCAGTGTTCAACTGTCTATCCTTTTTCATTCAAAAATATTCTTTTTAAATCTACATATTTGGGAGGTACAGTGTGATAATTAGTATATGCATACGACACCAACCGTCTAGCTTTTGACATTGTTATCCTCAATCTCAACAGTGCACTAGATTAATAAATAGCTCAGAATTTTGAAACACCAAAGAAGGAGTTGAAAGGCAGACCAGAGCTGTGCATGGTGGTGCATATCTGTAATGCTGGTACTCAAGAGGCTGAGGCTGGAGGATTGCAAGTTCAGGGCTATCCTGGGCAGCTTTGGGATCCCTTGTCCAAAAATAAAAATGAGGCCGCTGAGGATGTAGCTCAGTGGTGGAGCACTTGCCAAGCATGCATGAGGCTCTGGTTCAAGCCCCAGAACTGCAATAATAATAACGAAAAGGACAGGACTCCCCTACCTGCCACCTTTGGGGAGCAGAGGTGGATGAAAATGGCCATCAATGCAAGACTACATTTCCCAGCATTCTCTGTGCTGCTGTGCCATTGGGTCTGTCCTAACCAGGAGTTAGGCCTTAAAGCACTCATTTCTTTTAAACAACATGGTGATACCACCTGTAATTCCAGCCCTCCGAGAGAATGAGATTTGAAGATTGCAATTTACAGCTCAGCCTGGGTAACCTAGCAAGATCCTGTCTCAAAAAACAAAAACAAAATACAAAACAGGCTCTGGGTGTAATACTTGCCAAACAAATAAAAGAAAAAACCTAGTGTGTGGGTTCCCTATTTATTTGATCTCCAACCTGGAACATGGACATACCTGAGAACCAGGCTCTGCCATGCAGATTAGGACAGACCCCAGGGGCAGGGCTTTTGACTGTTCATAACGATTCAAGGTGGGCCTGTGATTTGGAAGGAATGGGGGAAAAAATCTGTATTTTTACTCACCTCTCTCTGAAATTTGATATTTCCTGCCTGTATTTGTTCCAATGGCTGCTGCAACCAATCACCACAAAGGGGTGTAGAACATTCAAAACTTCCACTAATGAATGAGGCGGAAAGCAAAATATAGACTCCATGCACAATGGAGCTTTTTCAGCCTCACCAAAACTAAAGGACTTTCTGACCTAAGCCACAACACCACGACCCTTGAAGGCATTGTGCTAAGTGAAACGAGCCAGTCACAAAAGGACACATACTGTGCGGTTCTTCACAGGCCGTGTGGACCGATGACAAACTCGCAGAGAAGAAAGTAGGCTGGAAGTTGTCGGGGGAAGAAGGTGCATGGGAGTAGGTTTAATGGGTACAGAGATTCAGTTTGGCAGGAGGAAAGAAGTTCTGGGGATTGCTTGCTCAACAGTGTGAATGTGCTTAAAACTACTGATCTATACATCTGTACACTTCACATTGGTGGTAAAAGCTATGTGTGTTTGCCAAAAGACAATCTTCAGAAATTGCCTAATTAAAAGGAACACAAAAACACTGCAAATTTAAAGCACAATGGTTTTTGTTGAGAGCCATTCTACTTAATTTTGGGGGGAAAATCACTTCATAATTCAATTGTGATTACAGCTGTCTAAGACCCAATGTCACCTTGCCCGAGAGCCGGCCGTTGTATGTGGAAACAACTCCCTGCACCTCCGCTCACAGCTGAGACCTCAGTGGTACCGTGATGCTGTGGTGGTCAAGGGCAAGAATACATCAGCTAAAGATGTTCTTTGGGAATCAAGTAGTAATAAAAACAGAGAGAGAGAAAGGTTTCACCTGGGGAAGAACAGATTCCTTACTAGCCGGCCTTCTTGTCCCACCTACTATTGTAAGAATGCTTTGCCATCCACCGTCCTCATCAACCTAAAATCCTCATCAACATAGGATTACTTCGGCCCTCTAAGGCACCGGATGCTCCCTCTGATTTTGTGTGCACCCAATAAATAGTGGCCAGCTTGGATTGTCTCTGTCTCTGCCCACTCTGGGGCACTGACCTCCCAGCCAGCCATGTACTTTGAAATTACACAACTCTCTATTGTCTTTCTTTCTTTTGCCCTCACTGCACCACCCTTTCTAGGCAGATTGGAGGACTGATCAGCCCCCAGTAAGTTTTGTTAGGTCATGCTTTGTTTTGTATCATTTTGTCTTCCTTGTGGTGCTGGATAGGAAACACAGAGACTTGCTTTTGCTACCTAAGACCTCTACACCAAGCTATAGCCTGAGTCCTCTTTTTCTGTTTTAGATTTTGAGGCAAGATCTCACTATGATGCTGTTTCCCAGGCTGGGCTTCAACTTGGAATTCCACTGCCTCAGCTTCGCAGAATGCTGGGAGGCAAGTGCCATTGCCCAGTTAGAGTGCAGCAGTTTGCAGGGAAGAGATCTGAAAGCCAGGTGTGAGTGTGCAGGATCCTTAGAGCCCAGGGTCACAGCTCTCTGAATCTGTCCCACTCCTGAGACTGCGCTCCTTGGCCCTGTCCCTCCCTCAGCCACTCCAGCCTCGCACTGCCCCTGCCACATTCCCCAGCCTGATGCTGCCCCTGCCTCCCCCATGAGGCCCTCTGAGGGCACTGGGTCCACCAGGTCACCCAGGGCCCCGTGCTCCACTCACTTCAGCCCTATTCCCGGGTCCCTTCTGCCAGTAAAGGTGAAAAATGCACAGGGCACAGGCACTAGGAACATCTGTGGGGCCTTTATTCAGCTGACCGCACATCTGTTACAATGCGGGGAACACCCAGCAGTGTCAGCCCACCTTGGGACCTGACTCAAAGGCCTCCCAGACACAAACCCTCGTGCCCTTCCCCGCTGGAGACCTGCAATCTCCATCCTGCCCCTCTGCACCTCTCGGTTCCAGTGGTTATTAAAGCGGCACAGGAGACGTCTCACGTAATGCAGTAATGGAGAAGCAGTGAAGTTACCACAGTACGGGGAAACAATCAGATTGTTCTGCCCCAGGGCCCCTCTCTGGTGCTGAGAAGGATGCGGGGGCTTTGCACGGCCCTGAAGAGGCCCTCAGTGGAGGTGGGTGCAAACACCTGGCCAGGGGCCTTGAGCAGCCGAGGCTGGGCAGAGCGGGGGCCGGGGCGACAGAGTGGGCCCTGCCAACCAGGCCCCACACCTTGGGCGAGGACACAGTGAGGAATTCTGCTCAGTGGCTTTGGCTCGTCTGTCCGGGCTCTGTGTGTGAAGCTTGGGCTCCACAGTCCCTGCCAAGCCTTGGACACCTGCGTGCAGAGGCAGGACGAGTGGGCTTCTCCCCCGCTTCTGCAATGTGGAGGCTCCTGGCGAGAAACAGGATGGAGAAACACTTTGTTCTGCAGATTTTGCAGAAATAAATGAGGATGGGAACATGTGGGAAGGGCATGGCCGGGCCTGGGAGCGGCTGGCCCCAGGGTGGGCCTGGAGCTGCAGCTGCGCAGTGGGCAGGTGGACTCACTGCTTGGCGGGTTGGGTCTGAAACCTCTCCTCTCAGTTCAGGTGTTGAAGGCTTGGTTCTGAGCCCATGACGTTCAGAGGCCGTGGACCCTCTCGCAGATGGCCGGGGAGGAGAAGGTCAGGTCCTCAGGGCTGTGCTCCAGGGAATCCAGGAAGCCTGGCCTCTCCTCGCGGCTCTGCTTGGGGCCTGGCCACTGTGAGGCCAGCAGCTTTTCCTCCACAAGCACCCGTGCTGCAGGCCTGAAGTCAACCGGGCCAGGCGGCCATGGACTGAAAACTCTGAAATAGTCCCCAACGTGAAGCCTTCCTTCTGGTCAGCCTGCAACGACAGCGTCCCCCCGAGGGCCACTCAAATGACGAGCACACTCCCGTGACGCCGAACTGAGGACAGGCTGCACCTGCCACGGAGAGCAGGGCAATGGACGCTGGGTGTGCCGTGGTGGGACAAATTGTGTGCCCGGGGCCAGGGGACATCAGGAGTGGAAGGACGGGACCGCGGGTGCTCCACCAAAGGTGGGCAGAGGTGAGGTTGTTACGTTGACAGCTAGGTTTCCAGGCCCATAGAAACCCAACCTAGGGCTTAAAACCAAACTTATTTACTGTCTGCCACTTCTACATTGCCTGTACTACACCGTGACCATATCCCTAGGAATCGAAAACGTTAGGACTACTGTGTGTACCTTCTGGTGTGAGAAACTGAAAGTGTAAATAAGGAGAAAAATGTATAATAGATAATGTGAAACAGGAAGAAAACATCTAAAGGGGAAGGGAAAGTGGGAAGAGTAGGGGAAAGGAAAAACTATGAGAAAAGGAAAAATGGAAACAAAGTCTTGGTGAATAGGGAGGGGGGGAGGGGTTGAAGGGAGGTCAGGGGAGTGGGGAAAAAAGAACCAAGATACCTCATGTAAAGTACAAGTTCCCAGTGATGAGTTTATCATACTGCGTACCTAAAATGTACCAGTAAACTTAATGAACAGTAATAAAAAGAAAAAACAGAACCGCGTCCTGCTGATGTGCTATTTTGTAGTCTTCCAGATTCTGTGGGTAGATACATCGCACTGGCAGCTGGAAATTGGCCACAGGGTGGGTTTACACCATGGAAATTGGCAAGTACTGCTGATCAGAGCTTTTCGACCAAGACAGCGGTTGTGAACAAATAACTGGCCATCAGCTGGGGATGTAGCTCAGCGGTTCCGCCATCTGCCTCACACACACAAGGGCCTGAGTTGGATCCCCCATACTAAAAAACAAAACCAAAACAAGACATAAAACTGGCCATCACTGCCCATGGGAAACTGGCCAGAGGCTCTTTGGAAATTAGTGGACAGCAGCCCTGAGTTAATATCCATGCTGGGGACACACATGCTCCCTCGGGCCCTCTTGAGGCCATCAGGACTCCAGCAGTAAATGGAGTCCTGGCCCTGGTGGGGCCCACAGAGCTACCGCAGCAGAGGAGGCCCCAGGAGAGACCACTGACCTGGCCGAGCCTCCTCCGCCGTGATAGGAAAAGGAATCGTATGTTCCAGGCCTTTGCCTGATGGTGGGCGTTTGTGTGAATCTCCAAGGTTCAAGCACGTAGGGCTGCCGGCACACGGCACATTCCCAAGTCATTCCCCTCTCCTACCCATTCCAAAACCACATGGACCTGGCCTGGTCCTATAGATTGGAATCTGATCACTCTGGGATGCTGAGGCAGGAGGATTCCAAGTCTGAGGCCATCCTGGGGAATTTAGTGAGTCTGTTTCAAACTAAACCTGGCGTGGTACATAGATCAGTGGGACAGCACTTAACTAGCAAGTGTTAGACCCTGGGGTACATTTCCAGGATCATACACACACACACACACACACACACACACACACACACACACACGCACACGGGGTGGGAGAAAGAAAGAAGAGGAAGAGAAGGAGAAGGAGAAGGACAAAGAAAAGAAAAGCAAAGAACAAGATGGGTGACAGTGTAAGACAGTGTTGGCTCAAACTGTACAGCTGGGTGGGACAAACGTCTTTGCTAGACAGGATGTCACAGGTCCTATCACTGAAATATCTGGCCCTGGATCTGGCAAAGGCAGTCACTGTGCCTACCAGGAGATCAGAGTAGGCGACACTGACTGAGGCTGGCCAGGTGCTCATGGAGGACCTGGGCTACGTGAGCAGTGCTGCCCCCTGTTGGAAAAATCGCCTCTCCAGAAGACCATCTGGGTCTTCCCAGGAAGGCCCTGGGGTCCACTCCTTCATGTCAGCTGCTAGTCCCAGGCACGGTGAAGAACTGGCAAGGACACTGGAAGTCCCAACTCCGGAAGGGAGGCGACAGCACCTTTAAGGACTTGGTCACTTGTCCCATGAGGGAAAGAAGTGTTTAGGGACCTGAGTTCTGGGGTATGGCAGGCACCTCCCCAATTAAATTATTGCAACTCATAGCTGCCACGTGTGAGAGAGGCCCAGACACATGGTAAAGTCTGTGCTCAGACAGACTCCAAAGCCATAACCATGACGTTGGATGAGGACAGAGTGGGAGCCATCAGCAGGCCAGGCTGCAGTGTAGCAGCTCTAAAACATGAACCCATTGAGCCCACAAGACCTGCCAGGCAGAGGAGTCTGTCCAGGGCAGGCCCTGGAGGTAGCAGAGACTGCAACAGAGCAGCCCAGGGTAGTCTGAGGGTGAGGAAAAAGGTCAAGGAGCTACACAAAGCACACAGCAGAGCACAGCCAGCTGCTGGGTCACCAGGGAGAAGTGCAGGGCCAGGTGCTGCCAAATGACCACCCCAAAACGAGACCCAGCACTTCCGGAGTTGAAGGGCACCCAGCAGCAGAGGGCTGTGGGGTGGAAATGCCCCCTGACACACTGGTTCTTCGTTCCCCAGCGTCCGGCTGTGCTCACAGAGAGGCCCTGGTGCCCAGAGGAAGACCCTGTGCACCCTGCCCAAGGCAAGAATGCCAATGACCCCGAGCTTTTGATTCTCACCGAGGAGCTGTGTTCCTCTGCCAGGGGACCAACAAGTGGGGAGAGGAGGCCACACCGTGTCAGGCACAGCCGGCCCTGGTCAGCAGGTGAGGAGGGGCTTCAGTCCCCGGGAGGGAGAATTTGGCCAGCAGGAGAGGGATGGACAGGGACATCTTCAGTCAGTGTGCTGCCCAGGGTAGTGAAAATATATCTAGGATGGGAGCAGCCAGTGACTGGGTCTCGGGGTGAAGCTGACAAGAGGTTCAGATCACTCGAGGATGAGGTCTGAGTCACCCCAAGACAGAATCCCTGTGATCCTGTGGGAGTTCAGTTGAGGTGGAAGGAATGTGAAAGCGGGCTGCAGAAGAGACTTTCCCTTGATTCCCTCACACATCTTCAGCGGGGCCGGAAACAAAAGTCACAAGTGAGCAAGGATGCACAGTCCTGTGCACACTCGGACACAGTTGAGCTATCAGGGTGCTGGGCTGAGCCACCCCCCCGAATATGTCACCCTACCACAGGGCCTGGGAGCCGTGTGTGTCTTACAGTGTGTGGCACAGGGACTTGCAGATATCATGAAGGTTTTTGGCTTCAGGTAGGGACAGTGCCTTGGGTTGTGGAGAGGCCCCGATCAATTCCACAGTGGACATGGGGCACGGGGAGTACAGGGTCAGAGCGCTGCTACAGGCTCTGAGAGGCGTCCAGGAAAAGGACAGAAGCAGGATCGTGAGAGCAAGGAGGTCTGCATTGCAGAGGGACACAGGGCCCTGAGCTGGAGCAGAGGAGCGGAGAGCAGGAGCCAAGACCCCCTTGGAAGAAGCTTCCTCCCATCAGGGCCAGCTGGTGAACCTTGGGTTCGTGTCTGGAAGCAGGAGAAGGGGCTGGCACTGCCTGACAGGGAGCCCGCAGCCCAGGAGCGACACTCACCAGCTCCGGGAGGGCCGCATGGCCTTTGGGTGTTATAGGCACAAAGAAAGCCACACCTACCCGTACAAAGGGTCAGGATACAAAGTGCTCTTCTCAATGTTTATTTGAACAAGGTTTACAAAGGTACAAAAATAAACTTTCATTGGATGTGAGTTTGAGAACCCAACAGACAAACAAGTAAATAAATAGTGATCGGGTGGCAATAAGTTAAGGCAAGAGGGGGAGGCAGAAGTGAGATGCAGGCTTCTGTGGCAGGATGCAGGAGAGGCCGAGGGTTCAGGCACACAGGTCTGGCCTGGCCACACATCTCAGGTCCCGGGTGAGCAGGCGGAAGAGGTTGGAGATGACAGAAGCCTGGAGGCAGCCAGGGGACTCCTGCGGGGACAGAGAGAGGACTCGGGGGCTGCCCACAGTCTGGTTCCCCGATGCCCCTGACACCGACCCTCCTGCTCCCTCACCTTCTTGGTGGCCTGGTTGAGCCTCTGCAGCCAGTGAGACAGGAGGTGGCTGCGGGGCCTGGGGGCTGCTGTGGGCCCAGCTGGGACCTGGGGGGAGAGAGGGCGCTGTGAGCTGGGACTGCACACAGGGAAGGGTGGCGTTCAGAGCCCATGAGGGGCCCTGGGACCCGGGCACTCACACAGGCCCGCAGCTGGGCGTGGATATGCGCCAGTGTGCGGAGGGGCCGC
>NW_022900931.1:58816084-58818052 GCF_012274545.1 Fukomys damarensis
CTGCTCCCTCACCTTCTTGGTGGCCTGGTTGAGCCTCTGCAGCCAGTGAGACAGGAGGTGGCTGCGGGGCCTGGGGGCTGCTGTGGGCCCAGCTGGGACCTGGGGGGAGAGAGGGCGCTGTGAGCTGGGACTGCACACAGGGAAGGGTGGCGTTCAGAGCCCATGAGGGGCCCTGGGACCCGGGCACTCACACAGGCCCGCAGCTGGGCGTGGATATGCGCCAGTGTGCGGAGGGGCCGCTCCAGGACGTCCTCCAGGGCCGGGTCTGTCACGGAGCCCAGGACCTCCAGTGTCAGGGCGAGCTCAGCCTGCAGGGCCACGGGGCGCTCCCACACCTGGAGCGGACATGGGCACAGGTGAGGGATCCTCGGGACAGGGAGCAGAGGAGGGGACAGGAGAGGAGGACAGAGCAGACCGGGGGAAAGGGACAGCTCACGAGACAAGGAGAGCGGGGACCTGGGAGAGGGACCCGAGCTGTGGTCAGGGAGAGGAAGAGGGGTGGAGGCTGGGGGGGCAGGACAGGAGGAGCAGGTGAGGGGAACAGGTGAGGGCTGCTGTGTGGGCCGATCCTCTCTCACCTGCAGCCGCTGCAGGTCCCAGGCCCTGGGGAAGAGGCGGGAGTTGCACCTGGAGTCCTTCAGCAGGAGCTGCTCTTCCTACACAGCAAGGGCACAGGTTAGCTCCCCGGGAGGGGTGGAGCCAGGGCAGTGAGCTGGGAGAGTGGTTCCTGCAGGGAGGTGGTGGGTGCCATCCTGGGGCGGGGGCAGAGGCACCTCCCCTGCAGGAAGCACAGGTAGCCGGGGGCAGTAAGAGCAGGACAAGGGGCACAGCGGCCAGTGGGGAGGGAAGCCCGCTTCAGGAGGTGGATTCTAGCCCAGGGCAGGGAGGCTGAGGTCTGCTCCCCGCCCACTTGGGGTGGTGACACAGGGAGAGCTGGAGTGCAGCCCACAGAGGGGAGCAGGGGAGACTCACAAAGGCATCCTTGGCTGTCTTGAAGGCCTGCATCTCTACTGGGGACAGAGACTTGAACTGGGCCACGTGGCAGTGCCTGGCATCTGAGGAGACACTGAGGGGCCTGGGGACAGGAACTGCCCCTGTCCTGGTCAGCACCATGCCCAGCAGCAGCAGCAGTAGCACCAGCTTACAACCTCCAGCGGGGTCTGTGTCACAGAGGGACAGCGAGAAGGTGAGGTCGGGAGCCCAGGGCTGCAGGGCCGAGGGGAGGGGACCTCAGGGACCAGGCTGTGCTTCTCACCTGGCCTCATCCTGGCCTCGCTTCTCTGTCGCTGCTGGAGACCAAATGTGCACTTGAGGCTGTCAGCTCTGTGCTCTGCCTCAGTTGGCCTTGGAGCCTTGGGCCGCAGAGTCCCGTGTGGGGCTCGGCCTGCTGCTCTGTGACAAGGTGTCCCTCGGCGTGCAGCTGTGTCCACGATGCCCCTGCTGCCTCAGTCCCGCGGTGGAGCTTTTATCCTGGACTGAGGGACAGTCCCAGGTGATGTGTGAAAAGTGCAGACTGGGAATGAGCCTTACGTCGCCACTAGGGGAGCCCCAGCCTGGGAAACCCAGAGGGGGCGGGGCTCCAGTCGGGAGAGCAGGCAAAGGAAAGGGAAAGAGCGCGGACTCGGGGCTGCGGGACTGCAGGAGAGTTCTCAAAGGAATGCTGGGAGCGTGGGTATCTGCTCTGTCCGGGGTGGGACCTAGTGTGCTGGGGGGCAGGAGGCCTAGAAGTCAGAGAGGAGCAAGGGACTGTCCCTGTGCAGAACTCCCAAAGCAGGTAGCTGCCTGGGCCCTGAAGCTCCGGTGTGGGGCAGGGAGGGGTCCTGGAAAGGGGGCCACGATGTGGGAACGGTCAAAGTAGAAGCCCCAAGACGGAGAGGGTCACTGCCCTTCCCTCACCCCTTGCTGCTTTGCTGTTCAGGCTGAGAGGGACCCAGGAGTAGGAGGCTCTGCAGAGGGACAGAAGTGAGG
>NW_022900931.1:58818552-58834728 GCF_012274545.1 Fukomys damarensis
GCAGCCCTGGGCTCCCGACCTCACCTTCTCGCTGTCCCTCTGTGACACAGACCCCGCTGGAGGCTGCGTGCTGGTGCTGCTGCTGCTGCTGTTCACGGGGCAGACCGTGTCAGGGGCAGTTCCTGTCCTCAGACCCCTCAGGGGGCCCAGGGATACAAGAGGCTGGGCCATGGCCCAGTACAGGCCTCTGCTGCCAGAAGAGAGGCAGGCCTTCAACACGGCCAAAGATGTGTTGGTGAGTCTGCCCTGCCGCTCCTTCTGTGAGCTGCACTCCAGCCCCGCTCTCTGCTATCAGGTCTAATGGACTAGAAGGGGACCTCAAACTTCACAAGAAAGGCTTAACCTCCACCCTCCATGCGGTAGGTTCACCTGCACTGTGACTCGTGCACCTTCTCCTGCTCTCACTGAGGTGGGCCAACTATGTGTTAGGGCAGGGAGGTGGCTCCGCCATCCGCTAGAGTGGAACCCATCACCTTGCTACACGAACCATCCTGCAATTCCACTGCGCTGGCCCCACCCCACCCTCCTGGGTAGCTAACCTCTGCCCTTGCTGTGCAGGGAAAGCAGCTCCTGCGGAAGGGCACCAAGTGCAACTCCGACCTCTTCAGGGCCTGGGACCTGAGGCAGCTTCAGGTGAGTGAAGATCCGGCCCTGCCAGGGCTCAGTGGGCCCCAGACATCAGCCTCCTATTTGGCCCACTGGCCTCCCGTGTCTCTGTCTGTCCCTCCACACAGGCTTCTATCAGTCCTCCCAGTCCTGGCCGATTATGTGGTTTTCATTTGCCCTCTAATCTGTCCCCTTCTCCCCTCATCTCCTGTCCTGAGGATCCCTCACCTGTGCCCATGTCCTCGCCAGGTGTGGGAGCGTCACGTGGCCCTGCAGGCTGAGCTCACCGTGACACTGGAGGTCCTGAGCTCCGTGACAGACCCAGCCCTGTGGGAAGTCCTGAAGCAGCCGATTCACGCACTGCGTCTCATCCACGCCCAGTGGCAGGCCTGTGTGAGTGCTCGGGACCCTCTGCACCTCACCTCCTGGGCTCTGAACCCCGCCCCTCCCTGTGTGCCAGGCACAGCTCACAGTGCCCTCTCTGCACCCAGGTCCCTTCCTGGCCCAAGGCAGGCGGCAGGACCTATAGCCACCGCCTGCACCGATGGCTGCAGAGGCTCAAACGGGTCACCCAGGTGAGGGAGCAGGAGGGTCGACGTCTGGGACATTGGGGTCCAGACCACGGGCAGCCCCTGAGCCCTCTCTCTGCCGCCCCACAGGAGTCCCCTGGCTGCCTCCAGACTTCGGTCATCTCCAACCTCTTCCGCCTGCTCACCCGGGACCTGAGATGAGTGGCCAGGCCAGACCTGTGTGCCTGAGCCCTCGGCCTCTCCTGCGCCCTGCCACACAAACCTCCATTTCATTTCTGCCTCCCCCACTTACCTGAACTTATTTCCACCCAGTCACTATGGATGGAATCTGTGTGTTGAAGTCTCAAATTCACATCGAATTAAATGAAGGCCTTCTGCAAATAAACAATGAGGAAGAGACTCTTGTGTGCCCCATGTTTCCCGGCATGGATTCCTTTTAAGCAACCCTATGAAGCCTTAGGGCAGATGCAGCCTGTCACATGTCCAGTGTCCATGGCCCTGCAGGTCTGGCTGGTGGGCGGGTCTGCAGTGCAGGCTCCTCTGCTCCCAGTTGTGCCCTGAATCTCTTAGGGCACCTGGGCTATTCCCTGGAAGCTCTGGAAAGCTGCTGCTTTCAAGTGGGTCTGGGGTCGGCTGCATGAGCTGCTCTTGCTGCTCAGGCGGTCTCCGTGTCCACAGTGTTGCAACTACTCTGTCTCTCACAAATCTCCGGTCTTTGCCCCAGGCCCATCTCTCAGAGCCTGAAGCAGGGAGTCCCCTTCAAAGCTTGGCACCCAGGCACTGCTCAGACCCCGAGTCTTCTGCCTCAGCCACAGTTCACTCTCTGCCCTTCGGGTCCAGGGGCACGAATTTGGCTCTTTCCTGCCCAGGACACTATCGCTACTAAAGTCCATCGATCCTAATAAGGGTGCAAGTCCCTCGAGCACGATGATGAAGGACACACACTGCTCCCAGGGCTGGGTGGGGTCGCATCCTCGGGGTGAGGGTTCAGCCCAGCCCAAGGACTGACCGAGTGACCCCGTCTGGTTGTCCACCTGCCTGTACTTCCTTGTTCATCTATGCCTTTCCTCTTGGCCCCTCTGGCCCACATTCCTTCCACCTCAACTGAACTCCCACAGGACCACGGGGATTCTGTCTTGGGGTGACCCAGACCTCATCCTTGAGTGATCTGAGCTTGTCAGCTTCACCCCGAGACCCAGTCACTGGCTGCTCCCTTCCTAGATATATTTTCACTACCCTGGGCAGCACACTGACTGAAGATGTCCCTGTCCATCCCTCTCCTGCTGGCCAAATTCTCCCTCCCGGGGACTGAAGCCCCTCCTCACCTGCTGACCAGGGCCGGCTGTGCCTGACACGGTGTGGCCTCCTCTCCCCACTTGTTGGTCCCCTGGCAGAGGAACACAGCTCCTCGGTGAGAATCAAAAGCTCGGGGTCATTGGCATTCTTGCCTTGGGCAGGGTGCACAGGGTCTTCCTCTGGGCACCAGGGCCTCTCCGTGAGCACAGCCGGACGCTGGGGAAGGAAGAACCAGTGTGTCAGGGGGTGTTTCCACCCCACAGCCCTCTGCTGCTGGGTGCCCTTCAACTCCGGAAGTGCTGGGTCTCGTTTTGGGGTGGTCATTTGGCAGCACCTGGCCCTGCACTTCTCCCTGGTGACCCAGCAGCTGGCTGTGCTCTGCTGTGCGCTTTGTGTAGCTCCTTGACCTTTTCCCTCACCCTCTGGCTACACTTGGCTGCCCCGAGTCTGGAAACTTCCCGATCCTGCCTCCTATACAGCCCTCTACTTGAACAGGCCTGTTGGGTCATGAACTCCATGTGCCAGGGCTGCTACGCCATAACCTGGCCTGCTGCTGGGGGTTCTACTGCCCTGCTCCCACCCAACACCCTTGCTGTTCAGCTTTCATGGGGATTTCTTTGTGTGCAGTAGCCGACCTCTGAACCCGCACTGCCGGACTAGCCTGGGCCTTTCCTCACTGATGGGAGTTACGAGATGCAATCATTTAATTGGAGAGGGGGCCCTCCATTCTCCAGAACTCCAGATCCCTGATCACTTCCTGTAGAGAACAGGGAAGTTACAAGGCCCCTGCAGTGGGTCCTGGTTTCCGGTGAGCTCCCACTGCACAAGTGAACGAATGAATGAAGATGGGAAACAAGACTTAGAGAAGCAGCTGAGCTTTGGGCCTGATCGAGGCCACTCCGGACTGCTAAGCTCTAGGCACCCCGAGCTTGGCACCACTCTTTATTGGCTTCATATGGAGCAACAGCTGCCTCAGAGGTCGGCAATAATCTTGGGATGAGGAGGACCTTATGCTGATGTAGATCCTAGGTGGATAAGGAACTTAGGTCGATTAGGAATTCCTACTGGGTCTTCAGGAGCCAAGATTTCAACTGATGAAATCCTGCCCGGGAGTGTCACAGCATGACAGGACCTTTGAGGGTTTAGCTGTGACTAGAAGCAAAAATGGGGTTACTCTGAGACCAGTGAGGACCGCCCAGCCACGTGGGGAGCTCCCTGCTCCCCCCCCTCCGCTCCAGTGCCCTGGGCCTTCATTGGAGCAGACGGGTAAGGACGGCTCATCTATGCCCCAGGCCCCTCTACAGCATCCCACCCCTGCACTCCCACTCCGGCTTCTTGGGCCTCCTGGTTGTGCCAGTAACTGAATCCAAACTGCAGAGGCACAGGTGGTCATAAAGACCATTTTACTGAGCCCCAGAAGATAGAACAGAAGTGAACAACTTCAATAAAGGTACATTAGACCTCTGTAGTTGGTAAGTTGGAGGGATCACCACCTTCTATCAGAACTTGGACTCTCTTGAAGGGAAGGGAAGGGAAGGGAAGGGAAGCTGGAATCTACAGTAGAACTTGTTTGAACCCTCCAGGAGCTCAGGGAGCTCAATTTGGGTCTTGCAGCCAAAATTCAGCCTGACTCTCAGGGCTCTGCCATTGGCTAGCTGACACTAATTGACTTAGCTCTGCACACTGCTGCCCACCTTGTCTACTGTGATAGCAGACAGACCCTGAAAGAGGCTCTTCATATTTTTTCTTTTCCTCAGTTTTAATTTTTGTAAATTATATTTTTTAGCCTGGGATTTAATTCAGTGGTTCCACTGCCTACTTCACAAGCACCAGATCCGAAGTTTGATCTCCACTACAAAAAAAAAAAAAAAAAAAAAAAAAAAAGTGCAAACTAAAATTTTATTTTCCCATTTTTCAAATTCTTCCTTTTTCTTTCTTTCTTCCTTTCCCACTCAGGCTCTATGCTCCCCAACATTATTCTTCATCTTCCCTGTTGTTACTGTCCCTGCCCTAATTAGGATTTTTCTTTTCTTCCTTTTCCTTCCCTCGATTGTCATTAGTTTCAAAGGAAAGCGAGTACAATTTATAGCTTCCCTATTACGGTTACATTGTTCTGTTCTTGTTTTTGTTCTTTCCCTCTGTCTTTCCCGGTTGTCCTCACCAGTTTCCTAGAGTTTGCGTGATCATTCTATGTCCTGTCGCTTCCCTTGAAATCTTCCCCTATGCTTTTACCTATGTATTCCTCTCCTCCCAACTCCTTCTAAGTCCCCATATCTTGAAGGGTAAAGTTGCTAGAATGAAGCGTTCTGTCACTATAAACATTTTGGGCTGGTCCTCAACCTTCACTTAACTCACATGGTTAAAGGTGATTAACAAATGGTTAATTTCTAAGCAGTGCTTGATGCTATTGTGTGTTGCTGACTGTTATCAATTGGGCTAAAGGGTTCTGATTCATTTAATGAGTTGCCCTTTCCCATACTGTGAAAATGAGAGTGTCTCTCAGTCATTAGAGACTCAAAACCTAAAGACCGGCTATTATCTGGAAGATCAAAGTACTAACCCACGAATTAAACCAAGGACAGCACAACAACAAAAATAAAGATGAGAAAACACTTCAGCAAGGCACAAATACAGACTTCCAGTTCTCCAATGGCAAATTCTAGAGGAAAGGAGGTGGAGAAGTCTGACAACCACCCCCTAGACACCTTGAAATCGCAGCACAGAAAGTAACAAAACAGATTAATCGGGCTCTAGAAAAATTCAAAACAGAAATAATTTCCCACATAACTGCAGAGATGGTGAGCACAATGAAAGATATGATTAGATACTCTAGAACAGAAATAGACAAAAAAAAAAAAAAAAAAAAAAAAAAAAAAAAAAAAAAAAAGATGCTCAGGACCATGACTGACATTGTGAATGCCCAACATCGAAAAGACATGGAATCCATGGAATCCATGGAACAGATTCAAACAGATATCCAGGCATTTCAAAACTCTACTGAAAGCATTTGCAGCAGGATGAATAAATGTGAAGATAGGGATTGCAGTCACTGACCATGAAAAGAGAGCTCTTAAAAACAGTAAGGGATCATGAGAAATCAATCCAACAACTCGTGGATGATGCAAAGAAGAATAACATAAAACCGATAAGAATCCATGAAGTAGCAGGAGAAAGCACAAATGACTTAAAAAGACTTCACTGAATTAATGACAGAGAACTTCCCAAACGCAGGGGAAATTTTTGATATACAGATAAATGAGGTATACAGGACTCACTTAGCCATGATCAAACAAAACATCTACACCTAGAAATATATATAATGGTCAAGGTCCTGGAAACCCAAAAGAACAACAAAATACTGTAAGCAGTTCGAGAAAAGAAACACATCACATGCAAAGGAAAACCCATCAGAATCATAGCAGACTTTTCAAACAAACCCTCAGTGCAAGGAGAGCCTGGACTGAGGTATTTCAAGCCCTAAGAAAAAACAACCTGCAACCTACACTGATGTATCCTGCACAACTCTCTTTTAAAATGGATGGGGAAATAAAGATACTTCCATGGCAAAGAGCACCTGAGAAACTTTGTGAATACCAAACCACCACTACAAACAACTCTGAACAATATCCTAAAAATAGATGATGAAGGTCACAACACCATGAAGCCCAACAGGGCAAATCAAGTACGCAATGCAAGAAACTGAAGGGAGGGGGGACAAATTTACAAAGAGCCAATAACAGGACAATGACATGACAATGGTAAGTCAATACATATCAGTTATCAATGTCAATGGCCTCAATTCAGAAATCAAAAGAAACAGACTGACAAAATGTATTAAGAAATGTATGCAATATGTAGTATACGAGAAACACCCCGAGTTCCAAAAGAAACAAGAACTGAAAGGGAAAGGATGGAAAATGGTTCTCCATGTGACCAGAGCCAAGAAAAGAAGCAGGAGTAGCTATATTATTTGCAAAGTAAATTTCAAAGCAAAACTGATTAAGAGAGACAAAGAAGGCCATTACACCCTTTTAAAGGGAACAATCCAAGAGCAAGAGATGAGAATCATAAATATATATGCACCAAATATTAATGCTCCCAACTATACAAAACAAATATTAAGGGACATGAAAAACCAAAGAAGCACTAATTGTAGTGCGGGACCTAAATCCCCACTACCACAAATGGGCAGATCTACACAAAAATCAACAAAATATTAGAACTGAACCAAACTTTTGAACAAATGGACTTAATAGACATCTACAGAAACTATACCCCACAAAGTCAGAATATACATTCTTTTCGGCTGCAGATGGATCATTCTACAAAAAAGATCACATGCTACCTCGCAGAACAGGTTTAAATAAATGGAAAGGAATCAAAGTTATGCCCTGTGTATTATCAGACCATAGTGCAATTCAGATGGAGATAAACAGCATAAGAAACTTTAAGAACTTCACAAACACATGGAAATTAAAAAACACTCTCCTGAACAATCAATGGTCGCAGATGAAACTGAAAAAATTAAGACAGTTTTTACAAATAAAATGATAATGCCAGTACAACATACCGGAATCTATGGGACACAATGAAAGCAGTTCTACAAGGTAAATCCATAGTGGTGAATGCCCACACTAGGAAAACGGAGCAAGCTCAAATAAACAAGCTAATGAGGAATCTTAGGCTCCTAGAAAAAGAAGAGAAAGAAAAACCCAAAGCTCATACAAGGGAGGAAATTATAAATTTCAGAGCAGAAATCAATGCAATGGAAACTACGAGAAGGATACAAAAATAAAATCAATGAATCAAAGAGTTGGTTTTTTGAAATAAGTAAAATCAAACTCTTAGCCCACATTATCAAAAAAAAGAAAGGAAAGAAAAGGCTCAGATCCATGTAATTAGGAATGAAAAAGGTGAAGTCACAACGGATCCAGCAGAAATCCAGAGCATCATCAATACCTACTTCGAGAACCTGTACTATAATAAAATGAATAGCACAGAAGAAATGGACAGATTTCTTTTGTCGTTGTTGTTGTTGTACTGGGGATCGAACTCGGGTCTTTGATCTTCCGAGGCAGGTGGCAGACCACTGAGCTAAATCTCCAGTCAGATTTCTTGATACTTATGAATTACCAAAGTTGAATGAAGAAGATACAAGATTCTAAGCACCCTAATTACAATCAGTGACATTGAAAACATAATTAAAATTTACCAACTAAGAAAAGCCCAGCTCCTGATGGATTCACTGCCGAATTCTACTAGACATTTAGAGAAGAACTACTTACTACCATTACTCTTTAAACTTTTCAGTGAAGTTGAAAGGGAAGCGATACTTCCAAATTCATTCCTAGAAGCAAGGGTTACTTTGATTCCCAAACCAGGGAAAGATCCAACCAAAAGGAGAACAACAGGCCAATCTCCTTCATGAACACAGTTGCAGAAATCCTCAATAAGATACTGGTAAACAGAATACAGAGGGTCATCAAGAAGATCATACATCCTGACCGAGATGGGTTTATTCCAGGGATGCAAGGATGGTTCAACATACATTAAGTCAATATATGTGATACATTATATCAACAGTCAAGGACAGAACCCATATGATCATCTCAATAGATGCAGAAAAAGCATTCGAGAAAAGTCAACACACATTCATAGTAAAAAAAAAAAACTGCAGAAAATTGGAATAGATGGTATTTATCTCAACTTGATAAAGGCTATCTATGAAAAACCAACAGCCAACGTCATATTAAATGGCCCAAAACTGAAAATCTTTGTGCTAAAATCAGGAACAAGACAAGATGTCCACTGTCACCACTCCTGTTCAATATAGTTCTGGAAACATTAGCCACAGCAATTAGACATAAGAAATTAAAGCAATAAAGATAGCAAAAGAAGAAGTGAAACTGTCATTATTGGCTGACAATAGGATACTCTCCATAGAAGATCCAAAAAACTCTGCCAATAGACTTCTAGACTTAACTGACACTTTCAGCAGAGTAGCTGCGTACAAGGTGAACACTCAAAAGTCAATAGCCTTATATACAAATAACAGACTCAGAAATCAGGGAAACAATCCCTTTCACAATAGTATCCCCCAAAATGACGTATCTAGGAATCATTCTAATGCAGGAAGCAAAAGACCTCTACACTGCAAAGTACAGCACTCTGAAAAAAAGATCAAAGAGGATAGAAGATGGAAAGATATCCCCTGCTCTTGGGTAGAAGAATCAACATAGTGAAAATAGCCATACTACCAAAACTGCTATGCAGATTCAATGCAATCCCAACTGGAATTCCAACAGCATATTTCTAAGAGCTAGAGAAAATAATCCAAACACTCATATGGAACCAGAAGGGACCTAGAAGAGCAAAAGCAATTCTAGGCAACAGACACATGCCAACTTGAAACTACTACAAAGCCACTGTGATAAAGACAGCATGGTACTGGCAAAGAAAAAGACCCGAGTATCAGTGGAATAGATTAGAAGATACAGAAACCACTCAAGATGTACTTGGCTACCTCATCTTTGACAAAGGAGCTAACCATCCTCAGTGGAGGAAAGACAGCCTCTCTAATAAATTGTGATAGAAAAACTGGATTTCAACCCACGAAGTATTAAACTAGATCCTTATCTTTCCATGCACTAAACTAAAATTCAAGTTGATTAAAGGTCTAAATATTAAAACAGAAATACTAAACTTATTGGAAGATAAGTTAGGCAAAACTCCCTAAGACATTGGCATAGGAAGACTTTATGAACAAATCCTCAATAGCACGGGAGCTAGCACAAAGAATCAACAATTGGGATCTCATCTTATTCAAAAGCTTCTGCACTGCAAAAGAAGCCACCGACAGAGCTAAGAAACAACCTACAATGTGGAAAAAAATGTTTACCAGCTGCTCCTCAGACAGAGGACTATTTTCTAGAATATAGAAAGAACTCAAAAAAAATCTGGGCCCCCAAATATAAAGACCCAATTCAAAACTGGGCATCTGAAATGAACAGATATTTCTCAGGCAAACAAGTAAAAGCAGCAAATAAATGTATGAAAAAATGTTCCACATCCCTGGTCATTCCAGAGATGCAGATGAAAACAACACTGAGATTCCACCAAGAATGGTTGCTATGAAGACATAAACCAATGTCAAATGTTGGAGGGGTTGTGGGGAGAGAGGATCCCTTCTCCATTGTTGCTGGGAATAGTGACTGGAAATCAATACAGAGATACTTCAACGAACAGGACTACAGGTTCCATTGGACACAGCCATCCCTCTGCTGGGTATCTTTCCAAATGAATTTAAAAAATCTTATCACAGTGACATAGGCACACCCATGTTTATAGCGGCACGGTGTGTAATAGCTAAAACTTGCAAACAGTCCAACTGCCCACAATTGGAGACTGGATAAAGAAGATGCAGTTTTTTCCATAAAATAGGGTACTACTCAGCCATAAAGAATGAGAAACTAGACTCATTCATAGGAAAATGGATGCATATTGAGGCCATACTCTTTAGTGAAATGAATAAGACACATGTGCAAATATGAAATGGTCTCTCTGGTGTGAAAAACTAAAAGTGTAAATAAGATCCAAGTTGTATAACTGACAATGTGAATAGGGAAGAAAAGGGCTAAAGCTGTAGGGGAAGTTGGAAGGGTAGGGGAAAGGAAATAATGGAAAAGTAAAGATAGGAGAAAAGGAAAAAATGGAAACAAAGTCTTTGTAAATAGGGGAGGTGAGGCATGAAGGGAGGCCAGGGTTATGGAGAAAAAGGAGAACTAAGATCTGTCATGTAAAGGTACAAGAGCCCAATGATGAACATAACTGTGCTGTACACTTTAAAAGTACCAATAAACTCAATGAAAAAAAATGGACTTATTTCTGGACATACCATAGCCATCCTGTTTGGAAGAAAATTAGAACCAGTTACAATTCGGGAAATGCTTTTCCCCCAAATTATATAGAACTGCTTCCAACAGCTTCCCTCATGGGACACTTGGCCACGTTTCTCACGATGCGATCTCTGCCTTCTGGAACTGGAAACGAGTATGTCGCCCAGGACGAGTACAGCGCAGCTGACCTGCGAAGGCCTAGATGTCCCTTGGAGAGGCACTTGTAGGAACCTGCCTAGGAGCTCAAAGTTGACCAGGGGGTGAGGAGGAGGAGGACACAGACAGAAACGGGTTAAAACCTCGGGGGCCCGGTGTTAGTCACTCAGCCACAGGCACAAGCAATTAGCGTTCCACAGGCTTCTCTGCCTCCCACCCTCCACGGCACCTCTCCAGGAAACAACTTCACCTCTGCTGTTTTCACTTTTCCCAGCAGAGAGTTAGCACACTCGCAGGTCCTCTTCTCAGCGCTCATCGAGGAGGCCAATTTGGCCTCATTTTTCCGATTAGGTCTTTCCGATTTCCCCCTTTTGGTAGCGACAGCACTTTAACATCAGTCACTGCGGTTTATCCCTAGGCCAAGTACGTAAGTGTAGATAGAGACCATGCTCCCAGCTACAGTCCAAATGTATCTGTACCGGGTGTTTCGTAAGAGCGGTTGTCTGAGTATTTCTAGGTACCGTAAAGGAATGGCAACGGTACAGCTGTACGGACTTACCGGAAGGATGATTGTCAAAGTTAGCGGCAGAAGAGGCACTGCGAAGTGAGGTAGGGCCTGAGGGCTTACAGGGGTGGTAGAAAGCGATCCTGAAGACCCACTAGGTATCCTGGGCCAGGCCCCTGGCACTGCAGTGTTTAGGGATACGCCCCATGTCAGCACGATTGAACCACTCTCTCTGAAGAAGCCTGATTTTGTCCAATTCTACCAAACATAGCTTGGGGAACAGAGGACCTCGGAACCCTTGGAACTCTGTAAAAACGTTCCAAGACGGTCAGTCACTCGCACAGCCCCGACACTTGTTTACTGTCCCTGGCGCATTCTCGAAAGCCAGCTGCAGTAGCAGGATTCCTGCAGGGTGGCCTGTGGAACCTGCCCTCGGACAGCTTCCTGCAACCTGGCTGAACACTGGGCATAGGGCTCACCGGGGCCGGGCAGGACTTGTAGCAAGCACTGAGTGGAAGGACTTTCCCCAGGAACAGTTCCCCGGGCGCATTCACTGAAGAGCCACTTGCTGATAGGCCTGGCCTGGAGGCTACATCTGAGTACTGGCCGGTTCCCAGCAGCGTTTGTCCCGTCAGCTCTGGGGGTCCCACTGCCCGATCAGCTTGCTCAGCAGCTAACTCTTGAAAGTTAACATGAAAAGTGCCGAGCAAAGTTCCGTATTGTCCTGCAGAGAGGCAGAGCTTAGCGAAATGCTTCTTACCTAAATGAGGCTCACGCAGGCTCCTCGTACAGACCCCAGTAAGCCTATCGTGAAAGGCCTTGGCCGCATTGCTCAGGACTCCGGGTTTTAATTCTTTGAGAACGTCTGCAGTAAAGGCTGGTGCTCGTGAACATTTCGGAAGGATCGTTAGGGTCAGGATGATCAGCAATGGGAAATGCACACATTCGGAAGGGCTCTCCATTAAGTGCAGCCTAAGCCATCTTTGATAAGGGGACGCTACTTCTGCCTACGCTACAGATGGGGGATGAGGACATGGAAAAGAAGGGAACCCGGGCTCTTTGCCCTCACTGTCATCTTCTCTCAAGGCTTCACTGGGTGACTTCGCAGTTAAAGGCCGAAGAACTACGCGGACCAAGTTCCAACCAGAGAACGTTTTAGGAACAGCAAAGCCCCGCTTCAAGCATTCTCCAAACCCTCTCTTACTCGGTCCTAGCGCTCGACATCCAGTGCAACCGACTGAGCAAACCAAGAGTTACGTGTGACAACACCCTGCAGTACCCAAGAAAGTAACTGAGCGCTGACCAGCTGGTGCTACAGAATCTGCAGCACAGGCACGTAACGCTGTACTGCCCTCCACGCACTCTGCCCCATTACCTCGCTGACTTTTTTCCGCTCGCACTCACGTTCCTTTTCTCTGGTTTCCTTCCCCTTTAGGTGTTTCCTCTTTCCGGGCAGGCCCCTCTTCTCCACCGCAGATCCCCATCACTGATTCACTAGACTTTTCCCCCGGGATCACTTTCCCCATCCGGTTCCGGCTCAGGCGCCACCTGTGCAAACCAGACCTCAAGCTGAGCTCAAAGCTGACCCAAGGACGGGTCACAAGGGTGAAAAGTAAAGAGAAGCAGGTGAAAGTCTAGAGGCTGGGGCTCACGTCTCCCTTCGACATCGACCCCGAAAGAGTGGCGCACCTTGGCTTTATTCACTCAGACGTGGGCGCAAGCAAGTAGACTTCCACAGGATTCACCTGTCTCCCACCCTCCGCGCTACTGCTCTGGGTAAACAAGTTCACCTCAGATGTTTTCTCTATTCCCCGCACAGTGTTAGCACGCGTGCAGGCCCTCTCCTCAGTGCTCACAGAGGAGGCCACCTGGCCCTCATTTCTCCCAGCTGGTTTTCCACAGGCGCAATTCCAACAGGGGGAAGCGCTGCTCACTTATTCTGGGTCCTGCTTCTGCATGCTGCGCACCTGGCCAGAATATTCCCACCTTGATCTGCTCTCCCTTCCCACCGTCAGGAGTGTGTTATGCCCCCTACCCCTGACACTGGAACAAAGGTCTGTGGAGGTCCCAGCCCCTTAGCTCAGAATGTGCCCTCAGGGGACACGGTCTTTACAGAGGCAGTCAGGGCTAAGGCCATCAGGGTGGGCCCTAGTGCAGCCTGCCCTGTGCCCTTCCAGCATGGGGCAAGCCACACCCGGGGAGACCACAGGCTTAGTGTGCAGCGTTAGCTAAGGTGCAAGAGGCTCTGAAGGCCCCACAATCACCAGATGCTTGGAGAAGCCCAGGACGGAATCCCTGCTACTGGTTTCAGAGGGAGACAGGCCCACTGATGCCTTGATTAGGCTTCCAGCATCAGAGCTGTGAGACAAAAAATAAGTTGATCGAAGGCCCCAGTGCAGAAACGTGGGCCTGTAACCTTCAGAGGAAAACATCCACCTCAAATCTATCCACTTTTTTTTGTTTTTTTTTGGTGTCGGGGATCGAACATGGGACTTTGCACTTGCGGGGCAGGTGGCGGCACCAATGAGCTAAATCCCTGGCCCTAATGCTGGACCTGGGAGATCAAATGCTTGTGATCATCCTGTTCCTTTTATATTTATTTATGTATTCATTTATTTAGGTCCAGGAATCGATGTGGGGACATTCTGCTTGCGAGGCAGGCGGCAGAACCCGTGTGCTAAATCGCGGCCCCACGTCTGCCCACCTTTGATCAGCACCTTCGAGGTCCTGTCCCTCCACTCCTCATATCCTCAGGCCCACACGGGACAAGTCGTCGTGCCCTGGCACACCCGTGTCCATCCCCCTGCTTCCGGTGCAGGTGCAGCCCATCCTCAGTTCAGTGTAGTGGAAACGAGGTGTGTGTTTACCTGGTCCCTGTGGTGCACATGGTTGTGGAAGCCGGCAACACGGCCCTCCAAAGTGCTCTAGGAACGGGGAGGATGGAAATATTCCCTCATTTGCAAAATGTAAAATAAAATAATAAAATAAAGGTGTTTGAGCACGTGATTCAAACTAGGGCAGGTGTCAGGGAGGAATTCCGGGGTATACGGGGTGAGCCTCGGGCCATCTCAGGGTCCTCATGCCATGAGGCAGAGGGGGTGCAGCCTCAGCCAGAGTGTGACGGGAAGGAGGGGCAGGGAGAGTCTCCAAGATGGAGTTAAGACTGAAGGGAAGGGGTGTGGGCGGCTCTGGGGTTCCAGAGGTAACAGAGGTCGTTCCCCTCGTCCCTGTGGTGGGAGCTGCTCACACCTGGACTTACGGCTGGAGATGCTGAGCTTGGAATTGACCCCTCCAGAAGTGGGAGCGATCCCACGGTGGCTTGTCCCTGGGGGAAGCTTTTGTTTTGACACAGGATCTCCCTAAATTGATACGTTGTGCAGATCGGGCTCAAACTTAAAATGTCCCTGCCTCAGCCTCCCAGAGTGCCGGAATCTCAGGCCTGTACAGCCATGCCAGGTGCAGACATCCTGTCCACAGCGGTTTCACATGATGCGACCTCCCTCCAGCTGTCTTGCTGCCCTGCGTTCATTCTTCTTCCCTAGACAGCACGCAGAGGGTCCGGCTGTCCCCACCACCTTGGCCTGGTAACGGTCTCCCCTGCACTCCTTTACAGATCTGTTTGGTGTTCCCCGTGCTCTCTCCTGACGACTTGAATGGCATCCGCCACTAAGTCGGAGCTGGTGAACCCTCGTGGAATGAATGAGGGCCTTAGGCACAAGTCTGTCTGGGACACCGAGGTCCTTGTCCTCACTTCTGTCCCTCTGCAGAGCCTCCTACTCCTGGGTCCCTCTCAGCCTGAACAGCAAAGGAGCAAGGGGTGAGGGAAGGGCAGTGACCCTCTCCGTCTTGGGGCTTCTACTCTGACCGTTCCCACATCGTGGCCCCCTTTCCAGGACCCCTCCCTGCCCCACACCGGAGCTTCAGGGCCCAGGCAGCTACCTGCTTTGGGAGTTCTGCACAGGGACAGTCCCTTGCTCCTCTCTGACTTCTAGGCCTCCTGCCCCCCAGCACACTAGGTCCCACCCGGGACAGAGCAGATACCCACGCTCCCAGCATTCCTTTGAGAACTCTCCTGCAGTCCCGCAGCCCCGAGTCCGCGCTCTTTCCCTTTCCTTTGCCTGCTCTCCCGACTGGAGCCCCGCCCCCTCTGGGTTTCCCAGGCTGGGGCTCCCCTAGTGGCGACGTAAGGCTCATTCCCAGTCTGCACTTTTCACACATCACCTGGGACTGTCCCTCAGTCCAGGATAAAAGCTCCACCGCGGGACTGAGGCAGCAGGGGCATCGTGGACACAGCTGCACGCCGAGGGACACCTTGTCACAGAGCAGCAGGCCGAGCCCCACACGGGACTCTGCGGCCCAAGGCTCCAAGGCCAACTGAGGCAGAGCACAGAGCTGACAGCCTCAAGTGCACATTTGGTCTCCAGCAGTGACAGAGAAGCGAGGCCAGGATGAGGCCAGGTGAGAAGCACAGCCTGGTCCCTGAGGTCCCCTCCCCTCGGCCCTGCAGCCCTGGGCTCCCGACCTCACCTTCTCGCTGTCCCTCTGTGACACAGACCCCGCTGGAGGTTGTAAGCTGGTGCTGCTGCTGCTGCTGCTGGGCATGGTGCTGACCAGGACAGGGGCAGTTCCTGTCCCCAGGCCTCTCAGTGTCTCCTCAGATGCCAGGCACTGCCACGTGGCCCAGTTCAAGTCTCTGTCCCCAGTAGAGATGCAGGCCTTCAAGACAGCCAAGGATGCCTTTGTGAGTCTCCCCTGCTCCCCTCTGTGGGCTGCACTCCAGCTCTCCCTGTGTCACCACCCCAAGTGGGCGGGGAGCAGACCTCAGCCTCCCTGCCCTGGGCTAGAATCCACCTCCTGAAGCGGGCTTCCCTCCCTCTGTGCATCCTTGCTCACTTGTGACTTTTGTTTCCGGCCCCGCTGAAGATGTGTGAGGGAATCAAAGGAAAGTCTCCTCTGCAGCCCGCTTTCACATTCCTTCCACCTCAACTGAACTCCCACAGGATCACAGAGATTCTGTCTTGGGGTGACTCAGACCTCATCCTCTAGTGATCTGAACCTCTTGTCAGCTTCACCCCGAGACCCAGTCACTGGCTGCTCCCATCCTAGATATATTTTCACTACCCTAGGCAGCACACTGACTGAAGATGTCCCTGTCCATCCCTCTCCTGCTGGCCAAATTCTCCCTCCC
>NW_022900931.1:58834861-58865214 GCF_012274545.1 Fukomys damarensis
CCCCAGGTCCCAGGTCCCAGCTGGGCCCACAGCAGCCCCCAGGCCCCCCAGCCACCTCCTGTCTCACTGGCTGCAGAGGCTCAACCAGGCCACCAAGAAGGTGAGGGAGCAGCAGGGTCGGTGTCAGGGGCATCGGGGAACCAGAGTGTGGGCAGCCCCCGAGTCCTCTCTCTGTCCCCGCAGGAGTCCCCTGGCTGCCTCCAGGCCTCTGTCATCTCCAACCTCTTCCGCCTGCTCACCCGGGACCTGAGATGTGTGGCCAGGCCGGATCTGTGTGCCTGAGCCCTCAGCCTCTCCTGCATCCTGCCACAGAAGCCTGCATCTCACTTCTGCCTCCCCCTCTTGCCTTAACTTATTGCCACCCAATCACTATTTATTTACTTGTTTGTCTGTTGGGTTCTCAAACTCACATCCAATGAAAGTTTATTTTTGTACCTTTGTAAACCTTGTTCAAATAAACATTGAGAAGAGCACTTTGTATCCTGACCCTTTGTACGGGTAGGTGTGGCTTTCTTTGTGCCTATAACACCCAAGGGCCATGCGGCCCTCCCGGAGCTGGTGAGTGTCGCTCCTGGGCTGCGGGCTCCCTGTCAGGCACTGCCAGCCCCTTCTCCTGCTTCCAGACATGAACCCAAGGTTCACCAGCTGGCCCTGATGGGAGGAAGCTTCTTCCAAGGGGATCTTGGCTCCCGCTCTCCGCTCCTCTGCTCCAGCTCAGGGCCCTGTGTCCCTCTGCAGTGCAGACCTCCTTGCTCTCACGATCCTGCTTCTGTCCTTTTCCTGGACGCCTCTCAGAGCCTGTAGCAGCGCTCTGACCCTGTACTCCCCGTGCCCCATGTCCACTGTGGAATTGATCGGGGCCTCTCCACAACCCAAGGCACTGTCCCTACCTAAAGACAAAAACCTTCATGATATCTGCAAGTCCCTGTGCCACACACTGTAAGACACACACGGCTCCCAGGCCCCATGGTAGGGTGACATATTCGGGGGGGGTGGCTCAGCCCAGCACCCTGATAGCTCGACTGTGTCCGAGTGTGCACAGGACTGTGCATGCGCTCGTACACCTGCCTGTGCATCCTTGCTCACTTGTGACTTTTGTTTCCGGCCCCGCTGAAGATGTGTGAGGGAATCAAAGGAAAGTCTCCTCTGCAGCCCGCTTTCACATTCCTTCCACCTCAACTGAACTCCCACAGGATCACAGAGATTCTGTCTTGGGGTGACTCAGACCTCATCCTCTAGTGATCTGAACCTCTTGTCAGCTTCACCCCGAGACCCAGTCACTGGCTGCTCCCATCCTAGATATATTTTCACTACCCTAGGCAGCACACTGACTGAAGATGTCCCTGTCCATCCCTCTCCTGCTGGCCAAATTCTCCCTCCCGGGGACTGAAGCCCCTCCTCACCTGCTGACCAGGGCCGGCTGTGCCTGACACGGTGTGGCCTCCTCTCCCCGCTTGTTGGTCCCCTGGCAGAGGAACACAGCTCCTCGGTGAGAATCAAAAGCTCGGGGTCATTGGCATTCTTGCCTTGGGCAGGGTGCACAGGGTCTTCCTCTGGGCACCAGGGCCTCTCCGTGAGCACAGCCGGACGCTGGGGAAGGAAGAACCAGTGTGTCGGGGCATTTCCACCCCACAGCCCTCTGCTGCTGGGTGCCCTTCAACTCCGGAAGTGCTGGGTCTCGTTTTGGGGTGGTCATTTGGCAGCACCTGGCCCTGCACTTCTCCCTGGTGACCCAGCAGCTGGCTGTGCTCTGCTGTGTGCTTTGTGTAGCTCCTTGACCTTTTTCCTCACCCTCAGACTACCCTGGGCTGCTCTGTTGCAGTCTCTGCTACCTCCAGGGCCTGCCCTGGACAGACTCCTCTGCCTGGCAGGTCTTGTGGGCTCAATGGGTTCATGTTTTAGAGCTGCTACACTGCAGCCTGGCCTGCTGATGGCTCCCACTCTGTCCTCATCCAACGTCATGGTTATGGCTTTGGAGTCTGTCTGAGCACAGACTTTACCATGTGTCTGGGCCTCTCTCACACGTGGCAGCTATGAGTTGCAATAATTTAATTGGGGAGGTGCCTGCCATACCCCAGAACTCAGGTCCCTAAACACTTCTTTCCCTCATGGGACAAGTGACCAAGTCCTTAAAGGTGCTGTCGCCTCCCTTCCGGAGTTGGGACTTCCAGTGTCCTTGCCAGTTCTTCACCGTGCCTGGGACTAGCAGCTGACATGAAGGAGTGGACCCCAGGGCCTTCCTGGGAAGACCCAGATGGTCTTCTGGAGAGGCGATTTTTCCAACAGGGGGCAGCACTGCTCACGTAGCCCAGGTCCTCCATGAGCACCTGGCCAGCCTCAGTCAGTGTGGCCTACTCTGATCTCCTGGTAGGCACAGTGACTGCCTTTGCCAGATCCAGGGCCAGATATTTCAGTGATAGGACCTGTGACATCCTGTCTAGCAAAGACGTTTGTCCCACACAGCTGTACAGTTTGAGCCAACACTGTCTTACACTGTCACCCATCTTGTTCTTTGCTTTTCTTTTCTTTGTCCTTCTCCTTCTCCTTCTCTTCCTCTTCTTTCTTTCTCCCACCCCGTGTGTGTGTGTGTGTGTGTGTGTGTGTGTGTGTGTGTGTGTGTGTGTATGATCCTGGAAATGTACCCCAGGGTCTAACACTTGCTAGTTAAGTGCTGTCCCACTGATCTATGTACCACGCCAGGTTTAGTTTGAAACAGACTCACTAAATTCCCCAGGATGGCCTCAGACTTGGAATCCTCCTGCCTCAGCATCCCAGAGTGATCAGATTCCAATCTATAGGACCAGGCCAGGTCCATGTGGTTTTGGAATGGGTAGGAGAGGGGAATGACTTGGGAATGTGCCGTGTGCCGGCAGCCCTACGTGCTTGAACCTTGGAGATTCACACAAACGCCCACCATCAGGCAAAGGCCTGGAACATACGATTCCTTTTCCTATCACGGCGGAGGAGGCTCGGCCAGGTCAGTGGTCTCTCCTGGGGCCTCCTGTGCTGCGGTAGCTCTGTGGGCCCCACCAGGGCCAGGACTCCATTTACTGCTGGAGTCCTGATGGCCTCAAGAGGGCCCGAGGGAGCATGTGTGTCCCCAGCATGGATATTAACTCAGGGCTGCTGTCCACTAATTTCCAAAGAGCCTCTGGCCAGTTTCCCATGGGCAGTGATGGCCAGTTTTATGTCTTGTTTTGGTTTTGTTTTTTAGTATGGGGGATCCAACTCAGGCCCTTGTGTGTGTGAGGCAGATGGCGGAACCGCTGAGCTACATCCCCAGCTGATGGCCAGTTATTTGTTCACAACCGCTGTCTTGGTCGAAAAGCTCTGATCAGCAGTACTTGCCAATTTCCATGGTGTAAACCCACCCTGTGGCCAATTTCCAGCTGCCAGTGCGATGTATCTACCCACAGAATCTGGAAGACTACAAAATAGCACATCAGCAGGACGCGGTTCTGTTTTTTCTTTTTATTACTGTTCATTAAGTTTACTGGTACATTTTAGGTACGCAGTATGATAAACTCATCACTGGGAACTTGTACTTTACATGAGGTATCTTGGTTCTTTTTTCCCCACTCCCCTGACCTCCCTTCAACCCCTCCCCCCCTCCCTATTCACCAAGACTTTGTTTCCATTTTTCCTTTTCTCATAGTTTTTCCTTTCCCCTACTCTTCCCACTTTCCCTTCCCCTTTAGATGTTTTCTTCCTGTTTCACATTATCTATTATACATTTTTCTCCTTATTTACACTTTCAGTTTCTCACACCAGAAGGTACACACAGTAGTCCTAACGTTTTCGATTCCTAGGGATATGGTCACGGTGTAGTACAGGCAATGTAGAAGTGGCAGACAGTAAATAAGTTTGGTTTTAAGCCCTAGGTTGGGTTTCTATGGGCCTGGAAACCTAGCTGTCAACGTAACAACCTCACCTCTGCCCACCTTTGGTGGAGCACCCGCGGTCCCGTCCTTCCACTCCTGATGTCCCCTGGCCCCGGGCACACAATTTGTCCCACCACGGCACACCCAGCGTCCATTGCCCTGCTCTCCGTGGCAGGTGCAGCCTGTCCTCAGTTCGGCGTCACGGGAGTGTGCTCGTCATTTGAGTGGCCCTCGGGGGGACGCTGTCGTTGCAGGCTGACCAGAAGGAAGGCTTCACGTTGGGGACTATTTCAGAGTTTTCAGTCCATGGCCGCCTGGCCCGGTTGACTTCAGGCCTGCAGCACGGGTGCTTGTGGAGGAAAAGCTGCTGGCCTCACAGTGGCCAGGCCCCAAGCAGAGCCGCGAGGAGAGGCCAGGCTTCCTGGATTCCCTGGAGCACAGCCCTGAGGACCTGACCTTCTCCTCCCCGGCCATCTGCGAGAGGGTCCACGGCCTCTGAACGTCATGGGCTCAGAACCAAGCCTTCAACACCTGAACTGAGAGGAGAGGTTTCAGACCCAACCCGCCAAGCAGTGAGTCCACCTGCCCACTGCGCAGCTGCAGCTCCAGGCCCACCCTGGGGCCAGCCGCTCCCAGGCCCGGCCATGCCCTTCCCACATGTTCCCATCCTCATTTATTTCTGCAAAATCTGCAGAACAAAGTGTTTCTCCATCCTGTTTCTCGCCAGGAGCCTCCACATTGCAGAAGCGGGGGAGAAGCCCACTCGTCCTGCCTCTGCACGCAGGTGTCCAAGGCTTGGCAGGGACTGTGGAGCCCAAGCTTCACACACAGAGCCCGGACAGACGAGCCAAAGCCACTGAGCAGAATTCCTCACTGTGTCCTCGCCCAAGGTGTGGGGCCTGGTTGGCAGGGCCCACTCTGTCGCCCCGGCCCCCGCTCTGCCCAGCCTCGGCTGCTCAAGGCCCCTGGCCAGGTGTTTGCACCCACCTCCACTGAGGCCCTCTCCAGGGCCCTGCAAAGCCCCCGCATCCTTCTCAGCACCAGAGAGGGGCCCTGGGACAGAACAATGTGATTGTTTCCCCGTACTGTGGTAACTTCACTGCTTCTCCATTACTGCATTACGTGAGACGTCTCCTGTGCCGCTTTAATAACCACTAACCGAGAGGTGCAGAGGGGCAGGATGGAGATTGCAGGTCTCCAGCGGGGAAGGGCACGAGGGTTCGTGTCTGGGAGGCCTTTGAGTCAGGTCCCAAGGTGGGCTGACACTGCTGTGTGTTCCCCGTATTGTAACAGATGTGCGGTCAGCTGAATAAAGGCCCCACAGATGTTCCTAGTGCCTGTGCCCTGTGCGTTTGTCACCTTTGCTGGCAGAAGGGACCCAGGGATGGGGCTGGTGTGAGTGGAGCACAGGGCCCTGAGGTGACCTGGTGGACCCAGTGCCCTCAGAGGGCCTCATGGGGGAGGCAGGGGCAGCATCAGCCTGGGGGATGTGACAGGGGCAGTGAGAGGTTGGAGTGGCTGAGGGAGGGACAGATAGGTATCTTGGTTCTTTTTTCCCCACTCCCCTGACCTCCCTTCAACCCCTCCCCCCCTCCCTATTCACCAAGACTTTGTTTCCATTTTTCCTTTTCTCATAGTTTTTCCTTTCCCCTACTCTTCCCACTTTCCCTTCCCCTTTAGATGTTTTCTTCCTGTTTCACATTATCTATTATACATTTTTCTCCTTATTTACACTTTCAGTTTCTCACACCAGAAGGTACACACAGTAGTCCTAACGTTTTCGATTCCTAGGGATATGGTCACGGTGTAGTACAGGCAATGTAGAAGTGGCAGACAGTAAATAAGTTTGGTTTTAAGCCCTAGGTTGGGTTTCTATGGGCCTGGAAACCTAGCTGTCAACGTAACAACCTCACCTCTGCCCACCTTTGGTGGAGCACCCGCGGTCCCGTCCTTCCACTCCTGATGTCCCCTGGCCCCGGGCACACAATTTGTCCCACCACGGCACACCCAGCGTCCATTGCCCTGCTCTCCGTGGCAGGTGCAGCCTGTCCTCAGTTCGGCGTCACGGGAGTGTGCTCGTCATTTGAGTGGCCCTCGGGGGGACGCTGTCGTTGCAGGCTGACCAGAAGGAAGGCTTCACGTTGGGGACTATTTCAGAGTTTTCAGTCCATGGCCGCCTGGCCCGGTTGACTTCAGGCCTGCAGCACGGGTGCTTGTGGAGGAAAAGCTGCTGGCCTCACAGTGGCCAGGCCCCAAGCAGAGCCGCGAGGAGAGGCCAGGCTTCCTGGATTCCCTGGAGCACAGCCCTGAGGACCTGACCTTCTCCTCCCCGGCCATCTGCGAGAGGGTCCACGGCCTCTGAACGTCATGGGCTCAGAACCAAGCCTTCAACACCTGAACTGAGAGGAGAGGTTTCAGACCCAACCCGCCAAGCAGTGAGTCCACCTGCCCACTGCGCAGCTGCAGCTCCAGGCCCACCCTGGGGCCAGCCGCTCCCAGGCCCGGCCATGCCCTTCCCACATGTTCCCATCCTCATTTATTTCTGCAAAATCTGCAGAACAAAGTGTTTCTCCATCCTGTTTCTCGCCAGGAGCCTCCACATTGCAGAAGCGGGGGAGAAGCCCACTCGTCCTGCCTCTGCACGCAGGTGTCCAAGGCTTGGCAGGGACTGTGGAGCCCAAGCTTCACACACAGAGCCCGGACAGACGAGCCAAAGCCACTGAGCAGAATTCCTCACTGTGTCCTCGCCCAAGGTGTGGGGCCTGGTTGGCAGGGCCCACTCTGTCGCCCCGGCCCCCGCTCTGCCCAGCCTCGGCTGCTCAAGGCCCCTGGCCAGGTGTTTGCACCCACCTCCACTGAGGCCCTCTCCAGGGCCCTGCAAAGCCCCCGCATCCTTCTCAGCACCAGAGAGGGGCCCTGGGACAGAACAATGTGATTGTTTCCCCGTACTGTGGTAACTTCACTGCTTCTCCATTACTGCATTACGTGAGACGTCTCCTGTGCCGCTTTAATAACCACTGGAACCGAGAGGTGCAGAGGGGCAGGATGGAGATTGCAGGTCTCCAGCGGGGAAGGGCACGAGGGTTCGTGTCTGGGAGGCCTTTGAGTCAGGTCCCAAGGTGGGCTGACACTGCTGTGTGTTCCCCGTATTGTAACAGATGTGCGGTCAGCTGAATAAAGGCCCCACAGATGTTCCTAGTGCCTGTGCCCTGTGCGTTTGTCACCTTTGCTGGCAGAAGGGACCCAGGGATGGGGCTGGTGTGAGTGGAGCACAGGGCCCTGAGGTGACCTGGTGGACCCAGTGCCCTCAGAGGGCCTCATGGGGGAGGCAGGGGCAGCATCAGCCTGGGGGATGTGACAGGGGCAGTGAGAGGTTGGAGTGGCTGAGGGAGGGACAGAGCCAAGGAGCGCAGTCTCAGGAGTGGGACAGATTCAGAGAGCTGTGACCCTGGGCTCTAAGGATCCTGCACACTCACACCTGGCTTTCAGTTCTCTTCCCTGGGAACTGCTGCATTTTAAATATGCATTGGTGGTGGTAGTGATGGTGGTTAGGTTTGTTTTAAATTATATTTTGCACAATACAGAGGACATTGTTCAGTGTACAGTTGCATAGATCAGTAGTTTTAAGCACATTCACACTGAGCATCCAGTTCCCAGAACTTCTTTCCTCCTGCCAAACTGAATCTCTGTACCCATTACAACTACTCCCATCCACCTCCTTGCCCCCACAACCTCCAGCTTTCTTCCCCTGCGAGTTTGTCAATGGCACACACTGCCTTTAAGGAACCACACAGTATGTGTCCTTTTGTGACTGTGTATTGCATTCAGCATAACCTCCTCAAGGTTCATTTATGTTACAGCATGTATTTGAATTTCCTTCCCTTTAAGAGATGAATATCTCACTGTGTGTATGTATACCACATTGTGCTTATGTGCTCATTTTTCAGTGAGCAGTGAGTTGTTTTAAGCCATTATGACTGTAGAGATTTGTAGCAGCAGCCATAAGAAAGCAATACCATCAATATATGTCAAATATTGGAATGGAAGCTGAGTGTGGTAACTGGCGACCATAATCCTAGCACTCTGGGAGGCTGAGGCAGGAGGATGGCAAGTTCAAGTCCAGCCTAGGCAACTTGGCAACTTAGTGAGTGAGATCTTATCTCAAAATACAAAATAAAAAAGGGCTGGGGATTTAGCTCAGTGTGAAGGGCTTAACTTATATTCCCTGGATCACAAAAAATAAAATAATAAAATTAATAAAAAGAGGGACATATAAACTATGCTGGTGAGTTTATATGTCATATGTACTATATGTGAGTTTATATATAATTTATAAATTCTCCCACTTTCCCTTCCCCTTTAGATGTTTTCTTCCTGTTTCACATTATCTATTATACATTTTTCTCCTTATTTGCACTTTCAGTTTCTCACACCAGAAGGTACACACAGTAGTCCTAACGTTTTCGATTCCTAGGGATATGGTCACGGTGTAGTACAGGCAATGTAGAAGTGGCAGACAGTAAATAAGTTTGGTTTTAAGCCCTAGGTTGGGTTTCTATGGGCCTGGAAACCTAGCTGTCAACGTAACAACCTCACCTCTGCCCACCTTTGGTGGAGCACCCGCGGTCCCGTCCTTCCACTCCTGATGTCCCCTGGCCCCGGGCACACAATTTGTCCCACCACAGCACACCCAGCGTCCATTGCCCTGCTCTCCGTGGCAGGTGCAGCCTGTCCTCAGTTCGGCGTCACGGGAGTGTGCTCGTCATTTGAGTGGCCCTCGGGGGGACGCTGTCGTTGCAGGCTGACCAGAAGGAAGGCTTCACGTTGGGGACTATTTCAGAGTTTTCAGTCCATGGCCGCCTGGCCCGGTTGACTTCAGGCCTGCAGCACGGGTGCTTGTGGAGGAAAAGCTGCTGGCCTCACAGTGGCCAGGCCCCAAGCAGAGCCGCGAGGAGAGGCCAGGCTTCCTGGATTCCCTGGAGCACAGCCCTGAGGACCTGACCTTCTCCTCCCCGGCCATCTGCGAGAGGGTCCACGGCCTCTGAACGTCATGGGCTCAGAACCAAGCCTTCAACACCTGAACTGAGAGGAGAGGTTTCAGACCCAACCCGCCAAGCAGTGAGTCCACCTGCCCACTGCGCAGCTGCAGCTCCAGGCCCACCCTGGGGCCAGCCGCTCCCAGGCCCGGCCATGCCCTTCCCACATGTTCCCATCCTCATTTATTTCTGCAAAATCTGCAGAACAAAGTGTTTCTCCATCCTGTTTCTCGCCAGGAGCCTCCACATTGCAGAAGCGGGGGAGAAGCCCACTCGTCCTGCCTCTGCACGCAGGTGTCCAAGGCTTGGCAGGGACTGTGGAGCCCAAGCTGCACACACAGAGCCCGGACAGACGAGCCAAAGCCACTGAGCAGAATTCCTCACTGTGTCCTCGCCCAAGGTGTGGGGCCTGGTTGGCAGGGCCCACTCTGTCGCCCCGGCCCCCGCTCTGCCCAGCCTCGGCTGCTCAAGGCCCCTGGCCAGGTGTTTGCACCCACCTCCACTGAGGCCCTCTCCAGGGCCCTGCAAAGCCCCCGCATCCTTCTCAGCACCAGAGAGGGGCCCTGGGACAGAACAATGTGATTGTTTCCCCGTACTGTGGTAACTTCACTGCTTCTCCATTACTGCATTACGTGAGACGTCTCCTGTGCCGCTTTAATAACCACTGGAACCGAGAGGTGCAGAGGGGCAGGATGGAGATTGCAGGTCTCCAGCGGGGAAGGGCACGAGGGTTCGTGTCTGGGAGGCCTTTGAGTCAGGTCCCAAGGTGGGCTGACACTGCTGTGTGTTCCCCGTATTGTAACAGATGTGCGGTCAGCTGAATAAAGGCCCCACAGATGTTCCTAGTGCCTGTGCCCTGTGCGTTTGTCACCTTTGCTGGCAGAAGGGACCCAGGGATGGGGCTGGTGTGAGTGGAGCACAGGGCCCTGAGGTGACCTGGTGGACCCAGTGCCCTCAGAGGGCCTCATGGGGGAGGCAGGGGCAGCATCAGCCTGGGGGATGTGACAGGGGCAGTGAGAGGTTGGAGTGGCTGAGGGAGGGACAGAGCCAAGGAGCGCAGTCTCAGGAGTGGGACAGATTCAGAGAGCTGTGACCCTGGGCTCTAAGGATCCTGCACACTCACACCTGGCTTTCAGTTCTCTTCCCTGGGAACTGCTGCATTTTAAATATGCATTGGTGGTGGTAGTGATGGTGGTTAGGTTTGTTTTAAATTATATTTTGCACAATACAGAGGACATTGTTCAGTGTACAGTTGCATAGATCAGTAGTTTTAAGCACATTCACACTGAGCATCCAGTTCCCAGAACTTCTTTCCTCCTGCCAAACTGAATCTCTGTACCCATTACAACTACTCCCATCCACCTCCTTGCCCCCACAACCTCCAGCTTTCTTCCCCTGCGAGTTTGTCAATGGCACACACTGCCTTTAAGGAACCACACAGTATGTGTCCTTTTGTGACTGTGTATTGCATTCAGCATAACCTCCTCAAGGTTCATTTATGTTACAGCATGTATTTGAATTTCCTTCCCTTTAAGAGATGAATATCTCACTGTGTGTATGTATACCACATTGTGCTTATGTGCTCATTTTTCAGTGAGCAGTGAGTTGTTTTAAGCCATTATGACTGTAGAGATTTGTAGCAGCAGCCATAAGAAAGCAATACCATCAATATATGTCAAATATTGGAATGGAAGCTGAGTGTGGTAACTGGCGACCATAATCCTAGCACTCTGGGAGGCTGAGGCAGGAGGATGGCAAGTTCAAGTCCAGCCTAGGCAACTTGGCAACTTAGTGAGTGAGATCTTATCTCAAAATACAAAATAAAAAAGGGCTGGGGATTTAGCTCAGTGTGAAGGGCTTAACTTATATTCCCTGGATCACAAAAAATAAAATAATAAAATTAATAAAAAGAGGGACATATAAACTATGCTGGTGAGTTTATATGTCATATGTACTATATGTGAGTTTATATATAATTTATAAATATATACACTATATCATCTATATATTTTATCACACACAATGCATATATATATATATATATATGTATATGTATATGTATATGTATATATTTGAGGCATGGTCTTTTGCTCTCCTCGAACTCACTATATTGCTCAGGCTGGCCTGGAATTCATGGAAATCCTCCTGCCTCAGCCTCTCAAGAGCTGTGCCACCATGCCCAGCTCATACATATATTTCTTAACAACTCTTGACTAAATATAAGTGTCCAAAAAATGTTAGATGTCATAATTATCCCTACCATCACCACCCACCCGGAATTTAAATCTTCATGGCCCTCTCCAGCTTAATGATTTCTCCAAACACTGTTACTGAGGACACCTGGCCAGTTTTTCCCAGGAATTCTGAGCTAGGAGAGAAAAGAAGCAGTGTGAATAGGAGAAAAACAGAGACAGACACAGAGATAGCATCAGGTTATGGAAGAAACTAGACTTAAAAGCCTTTGAGAAAAATGCAAGATAAACTTATTTAAATACTGTTTTCCGGGAACACCATAGTGCGAAAGATTTTCTGTCTTAATGGAAAATTTAGGCTGTGAGAACCACCATTGATATTTCAAATCTACAGGGCACTTGGATTAGGATAAGGATCATCTGTGGATGCTGCAGTCCTTGGTTAGAAAGGTTTGGGGGAACAGGATATTCACACAATCACTAGTGTCATCCCACAACTGTCATTTTATCTATTCATTATTTACTTATTTACTATTTATTTACTTGTTGTGGTACACAGAGCCTTTGTACTGAACTACATCCCCAACCTTTTTAAAATATTAAGACAGGCTGTCGCTAAGTTACTAAATTGCCATCCTCCTGTCTCAGCCTCCAAGAGTACAGGTGACTTGTTAATTAAAAGGAAGGACAGAAACTTTTACAGTGGAGAAACTGAGCAGACTGCAGCTTAATCTAATCACCAAAGAGGGCACAAACCAGCTCCTGCTGACGTGACGCACCGAGGACAAAGCATCACCTCTGAGTTATTCTTAGGAGAATGTTTACCCTGAATTTCAATCAGGAAGAAGAATAGATAAATCCAAGCAAAATATTCTGTGGAACAACCGCCTTGGACTCTTCAAAAATGTTAAAGTCAATGAAGAATAAACAAAACAAAGGGCCAGGGATTTAGCTCAATCGTTCTGGTGCCTGCCTCACAAGCACCAGAACCTGAGTTTGATCCCCGGTACAAAAAAAAAAAAAGGCTGAGGAACAATTTCAGACCAAAAGAGAGAGAGAAATATAACATAACAAGGAAATTTAACTACTGGAGATCATAGATATAGATATATGAGACAGAAATAGAGATACAGAGATGTATAGATATAATTGAAAAAGCAAAAGTTGTATTATATATTTATGGTGTGTGCAATACGATGTTTTAGAATATGGATACGTTGTAGAATGGCTAACTTGAGCCAATTAAAATATGCTTTGCTCCACATTCTTAATACTTTTTTGGTGGTGAGAACACTTCAAAGCCAGTCTCCTGGCCACTTTCAAGTATGCAATATGTTGTTAGGTCTTACTCCTTGTCTGTGCTGGCTAGCTTTCCATTATTGCAACCAAGAGCCTCAGATAATCAATTGAAAAAGACGAAAGGTGGGCTGGGGATGTAGCTCAGTGGTGGAGGACTTACCCAGCATGCAGTGAGGATGTGAGCTCAATCCTTAGCACTGTAAAAGAAAGAAAGGAAAAGAAAAAAGGAGAAAAGAAGAGGAAGAATTAATTTTGGTTCACTTGTGCGTGTGCGTGTGTGTGTGTATTGTTTTGATTTGGTTTTGGGTTTTTTTATTTTTTGGTACTGGGGGTCAAACTCAGGACCTTGAGCTTGTGGTTCAGTTTTCGAGGTCCCAGTCCCTGATCAGTTGGCCCTCTTGCCTTGGACCTGTGGACAGGCAGCATCATGGCAGGGAAAGCAAGGCGAAGCAATCTGGTCACCACATGGTGGCCAGAAAGGAAGGAGCAGGAGAGACAGGAAGAACCCCAAGTCCCAGTATGCCCTCAAAAGCACCCCATCATGTGACATGAAAGACTTTATACCAGGCCCAATCTCCTAAAATATCCACCTCCATGCAGGAGCTCCACAGGCTGGAGACCAAGCCTACAACACGTCGGGCTTGAGGGACATTTCACATCTAAACCACATTGCCCTATCTCACTAACATCTGTGTTCTTTGATCAACACTCTCCCACCCCAGATCCAGCTAACCACCATTCTATACTCTGCTTCTGAGTTGCAAAACTTATTTTTAAAGAGCAAAGCTCTTATTGGTATAAGTAGGTAAACTCAAATATGGAGCACATGGTACATAGTGGAGCTGATGCTGTTACCAAAATGTTAACAATGCAGAGTATTGTGATTTAAGTAGAGGAATGTTCTTGCTTTTAGGAGCAATGTGAAACAGTTAGTTCTGAAAATATTGTAATGCTTACAACTTACTTTCAAGTGGGAGAGAGAGAGAGAGAGGGAGGTAAAACCACTGGTGAATTTAGGGGATGCCTACACAAGTGTTCTTTGTATTGCTGCTATAAATTTTCTGAGAATGACAATTTTTAAAATGCATAATTGGAGAAGAAGCAACACATATTTCTCATTAAGATTTCCACCATGCTTAGAACAATTGTAAGAGTTTTTTGCTCCTTGGAGGGTTAGCCAGGGCCGTGTCTATTGAATGTTGACCGCAAGCTAGGCATTATTCTAGGCATTGGGTAAACAAAACGCACGAAAATCCCTGTTCTCACGGAACTGGCATTCTAGTGGGGAATAGTCTTCAAGCTGGCATCTCCGCCCTCCACACCTGCTCTCTCTCCACCTGGCTACAGATGTGTAGCAGAGACTGTGGGCTGCCGAGGCTGTGCCTATCCTGTCCCTTTTCCTTAGTAACAGAGCCCTGGTTTAATTACAGGTGGTAATGTGCTTGACTAAAGATATGCACCAGACTCCCTTCCGGCTAGGAAAGCTAGGGCAATATTATAGTCTAAATCAAGAATGAGCCCCCAAATTCTCACGCACTCAGAGGTGGGGCTTTGGAAGGGTGACTGGAGCATGGCAGGGGGTGGGGACTGCCCTCTTAGTAAATCAGCGGTGGGTTCAGTTCAGTTGGGATAGGGCAGCCCAAGGGCATGACCTGTAACCCTCCCCAGCTCCTCCCTGCTCTCTGCTTCCTGGCTGCCGTGACCCTCTTCCACCGTGCAGTTTCTGCCTTGGAGCCAGCCAACCACAGACTGAAAGCACAAGTCATAGCAAACCTCTCCTCCTTTAAGTTGTGGGTAACACGTATTATGTCCCAGCGACAAGAAAGTAACTAAGACAGGCAAAACATGAAATGAAAAACCAACTCAAATCTTTGGATAGAGTACCCAGAAATTTTTCTTAAAGGGAAGAGGTAGCTGACAAATACTCTTTATGTTTCTCTCATTCCTTCTGCTTTGAATAAAAATGTTGTGGCTGGAGCTCCAACAGCCACAGTGAACCAAGGGACAAAATTAAGACTGGAGTCCATTACTGAGCCTGGCAGAGCAGAAGACTAGCAAGAGCTTGGATTCCTGATGATACTGTGCAGCTAATCCTAGCCCTGCCTCTGGAAATACATCCATCCTCTCGTCGTTCTGTATGCTAGCAGTCCAGCATAATTCACAATTGAGGCAAAGCACTCTGAAATAGCAACCAGACACCCAGAGATGATGGGGAAAACAGTATGGGGCTGCTGTTCACTGAGTGCCATCTACATGACAGACATTGATTGAAGAATCCATTTCACAGGTGAGGACATTGAGGCACAGAGCAGTTGAGTCACTTGACCACAGTCACACGTTTACAGCCAGCCTATGACCCAATTCATCTGGCACCAGAGGTCACTCTCTTACAACAAACTACACTGCCTTGGAAAGGAACAGAACATTCCTAGGAAGTGAACAGGACTTATCTAGGTAGCTCTGAGGAACCATACCTTTTGGAGGTACCATGTGGTTTTCTGCCACACTGACTGTGGCCTGGGCATGTCACTGGCTTCGGCCAATGGGGCCGATGACACACAGACTTGCTAAGTGCTCACACTCCTGGAAATATTCTCCCCACCACGTGAGGAAGCCCCAGTGAAGACACCAACTAACAAAGGACCACCAGGAAGGACAGTCCTACCATCTGAGCCAGGGACCTGGAGACCTCAACCTCAGAAGCGGGTACAGGAGAGGCCAGAAGATCCACCTGGCCAACTCTCAGAATTCTTTATTTCAGAGCTGGAGATAGAATCCAGGGCCTCACACTAGGTAGGCAGAGACATGGACGTGACCAGAGGAAAGAAGAGAGGGATATTTTAACCATTGTTTGTGCTCCTGTTAAAGAAAATTTGAGACTTGATGATTCAAAAAGAATGGGAATGTGCCAGGCGTGGTGGTACATACCAGCAATCCCAGCACTCAGGAGGCTGAGGCAGAAGGATCGCTGTGAGTTTGAGACAGCCTGGGCCACATTGTGAGTTCCAGGTCAGTCTCAACTACATAGTGTTTCAAAAGCACCAAAAAAAAAAAAAAAAAGAATGGGAATGTATTTCTCCTGGAAGCTGGGAGGTCCAAGATTGGGATGTCAGCATCTAGCGAGGGCCTTTTGCTTTCTTCTCCCACAAGGCAGAAGAGCAATACCCCAAGCCAACTGAATGCTACACAAAGCAGTTCTTACAATGCCGCCTCTCATCCCAGGCAGCAAGTGAAACCCTGGGGTTCAGGTACCTCTTAGGGACCCCATCTCTTAACTAAGCATGGTAGCACAAATCCTACCACTGTAATCCCACCTGCTGTAATTCCACCACTCTGGCAGGCTGAGGCAGGAGGATCTCAAGTTCAGGCCCGTCTGGGAAATTTAGCCACTTAGCAAGACCCTGCCTCAACATAAAAAATATTTTTCTAAAAGGGAGATGGAGGTGTGGTTCAGTGCAAAAGCCCTGGTTTCAATCCCCTACTGGGGAAGAAAAACCCTCACCTCATCTTAATATTATCCAATGACAACAGCTAAAATTTAAAGAGCACACAGCAAATCATGGCCACCATTCACTGCAGGCTCATGTACTGTAGGGCCTAGGGGAAACAAGGAGGGGAAGGATGAAATCAGAATATCTTAATTATCAGTGATTCCGTTTGTCATAGCTAAAACTTGGAAACAGACCATTTGCCCATCAGTTGGAGACTGGATAAAGATGTGGTTTTTCTATAAAATGGAATACTACTCAGCCATAAAGAATGACAGATTAGATTCATTCATGGGAAAATGGATGCATATTGAGGACATACTCCTAAGTGAAATAAATAAGTCACACATATGTAAATATGGAATAGTTTCTCTGGTGTGAAAACTATAATAGTACATAAGATCCTAATGATAAAAATGACAATGTGAAATAGGAAGAAAGGGGCTGAAGGTGCAGGGAAAGTGGGAGGGGCAGGGGAAAGGTAATAAGGGAAAAGAGAAAAATATGAGAAAGTGAAAAAATGGAAATGAAGTGTTTGTAAATGGGGAGGGGATAAGGGGGTGAAGGGAGGGCAGGGACAAGGGGAAAAAATGAGAACCAAGACCTGTCATGTAAAGGTACAAGATCCCAATGATGAATGTACCTGAACTGTATGCCTAAAATGTGCCAATAAACTCAATGAGAAAAAAAAATAATCAGTGATTGAGGAGCTTCCATTCCCTCGTGCCCGGAGGATTCCATCACTTGAGAGACAGTAGACTGGGGACTGGACTCAGAAGCCTGCAGGTATGGATTTAGAGCTTAAGATCAGCACTCCCACTTGTGTAAACCTTGGCAAATTATTTCACCCCACTGTACATTATTCATTCAGCCTCGCGTGTCTACTATGAAATCTGAGAAAGGTGCAAACTCATCTATGATGACAGAAAGTAGATCGCGTGCTGCCTGGGAAGGGAACTACGCAAGTGTACACAGACGTTGAGATTCATCAGTGATACATTTTCAGCGTGTGCAGCTCATCGTATATACGTTCTGTCTTGCTGGGATGGTTACATCTGTGTGTCAACTTGGATAGACTACCACATCCAGTTATCTCTTTAAAGACTAATCCAGGTGTTTCCGCAGATGTGGTTATATCTAGAATCAATTGAATTAAGTTGAAAAACTTATCCTCTGGGACCTGGATGGATTTCATCCAATAAATGGAAAGGCCTTAAAAGCAAAACTGGAGTTTCCTTAAAAGATAAAAAATCCTATACGTGGACTGAAGCATCATTTCCTGCATAAAACAATACTGTCCTCTCTCTCTCTCTCTGTCTCTCTATGTCTCTGTCTCTCTCCCTCTCTCAGATTTTTTTCTTTAAAATTATCCTTTTCTTTGGTAGAACTGTGTTATGGTTTATAAGTAGATGTAATTTGGGAGGTGCAGCCTGGTCAGTGAGTCAGTGGGTCAATGAGGGTGTGACCCGAAGTGATTATCTCCCTCCCTCCTCCTTGATTACTCACTGTACTTCCTGCCACCCTGCCAAGGGCTATTTCTCCTCTGTCATCCCCCATTTTCCACCCCACCCTGCTTTGGAGCCTGCCAAGTATGGACTAAGATGGCTATAAACTGTGAGCCTAAATAAATCTTTCTTCTTTAAGTTGTGAGTGTCAAGTATTGTGTCCCAGAAAATGAGAAAGAGACTAAGACAAACTCTAATACCTTTAATAGAGTTGTAACAAAAAAGAACAAAAGCTTTTAAACCTACACAAAAGTAGAAAATAGCCATAAATTTTCACTTAAAAGTAAAATTTAATTTATAAATTAAAATATGTCTATGAAGCAATTACTACACACTAGGCATATGGATTTTAGGGATCTGACCTAGACCAAGACCGACAAAGACCCTAATAGAGCTCCTGCTTCTAGTGGGGGGGGGGATAAACAGACACACAAGAAATTACATACAATCAAACAGGGAATGGTGCCACACAGAAAATATAAAGCAGGGTCAGTACAAGCACTGATTTAGCAGAGAAGGTAGCACGCTATGAAGCAATAGGGAAAAGAACATCTCAGTAGCAGGAGCTGCGGGGGTAAAGGCCCGAGGGGGCTGTATGCTTTGGATGTGGTTCAAGTGTGTCCCGAAAGGTTCACGTCTTGAAAGTTCGGACTCTGGTGTGGCTCTACCACTGATGAGATGGAAGACGCTGTAAGAGATGCGACCTGGTGGAAGGTAATTAGGTTCTGGGGACGCTGCCCTCAGAAGGGTTTAATGCTGGTCTCCTGGAGTGAGTTAGTTCTCTGGGGAGCAGGTTGTTAGAAAGTGAGGCCAAGCCCTGCACTTGGCCCCTTCTCACTAGGCTGTTTCCTTCTCTCTTCTCCACCACATTGTGACTCAGCCAAAGATACCCTCACCAGAAGTCAAACATATGTCACGTGTATCAGCACAACTCCTATGATTGCTGTGTCAGTCTGAGCACACAACAGTAAGCTAAGTAGGGAAGGTAACACAATAACATGTTAAGGAACAACAGGAGAGAGGCTATGAAGATGGAAACAGAACTCTAAAGGGCACCCAAGGGCTGAGAGAGAGTACCTAAGAAAGGACAAACTCAGAAAGGGCCTCAGACCTCTGCCACTGGGTGAGGGGACAGTGTTCTGGGTCTCCAGATAGGCAGAAACACCTCAGTGCCAAGGCCGGGGGTGAGTGCACAGAGAGTGGGGTGCTTCTGAGGGTGCTGGCTGAACTGGGAGCTGAAAAGGACACCCTGTTCCAGAGCCTCAGGCACCTCTGCATGTGGCTTGGGCCATGGCTGCACCAGGCCAGGTAGATGGGTCCCTAACAGCCAGCCTCCTTGTTCCCACTCCAGAATGAGTATGCTTTGGGCTCTGGGGAGGCTGTGGAGCCAGTGACCAGGCTGGCACCATTGGAGACTGCAGGATATGCTGCTGCCTTAATGTGGGCCTCAGTGGAACTTCAGGGGACCGAACAGTGGAGAGAAAAGCACACTGGAGAAAAGGCCAAAAAGCAAGGCACCCCTCCTCTGCCCACGTCCCTCCAGCACCCTCTACTGGCCAGGCTGACCAAATTCTGACTGGCAAAGGAGAAATACAGTGGGGCCCTCTGTATCCACTGGTGCTTTCAACCAATCAGAAACTGAAAATATATGGAAATCCCAGCACTCTGGGAAGCTGAGGCAGCAAGATCACCAATTCGAGCCCAGCCTGGGTAACTTAGTGACTTAGTGAGAACCTGTCTGAAAACAAAAAATAAAAAGGGCTGGAGATGTAGCTCAGTGCAAAGGTTCTGGCTTCAATCCCTAACACTGAATAGCTACATACGCACATAAACATTCCAGAAAGTTCCGAAAGCAAACTTGAATGTTTTCAAGATGCAGTGATGCACCCTGCTGCCCCCACCGCCCTCTCACAGACCCTCTGTCAGTCTCCGTCCTGCACTGCCCCCGTGGGGTCTCACTCTTGTGCTGCTGTGTAGTTAGAGCAATGATGTCTGAGTCTGTACTGAACATGCACAGATTTTTTTTCTTCTCGTGGTTTCCGAAACAATAGTCTACTATTCAGACAGCATTTACAAGGTATTAGGAGCTGTATGTAATGTACCGTGATTTGAAGTATGTGGGAGGATGTTCACAGGTTGCATGCAAATGCCAAGCCATTTTATATAAGGGACTTGAGCATCCTTGGACTTTGATATCCTAGAACTAAAGCCCCTAGCACACTGGATGACAGTTGTATGTCAAAGGCCTCATTCTGCTATCAAAGAACAGACAAAAAGAATAGATTTGGAGCCAAGAAACAATAAAATAAAACCCTCCACAAATGACCTCCCACGCTGTGGTAATTTCTCACATTATTATGAGATCTATCCTTCCTCAGGTAGAAGCCAACACACACACACACACACACACACACACACACACGCACACGCACGCACGCAAGCACGCACGCACAGACTCCCAGACTACCTGGGAAGTATTCCTGCAGGCACGTGACCTGGGCTCCACCAATCAGGTGCATCTTCAGAAGCTTAGCCTCCATGTGAGCCACAGTACCCCATGAGAAAGGCAAACATAGGTCCACACAAAATCTTGCATGTAATTGTTCTCTGCACTGTTCGTAATCGCTAGCAAGTGGAAGCAACCCCAAAGTCCATTAGCAAAATAAACAAAATGCCCACGCAATGGGGCACTGTTCAGCCACAAAAAAGAATGAATTACTGACCCATGCTGTAGTATGGATAAACTAGAAAACGGGCTGCCAAGCGAAGGAAGTCAGACCCAAAAGAGTACATGTTTCATGGTGTAGTTTATGTGAAATATCCAGAATAGGCCACTCCATGGAGAATGGATAAGTGGTTACCTAGGATTCAGTTTGAGGAGAAACGGGGGAGGGACTGCTCCAGAGAATTAGATTTCTTCTTGGGATGATAAAAAAGTTCTAAAATTGATTGCGGTAATAGTTTTGCCATTCTGAATCTACTAAAAACCATTGAATTATATACTTTAAATGGAAAAATTATATGGTATATGAATCATACCTCAATAAAGCTGTTATGAAAAAGTATGTAATATAATGTTAAGTAGGGATAGGAATATGAAATATGTAAGATAGACTTGAGTATAATGTCTGGCTTTGTCACTTACAAATTGTCTGATGTTGGATTACTTGCTTTATATTTCTAACCCTCAGATCCTCATCCATAAAGCTGGGATACTACTATCCTCTCCGTGGGGCAAGTGTGAGAATTAAACAAAGTAAATGATATTGCCTGGGACATACTACATGCTCAGCAAACACTGGAGAGTTTTGGTTGGTTTGTTTAGTTGGTTGGTTGGTTGATTTGGTTTGGTTGGTTGATTGTTAGTTTGGTTTTCTTCAGACAGGGTCTCACCATGTAGTTTGGGCTGGCCTTGACTCACTATGTAGCCAAAACTATTGAATTCATGACAATATTCCTGCCTCAGCCTCTCAATTTCTGGGATTACAGATTTGTACTGTCATGCCTAACCAGGGTTTTATTTTAAAAAGTAAAATCAAGTCAGGGCCAGGGATTTAGTTCCGTGGTTCTGCCGCCTGCTTTCCAAACACAAGGTCCAGAGTTCAATTCCCTAGTACCCCCCAACAGAATAAATAAATAAAATCAAGCCTACAATTTCAGCAACCGAGAAGGCTGAGGCAGGAGGATCACATATTTGAATCCAGCCTGGGCAATTCATTGTAATGTTGTGTCAAAATAAAAAGGGATCGCTGGGTGTGATAGTACAGGCCTGTAATCCCAGCACTCAGGAGGCTGAGGCAGGAGGATCACTGTGAGTTTGAGACCAGCCTGGGCTACATAGTGAGTTCCAGGTCAGTCTCAACTACATAGTGAGAACCTGTCCCAAAAAAAACCAGAAATAAATAAACAATGAAATGTTCAACTCAATGGTTTAAGAGAAGAAAAAAGTCACTTTAATGTGACTAGATAGCAAATTAATACACATCTTTTTAAAAAAAGTATAGCCAGCAGGATTTACTGATTATTGAAAATGGTATGGTTAGGGGGGAGGGGGAAGGGAAGGGGATGGGAGCAGAGAATCTCACTGGTTACAATGAAGCCTCAGTTTCATCTCCAGCCAGAGGAGAAGGATTGTGCTTAGGGCTGTCATGGGGAATCTCCATAATCACAGGTATAAAGCACTCAGCATATTTCATGAAACACAGTCGCTGTCATCATTATTATGGGGGGCGTGTGAGACAAGTCATCCAAACCCATCATCTTTCTTCTGGCACCCCCCCAAACTCCTACATGTGTCCCCTAAGATGATTCCAAGGAAGGCCTCCTCCGTGTCCCAATTTCTTTAAAAACATCTACCTCTTTACTTTGTACTTTCACCATCACTAGAAAAGAGGGGTGACTCAGGGCAACTTCCTCTCTTCCCCCATGCCATAGGATCTCAGGATTTTCCAGTAAGGGCTCTCTCTTTAGCAGAACTCCAGGCTTCCCACTCCAGCTTCCCTCCTGTTTCTCTTTAAAATCCCCTCTGGGGCTGGGGATTTAGCTCAAAGGCGCCACACCTGCCCCGCACACGTGCAAGGTCCTGAGTTTGATCCCTGGTAAGGGGTGGAGATCCCTTCTGTCATTTCCCTGGCTACTGGCCACCTGGGCTTCCCCAGCCTGGCCCTGGAGGCACATTCTAAATTCAGGTGTTGTGCCATTTCCTAATAGGCCAGGCTGGGTCCCCTGGCCACACCGGTTCACATAAGATCCGGGCTTCCGTCCCAGACATGACTGGTCTAATCACATACTCTGTCAGTGGTTGCCAGCTTTGCTGTACCTTCGAATCAGTTGTAGTCTTGGTAGAACACAGATTGCTGGACTCCACCCCAGAACCGCTGATTCGGTAGCTCAGAGAATTTGCAATTCTATCAAGTTCCCAAGTAACACTGATGCTACCGGTCTACGGACCATGGACCACACGTACAGAATCACTGCTCTGTGCACGTAATGGTTAAAACTGTTGTTCCTCAGCAGTTCACAGATCCACAGCCTTGGCCTTACCTTGAGTGTTAGAAATGCTGAGTCTCTGCAGGTGTGGTGGCTTTGGTCTCATTCCAATTCTAAAACACTGCCCTACACAACAGAATCCTACAGTCACTCAAGCAGCGAAGAAGAGTTACCTAGGCTGGGTGTGGTGGGACACACCCAGAAGCCCAGCAGTTGGGAGGCTGAGGCAGGAAGAATGCTGTGAGTTCGAGGCCAATTTGAACTACATAATGAGAACCTGTCTCCAAAAAAAAAAAAAGGAACTACTTAGTCTCTTGCTAGACATGTGCCCGTAGTCCTAGTCACTCAGGAGGCTGATGCAGGAGGATCACTTGAGCACCAGAGTCTGAGGTCAGCCTGAGCAACAAAGCAGGATTCAGCCTTAAAAATAAGAAAGAAGGAAAGGAGAGAAGAAAATGAAGGAAGGAAGAGAGGAAGAGTCTCAGGCCCTATTTCAGACCTACTAAGTCAAATCTACATTTTAACACTATCCTCAGGTGATTCATACAAGTGAAAGTTGAACAGAGCCTGACCCCAGTCCCAGCACTGCCTCATGTTAACTGAGATTTGGATCTTTGGAAGAGGAAAATCTCTTCCTGAGGTCCTAGCTTCCTCATTTATAAAATGGGAACAAAAGAAGTACCCACATCATAAAATTGTAATAAAGATGATGTGAATTAAACATAATAGGCCAGGAGTTTGGCTCAGTGGTTCTGCCACCTGCCTTGCAAACGCAAGGGCCCAAGTTCAATCCCCGGTACCAAAATAATAATAATAATAATAATATAATCAAATCAGGTGTGGTGGTGCACTCTCATAACCCCAACACTTAGGAGGCTGAGGCAGAAGGATTACAATTTCCAGGTCAGCCTGGGCTACAGGGTGAGACCCTGTTTCAAAACAAACAAACAACATGAGTTTAATGGCGTCTGGCATAAAAGAATGCACTGGGTAAATGTTTATTTGTGTTATCATTATTATTATTATTATTATTATTATTATTATTATTATTATTATTATTATTACTGGCTTCCATGTGTTTCTAAGAAAGTGTAGGCAAGGGTAAGAAATATGAAACAAGGCCAAAAGCTGTCCCCTGGGACCCTGGGAGCCACGGACATATCCCTAAAGGGGTTGAAACAGACACAGAGAGACAGGTACCAGAGTGGAGACCAGTGTTACAAAGAGCCATCAGCAAACCACCCACCCCAGAGGCTGACAGCGAAGAAATCAAAAAGCTGGCCGACCTCCCTCGTCAGCACCCTCACCCAGCTCTGGGTCAGCTCTTCCCCATCTGCCACCCAGCCCTGACCCTGGTGACGGAGACTGGAGCGGGTGTCACCTCCTCACCTCTGGCAGCCATGCGCCTGAGAGAGGCCACATCATTCAGAGGTTCTAGTCACCGGACATCGCCGTGATAAGCGTCCCCACGGGGTGAGCAGGAAGGCAGGCTGCAGACTCAGGCAGGCCTGGGTGTGGCCGACTCCATGCCCTGCTACTTCTGTGCTCCTCTTGTCCCCCTTCACCCTTCCTCTTGTCCCCTCTCCTGCATCCTTTTTACCAACCTGATTTCCCGTTTTCTGTGCCCTCTCCTTCTGCGGCTAAATCATCCACCAAAGGCTCCACCCCCTAATACCATCCTCTTGGGGGGCTAAATTGTCAACATGTGAATTTTTTATTATTGCTAAACTTACTTTAACAGATAACACAAAAACCTAAACAGTGTACGTATTCATGGGGCCCCTCGTGACATATCGACACAGTGCATGTGTAGATGCAGATGTCCTACCTCCTCTAACATTGGCCATTGCTCCACGGGGAAAACGTCCCCAACCCTCTCCTCTTAACTTTCTGAAACGTACAGAACATAATCATCACCTGTCGTCACCCGCTGGACAGAAGCGCACCTGAGCCGCTCACTCCAGCTAATTAGAGCTCAGTCTGTACCCACCGGTCTGCTTTCCTCCTCCCTTCACACCATGTGCGTTTTGAGGGGACACAAACAGCCCAGGGCAGCACCCCGCCCCCGTGAGACCTGAGAATGTAAGGGGGTCGGGGACAGGCAAAGGGAGGAGGAGGACCCAGCTCGGGTTCCCGGGCTTCTCCCTCCCACCTCAGCACCCACCTGACCAACCTGGACCACCCAGGATCTGTTCACTACTTCCCAGAGCATTGCTCAGTGAGAAAAGCAAACTGCAGAAAAATGTTTGATACAGTGTTTGTAACACATCAGGAAAAGCAAGAACAAAAATATGCATGTGGATCTGCATTTGATACAAGTGCATAAAGGAGACTATCAGTTAGGAGTGGTTGTCTAAGGGAGTCAGAGTGAGAAGGGGAGGGTGGAGCAAAAGGAAAGCAGAAAAAGAAAAAACCTTGAATAAAAAATGTACACGGAGCCAGGGATTTAGCTCAGTGGCACTGCTTCTGCCTCGCAATCTGAGTTCGACCCCCAGTACCCAAAAAAAAAAAAAATTGTCCATGGAAGCTGGGCGCTGATGGCACATATCTATAATCCCAACACTTAGGAGGCTGAGGGAGGAGGATCCCCATGAATCAGAGGCCAGCCTGAGGTACACAGTGAGTTCAAGACCAACCTAAACTACAGAGCAAGACCCGGTCTCAAAAGACAAGCAGAAGGCAGGAAGTGGGGTGGGCGCCACCGACGGCCGGACGGGGCTGCTGGTGCTCAGCTCCGTGTTTGGGGTTAATGTCCTTCGGATGCTCCTCCAGTCCTTCTCCTCCTTCGTGTCTTCGTGCTGCAGAAGGACGCGGAGCAGGAGTCGCAGATGCGAGCCGAGATCCAGGACACGAAGCAGGAGCTCTCTCTCCCCGGGTCAACATGATGGACGAGTTCATCCCCTACGCGCCTGGAGCGGAAGAACAGCAAGAGGACCGACAGGGGAAAGCTCCGACGGCTCAGTTGGCCAAGATAAAGTCAGAAGCGTGGCCTTCTACCTCCTGCAGGCTGCGCTGATGACCTCGCTCATCTGGAAGTACTATCCGGATGCCGCCGTGGCCGTCGTACCCAGAAAATGAATAACCCCGATGGGCCGCCTGGTGGCCTTTCCTACCAGAGCAGCAGGCGGTATCAGAACCACCTGCTGGATTTTAGTCGGAAACAAAGTTGTGGCTGTTATGCTCCATCCTTTCCGCTGAAAAGGAAAAAGAATACAGATTCACGACTTTAACAATGATTTTCTCTTCTTGGGTTAAATATCTGACAGACACTTTTGCCAGCAAAAGTACACTGGCTAGCTCTTCTGTTAAATGTGTTTGTTCTTATAATTTATATGAGACTCTCACAAGAATTATCGTTTTCTATACCCATCATTGAGCCAGAAAGTCCAGTTTATGACAGGTGTACCAGACAACATCACACCAGGTTTGTAATACATGGGAAACCTTTAAAGAATGTATGAAAATGTTTTTCTTTTAGTATTATTTGACTTTTTTTTTTATTTTTCAGTACTGGGGCCCTTCACACTGAGCTACATTCCCCAGCCCTTTTTATTTTTTGAGACAGGCTCTCACTAAGTTGCGTAGTCTTTCCTTGAACTCACAACCCATCTTCCTCGGCCTTCTCAGTAGTTGGAATTACAGGCCTGTGTCACCAGGCCCACCTATTATGTTTTGATCTTTAAAAAAACAAAAACAAAAACAAAAACAAAACAACTATATTCTAGCCAGGTGTGATGATGACTCCTGAAATCCCAGCACTTGGGAGGCTGAAGTAGGAAGATCACCGTGAGTTTGAGGCCAGCCTGGGCTACATAGTGACTTCAAGGCCAGCCTGAAGTGCAGAACAAGACCCTGTCTCAAAACAAAAAACAAAACAAAACAAAAAAAAAACCCTATATTTTAGCTGTTCATGTTAGCATACTCCTATAATCCCATCCCTCTAAGAGGCTGAGTCAGGAAGATCACATGTTCAAGCCCAGCCTGAGCAACTTAGCAATTTAGTGAGGTTCTGTCTCAAAATCAAAAAATAAATAAAAAGAAAGATACAGCTGGAGATACAGTTAAGGGCATTAGCCCTTGGTTAAATCTCCACTACCTCCCCCACCAAAAACAATTTTTTTGTTTTTTTAAAATTCTACAGATTTACAAGAAGTTGTAAGAATATTACAGAGCAGCTCCCCATACCTGTCACCATGTTCTCCATCCAGTATTTTACATCTTCTGTTTCTTTTGTGAGACTTTCTAGTTTTAATTTGCTTCAAGAGTGTTTGCAACTGCTTCTTGAAGCATGCTTACTGTGGTTACTTTAAAATACTTTTTTTTTTTTTTTAAATCCCCTTCACCTTCCTCCCAGTGCTCCTCCTCTGGTTCCCTGGTCACCTTTTTCATACTTCTGGATACTCTTTGCTTCAGCACAAGTTGTGGCTTATAATGTTTACATTGATTGGTTATTAGGTTCCAGTACTCAGCACATCTTTCTTCCTCTTATTTCCCCTTCCCCTCCCCTCACCCCTCTTCTTGCTCCCTTGGACACTTCCCCTATTGGATGAGATCTGTACCTTTGTCCCTTTCTATCTTTTATCCTTTTCTTTGTTTGTATTTTCACTCACTCAAATGAGGAATATCGTATTATATTCAAGCTTGTGTGTGTCCGATTTATTTCACTCAACATTATGTTTTCCAGATGCATCCATTTTTCTACAAATGCCTCAAAGTTACTTTAAAATATGTATCAGATGATTCCAATATCTGGGTCATCTTGATGTTGGCATCTATTAATTGGCCTTTCCCATTCTGCTTGAGATTTCCCCATTCTACTTGACATGTAAAGGTATTATCTTGTGCATCTTAAACATTAGATATACTATATTATAAAGATTAATTCCTTTTTAAATTTGCTCTCTCACTGTCTAGGCCATCAGCAGAGCTCGGTTCACACTTTCCCAGTGTCAGTCACCTTGCACATCCTACACATTGGCTGAATCACAAGAAGTAATGTAATACATTACTCTGTAATGTATTACAGAGTAACTATAATCACATAGACCTGCACACAGCAAGCCTGTTTGCATATACAAGGAGATTGTATATATGCATATAGGTGTACATAAATAATTCTTTTGCTAAATGACTCCATAAAGTCCATTGTGGGGGATTAGAGGTGATGGGGCCCCCACCATAGTGTAGGGGACCTGAGAGCTAGGCAGGGCATCAAAGCTGGCTCATGAACACAATTGGCAGTTGATACTAAGGATGTTGGGAACCTGATGATCTCAGGGTAGCTCTTCATTCACGTGGCAACCAGCCTTTCCCAGAGTGGGTCTTAGAGCTAAGCAGACAGCGCCTTCCCAGAAATGGCCTCCAAGTCCGTGTAGCAACTATGGCGGCACATGAACCACCAAGGCCAGCCCAGATTTGAGGGGACAGACTTTTCAGATAGGAAGGGGTCAAAGGCATCAAAGATTCTTTTTTTCCCGGGGGGAGGGTCAGACCCAGGGTCACCCTGCCACTGAGCTACATCCTCAGCCCCTTTTATCTTTTACTTTGAGACAGGGTCTCACTAAGTCTCTCAGGCTGTCCTTGAACTAGTGATGCTCCTGCCTCTGCCTCCTCAGTTGCCAGAATCACAGGCATGCACTACCATGTTCAGCTTAAGATGTTTTTAAACTACCACAGCCTGCCCTCTGGCCACAAATTATTTATATTCCTTCCACATACAAAATATGCTCATCTCTTTCCATGCCTCTAAAGTCTCTTTGTGTGTGTGTGTGTGTGTGCGTGTGTGTGTGCCAGGTTCAGACTCCGAGCCCAGGATATCACGCCTAGCTCAGATCCCAGCATTGGGGAGGCGCACTAGTGCCAGAGTACAGGGACCTCCGAGCACTTCCAGAGGGCAAGAAACAGACAACGGTGAGTGTTCAGAGCTGCGCTGCCCATAGTGGAAGCCGCTAGCCACAGAAGGAGCCGGTGTGGTGGCACACACCTGCCATCCCAGCGCACGGCAGGCTGAAGCAGGAGGCTGAGGCTGAGCACTTGAGGACTTTGTGAGGAAAGCTAAAAAACAAAAAAGGGCTGGGGCTGTAACTCAAGGGCAAAGACTCTGGCTCCAGTCCCCAGTACTCCCAATAAATAAATGAAAATTTTGGTTTGTCCATTGTAGTAGCCAAATCTTAAGTACTCAACAGCATCTACAATTGTCCCTGATCATTTGCAGGTGCTTGTTTCAAGACCCTTCACAGACCCTTCACCAAAGGCCACAGGTGCTCAACTCCCTTATATAAAAGGACGCCATTGTCACATGGAGCCCGTGTACATCTTTCTGTACCCCTCAAATCACCTCCGCACTATTTATTTACAATAATTAATACAATGTACCTGCTATGTAGATGTTTGTTATACTGCATTGTTTGGTGAATAACCATCCAAAAACAAAAAAATGTCTATGCATGCTTAGTACAGGTGGAATTCTTTTTTTTTTTTTTGGTTTTTTGAGACAGGGTCTCACTATGTAGTTGAGACTGACCTGGGACTCACTATGTAGCCCAGGCTGGTCTCAAACTCATAGCAATCCTCCTACCTCAGCCCCCCCGAGTGCTGGGATTACAGGTGTGCGCCACCACACCTGATTTTGGAATTATTTTTTAATCCACAGCTGTTTGAGTCTGCATCTACGGATGCAGAACCCACCTGCAAAGAGGACCAAAGACCTTAGGCAATGCAAAGGCAGAATGTCTCCATCATTGCAGAAAGTCTGTGAATGGCGCTACTTAGACAGTAGGCGTACAGTTATGCCCTGCAGCTCCCCGATCCTACTCAGCTGAGTTGTCTCCAAAGCCTACTCTGCCTCAGGGTGTGGGGGGAAAGGCCCCCTCAAGCACAAGTGAATGGGGAAACTGAGGCTGGAAGAGTTAAGCACCAGCAAGTGGTGCAGTCTGGAGAAGAAGGAAGCACTTGGGGTCCTGGCCAGACCATGAGAATGAGCACCATTTAGATTTGGAGTATTGCACCCCTCATGGCCCTCAACAGAGTCCCAGCCCTCCGAGGATTAGGACTAGGAGCAACTGAACCTCACTTGTACCGGGATCCCCAGAAAATGCAGGAATTAAGTAGAACACACTTCAATATTGACCCATGAAAGCCAAGAGCAGTAGCACACACCTGTAATCCCAGCTACTCAGGAAGCTGAGACAGGAAGATCACAAGCTCAAGACCAGCCTGGGAAATTTAGCAAGATCCTGTCTCAAAGTAAAATATGAAGAGCTAAAGATGTATCTCAGTGGTAGAACACTTACCTAGCATATGTAAGATTTGGGATTCAACTTCCAGTAATTTTAAAAAAATTGACCTACTGAGTAACAGGGAAGCCACAGCATTTATTCCCAGCTCACAACCCTCCCTGGCTGGGAACTGGTCTTCGGGGACTCAATTCTGGTACTTCTTAGTCTGTTCTTTTGTTTTGTTTCATTTTGTTGTGATGGAGTCTCCCTATGTAGTTCCGGCTGGCCTTGAACTCATGACGATCTTCCTGCCTCAGCCTCCCAAGTGCTGGGATCACAGGTGTGCACCACCACGCCAGTGACTTTTAGTCTGTTCTGTGTGCAGACAGTTGAAATGCCTCCGACTCAACTGGAGAACCAGAAAGATGCAGGCACACAAAGGGGGAAGCTGTCAGCATGGGGGAGCTGCCCACTGCAATCACAAGTGAGGGCCAGTGTAAGCCGAGGGAGTGCAGTGTGGTAGGAGGACACCAGCTGGTGTCCCACGGTGCATCCTAGAAAACCTCCCAGCCAGAGGGCAGGCGTGAGCCTGTGGTGATGGGGAGCTAGCAGCAACCTAAGTGTCCGTCTCTGGGGGAGTGGGCGAGCAGAGGCGCTGTGGGCACGCTCTGGACCATACGTAGCTGTTAGAACCGGAGAACCCAATGTCCCCAGCTGTATGGAGAGATCTCAGCAACTGTAGCATT
>NW_022900931.1:58865308-58881054 GCF_012274545.1 Fukomys damarensis
TGTGTGTGTGTGTGTGTGTGTGTGTGTGTGTGTTCAAGGAAGGAGTAGAAGATTTATAGCACAATTTCATTTATGTAAATTGGAATCACGTGTACACACAAAGTCACAAGTTATAAAGGTGCATCTTTGCCGCTATATATCAAGTGCATTAAAGTGGGTATCAGTGAGGGGGAGGGGCCAGAATGGGAATTGGGGGTGGGGGTCACACCTTAGAGGGTCTTTTATGGACCAATTGTGATGCCGTGCTATGAGCGGAACAGTATGATTCATAACTTTCTGCAGCTAAGGATGAGAAAGAAAAGAAATAAAAGAACGGAAAATATGAGGGTGCCTGCACATCAGAACAATTTCTCCCCTGCTACGCGATTGTTATTATCCCAGGCTGACAACAAGCACAGCAGTCAGACTCTGCCCCTGCTCTCCTCACTCCTGCCACCCCCCCGGAAGTCTCCATCTGTGCCAGGCTATCCGGAGGGAGCTGGGCACCTGCTACGGCACTTTGACAGCACGTGCAACAGGGTGAGCACACAGCCCAGCCCCGTCATTTCTTCCCCAGGCCTCACTTATATCATCCAGCGGGGATGACCAGGGTATTAGTCTGGATCCTCTAGAGGACAAAAGCTTAGCATATACAGGCATGCACCTGCCTAACAGTGATTTGGTCAGTGACAGACCACATTCGCAATGTGATCTCATAAGATTATATTGCTTGCCTGGCGGACAGTGCACACCTGCAATCCCAGCACTCGAGAGGCTGAGGCAGAAGGAATTGGGCCACGTAGTGAGGCAGTGGCCTCAAAAAAAATTTGTAACAGTGGACCCCCGAGTTACTACCAGCCTGACAATCAAACAACTTGGGTTACAGCTGGAATTTTAGTTTTAACTTGCAAACAAAGTATTGAGTTACGACAGAATGCCAGCCACTTATGCTCCCAGATGGTCTCAGTTACAGAACCCTTACAGAGTTCGGAAAGGAATACTACTATATCGTTTCCTGTGTGGGGTTAATTGACAAATCCTGGACCAATGTCTCTCTAAGGATACTGAGATCTGCCTGTAGAGGGAGAGAGACTTTGTTTTTTTTTTTGTTTTTGTTTTTGTTTTTTTGAGACAGGGTCTCTCTATGTAGTTGAGACTGACCTGGAACTCACTATGTAGCCCAGGCTGGTCTTGAATTCACAGTGCTCCTCCTGCCTCAGCCTCCCAAGTGCTAGGATTACAGGCATGCACCACCACACCCGGCTAAGAGAGAGACTTTGAAGGCTGTGTAGAGGAGCCTGAGCCTTCAGTTGACCAACTTAAGTTATAACCAGCCCTCACGAAGGAATTGAGTTCATAAATCAAAGATCCGCCATATTCCCTGGTTCCTCATTGAAGGCACCTTAGTTTTTGCAAGTACACACTAGGATGTTCACACAACAAAACAAATTAGCAATTCATCTCTTGGAATGTAGCCCTGTCATTACGTGACACATGTCTACGGACAGGAGAGCTGTCTATTATGGGAATACACCGGTGGTTCCTATGATTATACAGAGGCTGAGGAGTCCCACAGGCCATCTGCAAACTGGAGAAACAGGGGTGCTGCTGACACTGTAGTAGCTTAATTTAGTTATTATAAATAGACGGAGAAGCCTGAGATAAGGATGGATGGAAGAGCAGCCAGTTAAGCTTAGAATTGTAAAAGAAAATAGCCCAGGTAGGTTAAGAAATAGCACAAGCAGCTAAACCAAACTTGGAGATGAAAAGGTAAACAACAAAAAAAGGCTGTGATGGGAAAAGAGATAGCTAGAACTCTTCCCTCCAGGACTGACTCAGCCACACGCGTTAAACTTTAACAGGTCCCCTTACCTCCAGGGCCTGAAGGGAACAGATATGCCAGGTAAACCGTTTTCTTTTTGAACTTTTGAATTTCAGCCCCTTCGGCTCTCTACCTATATATAAGCTGAGGTAAAGAAAACATAACTGTACTTTCTCTCCCCTCTTGGGTATCCAAACTTTTTTCTTATCTTTTCTAATGAGCACTCTCTTAAATTCTTCCTTTTGTCCTCAGATTTATTCCTCATTGTTCAGAGACAAAAGGAACTGTTTCAACATTGTTAAGTCAGAGTCAAAAGGTCTCAGAATCAGGGAAGCCCATGCAAAGGGGCCCAGGAACCTGAGGGTGGAGAGAGTAACCAACGGTTTATGTCCCAGGATCCAAAGACCAGAAAACATGGAGCACTGATGTCCATGGACAGGAGAAGGTGCCCTCCTTGGCAGAGGGAATGTGAATTTCCCTTTCCTCTGTCTTCTCCCTCCCTGCCCAGTGCTGAGGATTGAACCCAGAGCTTTTGGATTCATCCCCAGCCCATTTTTGGTTTTGTTTTTATTTTGAAACAAGGTCTCACTAAGCTGCCTAGGCTAGACTCAAACATGTGACCCTCCTGCCTCAGCCTCCCCAAATGCCAGGAACATTTTTAAATGAATAGCAGAAGCTCCCTCTCTGTCAGTCAGGTGGCTTCATCCACACACTCCAGACATATACTATGAGAGTCCCCAGTCACATCCTGTCCCTCACCTTAGCCTCAGTGGTGGGCTGAGCAAGGTAAAGGCTGCTGAGGGAGTCCTAGGAGAGATTTTAGAGACTCTCAGGATTGAATTTCAGTTTCTCTTTCCAGGCTCACCCGGGCACGCCCACACTGGCTCACAACCTGGCCCCACCCGCCCATGCCCTTCTAAGTCAAAGTGAAGATTCACTTTTCACTTTGCTGATTTCACTTTAGACACATCAGCGGACGACTGCATGCTCAGCCTGGACCCAAGCCATGGAGATGCCGCTGGGGAGACCCTCGCCACCTAGTCATGGCCACCACGATCTCTGTGTGGCTCCCGGTGGCTATGGCGCTGGGCTGGGCCCCAACAGGCCCTGTCCCCACTGCCGAGCCTACCTCAGCCGGGACAGACTGCCACCTTGAGACATTCTATCTGTCACCACGTGAGATGGAGGCCTTCAAGAAGGCGAGGGATGCCTTGGTGTGTGCCTGTGGCTATGAGAGAAACCCCACCCGGCTGCTGCGGCCAGACTGCTGGCCTGTGGACTAACATCTGCCCATTCCTGCCACCGCCCTATGGTGAGAGATTGAGAAAGACAAAGATATAATGAGGTTTAGGTGGGGCCTTGTGGAGCTCTAAGTCTTGATGGGAGGAAAAGACCCCAGGCAAATGGCTGCAGGTTTATTTACAGCGGTGGAGATAGGGGAAGTGCAGGGGGAGGTGAAAGGGGCTGGTCTGTAACCAAGGCAGCCTCGCGTCTGACATTTCTCTGGCGAACAGGTGGGAAGGAAGACAGTCCTTCACCTTTGTGCTCCGCCACACCCTCTTGTCTGCCGCCTGTCCTCCTCCCACGGAGTTAGGCCTGGCCCTAGCGCTCCCAGCACGTGCTGCTGTGGGACAGCCTCTGGCCTTCCTCCGTGACTAACCTCCGTCTTCCTGCTGCTGGTTCAACTTGAACCCTCCTGCCAGGTCAACCTGCTTGCTCGCTGCCGTGGGTGAGCTCAGCGCACCCTGCTATCTAGGAAAAGGACCTCCTGCTGAAGGTGCGGCTGCCCGCTCTTCCCCGGAGCCTGGGGCCTGCGGCAGCTGCGGGTGAGTCAGAAGTCACCTTTGCCTTGCCCTGACCTTGCCCCCCTCCCGAGCCTCCTCCAATGGCCCCTGGCCGTCTCCCTGCTGGTCCCACTTTCTATCCTGTCCCTCTTACTTCCACGTGATCTTGATCCTTCTCCTCTTGCTCTTCTGTCCTCTCCCTATGGCCCATCTGTTCCCAACCTGGGCCCCTGTCCTGCTCTACACTTATCCCCTCTGCCCTCCCCATCCCTCTCCCCACACCTTAGCCCTGTTTTTTGTTTGTTTGTTTGTTTGTTTGTTTGTCTGGGGGGGTTGTACCAGGAATCGAACTCACTTGTCAGGCATGTGCTGCGCGGCTGAGCTACGTCCCCGCCCGAGGACCTGCTCACCGCCTTCCCCCCCTGCCCTCCCCACGCAGCAACTGTCCCCTCCCTGCCCCCCAGCCTGTTCTCTTCTTGCCCGTGCCCATGCCCTGTCCCGTCAGGCCTCTGTTACCCTCACCTGACCCCATTTCACTTTTCCCCTCACCTGCCCTTGTCTTTCCGCCTCACCCACATCTCTCCACCTGTACCTTCCTCCCGCCCCCCTCCTGTCCCCTCACCTGTCCATCACCTGTCCCATGTCACTTGCCCTCCTCCGCATACTCCCCACCTCATCCCACCTCCTGAGCCTTCCTGCCTCTCTTTCCTCACCTGCCTCCCCTCACCTGGTCTGTCTCACCTCTCCAGGTGTGGGAGCGCCCCGTGGCCCTGCAGGCTGAGCTCGCCCTGACTGACACTGGAGGTCCTGGGCTCCGTGACAGACCCGGCCCTGGAGGACGTCCTGGAGCAGCCCCTCCGCACACTGGCGCACATCCACGCCCAGCTGCGGGCCTGTGTGAGTGCCCGGGTCCCAGTGCCCCTCATGGGCTCTGAACCCCGCCCTTCCCTGTGTGCAGGCCCAGCTCACAGCGCCCTCTCTGCCCCCAGGTCCTGGCTCAGCCCACAGCAGCCCCCAGGATCTACAGCCACCCCCTGTTCCGATGGCTGCAGAGGCTCAACCAGGCCACCAAGAAGGTGAGGGAGCAGGAGGGTTGATGTCTGGGCCATCAGGGGACCAGACCCTGGACAGCCCCTGAGCCCTCTCTCTGACTCCCCACAGGAGTCCCCTATCTGCCTCCAGACCTCTGTCACCTTCGGCCTCTTCCGCCTGCTCATCCGGGACCTGAGATGTGTGGCCAGGCCGGAGCTGTGTGCCTGAGAATGTGCGCTGCCTCTGCCTCCTGAGGCCCCACACTATTTATGCACTAACCCTTGCCCCGACTCAAGTCACTTGCTCTCCCTCCTTGTTTATGGAGCTGCAGCCCTGACTCAGACCCAGAGCTGAGTTTATTTTTTTATACTTTTTTATTTTTATACAATGTGTACAAATAAAAAACACAGGCTTGGACCCTTCTGTGGCCAGGGAATCCTTGAGTGTGTGCACGTTGGTGACTGAGGGTCAATGTCCACGTTCATAGGCAGGATTCATGGCTGGTGGTGCACACCTGCGTGCCCAATGTGTGTGACCGTGTGTCCGCTAGGGACGTGGAATGTCCTCCAAAGGCCTGTGTGTGGCAGGCTTGGTCCCCAGTGCAGCAGAGTTCAGAGGTGGGGCCTTGGGGAGGTGGTTGGGCCTTGAGAGCTCTGATCTCACCAGTGGCTTAATCCACTGATGGGTCCGTACTCTGATGGGCTATTGGGAGGTGCTGGAGACCTAGGAGGTGGGGTGAGTTACAGGGAAGGACTTGGGCTTCTTCCTTGTCCCCAGCCTCCCCTCCTCTCCCCTCCCCTCCTCTCCTCTCCCTTTCTCCCTCCCCACCCCTTCCTGGCTGCCATGAGGTGAACAGCTTTGCTCCACACATGCTCTCCACCATGAGATTTGTCTTTGTCCCAGGCCAAAAGCCATAGAGCTAAGCAACCATGGACTGAAACCTCTGAAGTCATGAGCCAAAATAAATCTTACCTCCTTTTGGTTGATTTTCCCAGGGATTTTGTCACAGCGATAGAAAACGAAGACAATATCCAAATCTAACCAAAGTTGTGTAGCTGTGCACATTTATGCCATATGGATGCAAGTATGCATTTATGGACATGTTTATATGTGTTTGTTTGAATTGTATATTTCTCTTTGTCATGTGTACCTAGGACAGGATGGGGTCTATATCCCTCAGGATGCTTTATTCTAAGTAATCAGAAAATGCAAATGGTCAAAGTAAAAATGATTTTATAATTCCACACAAGCAAAAAATCAGCTGGCAGAGTAGGTCTAGGACTAGTTAATTCATTCATGCAACAGTTCATTCATTCAATAACATGCTGGGGAAACCAAATCCTCTCTATTTCTATTGGCTGACTCATATTGTGCCTACCTCATGATCCCAAGATGGCAGCCATAGCTCCAGCTCTTCTACATAAACAACTTCCAAGTCATAACAAACCACTCCAAACTCAGTGGAGCAAAATAGCAACTATCTTATTATTATGCTCACAAGACCCAGCATGGATAATTTGCCTCAGCTCTACAACATCCAAGGCCTCACATCTTCATCTACACTTTTTAAAATGGTGTTTCACACTTATATATGCTGGACAAGTGCTCTACCACTGACCTACATCCCAAGCCCCACTTCTTTACTTATTAGAAACAAGGAAGCAGACGTAGTCAACTATTTGACCTTTGACAAAGAGGCAAAAAACACACACCACAGGAAACATAGCCTCTTTAATAAGTGGTGCTGGGAAATTGGCTACCCATATGCAGAAAATTGAGTCTAGACTCATATATCTCATCATGCACTATACTAAAATAAAAATGGATCAAAATCTAAATATTGGGCTGGGGATTTAGCTCAGTGGTTCTGGTGCCTGCCTCACAAGCATAAGGACCTGAATTCAATCCCTGTACCAAAAAAAAAAAAAAAATCTAAATATCAAAACAAAAATGCTTAATCTGCTAGAAGATAAAATAGGCACAGGCAAGGACTTTCCAAAAAGAACCCCAATGGCACAAGAAATAATACAGAGAAAAAATGTAACAAAAAAAAAAAAAAAAAAAAATCTAAATATCAAAACAAAAATGCTTAATCTGCTAGAAGATAAAATAGGCACAGGCAAGGACTTTCCAAAAAGAACCCCAATGGCACAAGAAATAATACAGAGAAAAAATGAGATCACATCAAATGAAAAAGCTTGTGCATAGCAAAGAATACAGCCAATGGAGTGAAAAGACAATTTATAGAATGGGAAAAAATTTGCCAGCCCTTCCTCAGATAGTGGAATAACATCTAGAGTATATAAAGAACTCAAAATATTAGACTTCCCAGGGCCAGAAATTTAGCTCAATACACCGAGCCTGCCTCCTAAGCGCAAGGTCCTGAGTTTGATCCCCAGTACCAAAACGACAAACAATTAGACCTCCCAAAATAAAAGGCCCAATCAAAAAATGGGTAAGTGGGCTGGAGATTTAGCTCAGTGGCACTGCACCTGGCTTACATGTGAAAGGTTCTGAGTTACATCCTGGTACCACCAAAAAAAGGGGGGGGGCAAATAAAATAGACCCTTCTCAGAAGAAGTACAGATAACCAATAAATACAGGAAAAAATGTTCAGCATTGCTGGCCATTAAAGAAACGTGAATTAACCAGGTGTGGTGGTGCATTCCTGTAATCCCAACACTTGAGACGCTGAGTCAGGAGGATTGTTGAAAGTTTGAGGCTAGCCATGATTATATAGTGAGTTCAAGGCTGTCCTGAACTACACAGCAAGACCCTGTGTCAAAAGACAGAAAGAAAGAAAGAAAAGGAAAGAGAGAGAATTTTAAAAACATGAGATTCCATCTTACTCCAGAAAGAATGGCTGTCGTCAAGAAATCAAATAACAAATGCTGGTGAGGATGCAGGAAAAAAGGAACCTTTCTACATTGTTGGTGAGAATGTAAACCAGTATAACCACTATGGAGATGATTATGGTAATTCGCCAAAAACTAAAAATAGAAATTCCATTTGACCCAGCTATTTCCTTTCTAGATATTTCCCAAAGGAGTTAGAGACATCATATTGCAGGAAGGCATGCACACCCATGTTTATATAAGCTCAGTTTATAATAGCTAAATCTTGGAAATGGCCTACATGTTCATAAACAGATAAATGGATAAGCAAAATGTATTTATACACAATGGAGTATTACTGTGCCATAAAGAAGGATAACTTGAGTCCTTTGGGCAACCCATGCAGAACCCCTCCTATCCTTCAGGAGCTATTCCTGTTCCCCAATAAACCATTCCTACTCTTAACCTCCTTTGTGCTTTGGAACTTATCCTTTGATTTCAGGGGACACAGACTTGGCACATCTGACATATAGCAGGTTGGGAGTTATATTTCTCCTCCAATATTTTGGGGGTTGCACTGAAATCATTGGAAAGAGAGGCTTTCAAACTCCAAGTGATCATACAGACGGGACCAACAACTAGGTTGATCTTCTAAAGGGAGTTCATAACTGCTAAACCCCAACATGACTCCTACCCAAGACCCATTAGATTAGCTCTCTGGAAAAGGCCCCTGACTGCTGTCTGTTCCTTACTAACCCTTCTCAGCTCAATGCAGATAGACCAAAACTACGTCCATCCCCACTTTATACAGTTAGGGATAACTCTTCAGAGGGGAAGAGCATAGGCAGCTAAGTTAGATAGACACTAATATACAGCCAGAGAGGGACTGGGCTCTCGAGCAAGTCAGTGGAAGGGTGCAGACATCAGAATTGTGGCTGGAGTCGCATTTGAAAGAAAGCAAGGCCTCAAGATAGTCATGTGGCCTTCCTTGCACACTTCCCTAAGGGAGCAGCAGAACTGTACAGTAATTCGTACCTCAGTCCATTAACTCAAGATAGGCATCAGACACCTGAGCAGGTGAACAGATCACCTGGACCTGTTCTTGCCCCAAAATGCTTCTGTTTTGTTTTGGTTTGGTTTGCTTTTGGTTTTTTGAGACAGTCTTGCTTTGTAGGTCAGGCTGGTCCTGAACTCTCCATGTAGTCCAGGTTGGCCTCAAACTCTTGACGATCCTCTTTCTCAGCCTCCCAAGTGCTGGGATTACAGATGTGCATCACCACACCTGGCTTAATGTTTCTGCTTTAGAAGTCATAGATGAGCCAAAGTTAATAATCAAACTAGTTGATTATAGTTTGATCCAGGTCCTACCCACATTGTGACTTTGCTGTATAAATTATCTCTGACAAAAGGCCTTAGTGGCCACCCACTCAGGGACCCCTCTTGTCCCACAGAAGCTATTCCTATTCACCAATAAACCTTTCCTACTCTTAAAAAAATAAAATAAAACTTGAAGCATTTGTAGGTAAATGGATGCACTTTCGGAGCATGTTCAGTCAAATAAATTAGACACACAAGTTTAAATATGGCACAGTTTCTCTTATATGAGAAACCCAAACTATAAACAGAGAGCAAAACGTAGTATACATAATAGGAAGGAGGAGGATCTTTCTCAAATGGGAAGGGGCGTAAGAGATGGAGGGGTAAAGAAAAGAAGGGGAAAGGACTTTTAAAAAGAGAGTTGGAGAGCCGGGGATTTAGCTCAGTGGTTCCGCCACCTGCCTCACAAGCACAAAGTCCTGAGTTCAATCCCTGGTACCTACCCCTCAAAAGAGAGGGAGAATTGGAAAAATTGCAAATAGAGATTTTTTCAAATGGGATGGGAGTCAAGAGCTGGAGGGAGCTGAGAGGGATGGGAGGGGAAGGGGACAAAAAAGAATTAAGATGTGTCATAAACATGTACGAATTCCCCACAATAAATGTAATCGTTATGCACTGCATACGCATACTAATAAAAATATATAATTAATTAAAAAGGAGAAAAACGAGGAAGAAACTTGCACCAAAATTCCCTTAGATGTGCGCGTTTGTCTCATTGGCTAGCATTTAGTCACGTGTCAAAATGTAAACCAATCACTGTCAAACGAATAAAGATTCGCGTCTGAGATGGGAACCAGGTGTTTCCATGAAAACCTGTGCCCCAGGGGGTGAACACCAGAACAAACTTAGAGCCCACCCAGTGAGAGGAAGGAAGGGAGCCGGGCAGCATCCTGCCAGGGTACCCTGAGGTTCCACAGATGAACTGAACCAACCACAGATGGAAAATATTTTTTAAAAAGTATCTCTGTATTAAGTATATACAGGCTTTTTTTCTTGTTATTATTCTCTAAACAATAGCGTTTAACAACCATTTACATAGCGTTTACAATGTATTAGGCATTATAAGTAATCGACAGCTGACGTGAAGTCTGAGGGAGGATGTGTGGACATTATATGCAAATGCCGTGTGAGAAACCAGAATGTCTGTGGGTTTTGCTTATTCCCAGGTGTCCGGAACCTGTCCCCTGGGGAATCTAGGGGGCTGACAACAACAGAAAGCTTTCGTTACAGTGTTCGTAGTTAGGTAAAGAGCTCAATTCACTGGGAAAACCTGGTGTCTCACTCATGATGGTGGAAAGCATGCTCTGGGGCTGGGAGTGTAGCTCAGTGGTACAGCGGTGGCCCGGATGCATGAGGAGCTGGGTTCACTCCACAGCATGGCAAAAACACAAAGAAAGAGAAAGAGAGAGACAGATTCAGAGAGAAAGAGAGACAGAGAAGAGAAAGACAGTGAGAGAGAGTCAACACTCTGTTCATTGTTTTTCAAGGGCATGATTTTCTTTCACTTCTTTTGACACCTGTTTTCTTGCAGCTTGAAGTGGCCATGCAACCAAGGGCTTCTAAAACGAGTTAGTTGATGTAAAGAATTTAAAATAGAGCTTGACACCGGGTAAATCTCACATATGTGTTTGTTGCTGTTACTCTTATTTTAATTTCTTCCCTGGTATAAGACTCTTTTCCATGTGTTCCCTTCCTTCCGGTTTAATTCGTTGGTATGAAGACCTGAGATGTGAGTCTGTGGCAGCCATTTTGTGACCATGAGATTCTGGGTTCAATGTTCAGCTCCACAAAAATAAAATGACAAGGGGGACCATGAGGCCCACGCGCGGAGGTAATAGCTCTTCAAGTCTGCAGTAAAAATGGCCTCCAATAAAACTACATTGCAAAAAATGGGAAAGAAACAAAATGGAAACAGCAAAAAAGTTGAGGAAGCAGAGCCTGAAGAATTTGTGGTAGAAAAAGTACTGGACCGTCGTGTTGTGAATGGGAAGGTGGAGTATTTTCTGAAGTGGAAGGGATTTACAGATGCTGACAATACATGGGAACCTGAAGAAAATTTAGATTGTCCAGAATTAATTGAAGCATTTCTTAATTCTCAAAAAGCTGGTAAAGAAAAAGATGGTACAAAAAGAAAATCTCTATCTGACAGTGAATCTGATGATAGCAAATCAAAGAAGAAAAGAGATGCTGCTGACAAACCTAGAGGATTTGCTAGAGGTCTTGATCCTGAACGAATAATTGGTGCCACAGACAGTAGTGGAGAATTGATGTTTCTCATGAAATGGAAAGATTCAGATGAGGCTGACTTGGTGCTGGCAAAAGAGGCAAATATGAAATGTCCTCAAATTGTAATTGCTTTTTATGAAGAGAGACTAACTTGGCATTCTTGTCCAGAAGATGAAGCTCAATAACTTACATCATTTTTATATATATTTATATATATATATAATATGGGTCTTGGTTTTTTATTTACTCGTGTGGAAAAAAATGCATTCTAATGAAAATCAAGTTTACTATGTTGATTTTGAAAGTAGTATTTGGGGAAGTTGTTGGGATTTGTTTGTTTTGCATCAATAGCACTGGTTACTTTGAACAAATAAAAAGCTTTCGGTAGTTGCTTCCTTTATCAGAAAATAGCATTGATAGCCTGATATGTTTCCTCTACTTTTCTAAATATTGGGGAAATTATCTATAGTCAAACAACTCATTTTTAGCTCACATGCTTAAGGGCCATTCTGAGTTGTGTATAAATAAAATACTTATGTAAAAAAATAATAATAAATAAAATAAAATGACAAGTTTATATGATTCAACCTAATAAATGGAAACCCCTTTCCATAGGCCACATGACCTGAACAGGTGACCCTTCCACTTGGCCAGTGAAAGCATTCCATTCCCTCAATGTTGGCAATCAGAGGGAATGGGTTGGCCATGTGACCTCAGCCAATCAGAGCCCTTCCCTGGGATTTTTCTCTTAGGATTACAGATTCTGCCCTTTGACCTCTGAGCTATGGAAGGCCTGAGTCTGTCTCTAATAAATGACCCATTTTCCTTACCATATGCAGTGGAAAGAGAAGAATCTAAGCTGAGAGGAGCAGAGAAGAGAAACACATGGGAGGGGGGTCTTGGAGGGGCTCAGTCTGTTCCTGGTCCCAAAGGCCTGCTTCTTTGGCTTTATCCTTAATTCTGTCTCTTTCTCAGCCCTATGAAGAGGTGGGGGGGACATTACCCCCCCTTTTTTGCCTAATTTATTGTGCTGAGTTTCTGTCACTTGCCACCAAAAGACTCTCAAACTCCCCCTGACCCTCCAGCTAGGATGGGCATCCCCTCTGGGATCCCAAAGTCTGCTTGGTGCCCCTGAAGGACCCCATTGTCTATCTGAGTTCCAGGAGGGCAGGGACTGGATCTTCCCTGGTCACCGCTGTGTCCCCAACACCCAGCACTGGGCCAGCACAATGACCAAGCACCCTGCTTGGGTGCTGCTGTTCTCACCCAGGGTGTCTGTTCCTTAGGTTTGAAGCCCTTGCTTCTGAAAGGTAATTGTGGCACTGGCATGGATAGATCCCTCCCTATGAAATGACAGGCTGGGGCTATAGAAGAGGAAAGGTGGGTGGGGCCATATAAGGGCTTGGATAGGGACCATGTGGGCCCCAAATATGGGCTGAATAGATAGCAAGTTCACAGCAATTCCTAATTTGCCTCCCTGGTCCTGGGGATGGAACCCAGGGCCTCATCCATGAGAGGCAAGTGCACTACCACTGGGTCACCTCCCCTCTTTTTAAATTTGGAAACAGGTGCCCACTAAGGTGCACAGGCTGGGCTCTAACTCGCAATCCTCCTGACTCAGCCTCCCAAGTAGCTGGGATAACAGGTGTGTACCACTGCACCAAGCCTCATTTTGCTTTGAAAGTAAGCACATCCCATCCCAAAGCTGGAGTGTCCACGGATGTCAGACCCCATACTCACCTCACTGAAAACCACCAGCCTCTCATAGCTCTGAAGAATTGACGTGCTAACTCTGGACTACAGGCCACCAGGTTCTGTGGAAGCTACTACTTTCTTGCTTCTCTTACCACACATCCTCTCCCTCGCCCCATCACTTCCGTCCAGATGCACTACCTGCAGCACACCAAGTGCACCTCTGCCTCCGGGCCTTTGCACAAGCTGTTGTCTCTGCTTGGATTCCTTCGTCTTATCCCAGATCAGACATCTTCAGCGCCAACTTCATGCTCCTCGACCCCTTGCCCAGGTGGAGTCCATCACACCCTGTGCTATCATCGTCCCTTCATTCCTCACATGGCATTAATTTACCATTACTTCTTCTTCTCCTAGTACTGGAGATTGAACCCAGGACTTTCGCACTAAACTACATCTCAGCCCTGATTGATGGATTGAGAGGTCTCACTAAATCACTTAAACTACTTCTGCTGAGTTCAAATTCACAACCCTCCTGCCTCAGCCTCACAGAGTGCTGGGATTACAGGTGTGTGCCACCATGCCTCTGCCACTCATTATTTACTCGCTTTGCTTATTAATTTGCTTCCTCTCCCCTCTAAAATAAAAGCTCCAGGGAGCAGGGCTTTCTTGTGTTTACTTTGTTTTGTTCATTGCTATAGCCCCAGCATTGGGCCGGGCATATGGGCCATGTCCAATAAAGCCTCATTGAAGGCAGGTGTGGTGGTGCACAACTGTAATCCTAGCACGCGGAAGGCTGAGGCAGGAGGATCTCTGTAAGTTCCAGGCCAGCCTGGGCCTCACAGTGAGTTCAAGGCCAGCCTGAACTGCATAGTGAGACCCTGTCTCAAAAAATCAACTAAGCAAAGCTTCATTGAGTGTCTCAGAGATGATGGTTAGGTGGGTGGGATTTGGAGGTAGCCCAGCTACCCAGTCATGACCGCCACTTACTGACTTGCGTGATGCCAGGCAGGCTCCTTAACTAGTCTGAGCGCCAATTTCCTCATCTAGAAAGTTGGGTGCACACACCACACACGTATGCAGCAGCCTTTAAATGCCATTGTGCTGACTGTGGGAGTCGCTCCACTGCACAAGTGCTGTGCCACGGGCACTGGGCGGCAGGCTCCTGATTCACCCATCAGGGAGGGTTCGCAAGTGCAGTGTATGGCTGGTGGGAGGCACGCAGGACCCAGGCATCATCACGAGTGACACGGATGAGTGTGGCTGGGCCACTGGGTGAGGAAGCATCCTGGCCTGTGATTCTTTGGCGCTGCTGTCCTTGCTGCCTCCCACCCTGTCTGCCCAGATCCATCCTCCTCCCTCCTGCTCTGTTTCTATTTCTGTCTTTCTCTCCTCCTCCCCGGGCCTCAGGGGGCCCCTGGCTGGCTTGAAGCCTAAGCCTCCTTCCTTCTTCCCGGGGATCAGGATCAGGAAGGAGTTTTCGCTGCAGGGCCCTGCAAAGGCTGGGATGCCCAGAGCCCCTCCCCCCACCACACACACACCAGCTGTCCTTCCCAGGCTCAGCCCCTCCCCACAGCACCCCAATTCACCGAGGCTCCCTCAGGCTCCAATGCAGTGACCAGAGCTCTCTCTCCCCTGCCCGCCCTCATAAGACTGCCCTTGGGCACACTCAGCCAAGGTCACAGGGCCACCCCCAGCCTCAGATGCAGACCACAGAGGCCAACTGCCAGCCCCAGTATTTAAGGATCGGGGCAAGGGAGGGAGACCCTGGACAAATGACTTCCCCTCTCTCTGGTTCAGATGCCTGTCTATAAAATGGGACCAAAGATATTGACCTCACACAACAGTGGGGTGTGAGAGAGTGGGGTAACCACTCGGTGACTGCTCCTCAGAGTGAGCTCAGGTTAAGAGGACAGACTCAGAAGCCACCTGCCTTTTTAAATTTTTACTTATTTATTCTTGCGATGAAAATTTGGCCATGTTGCCCAGGCTAGCGTCAAACTTCTAGACTCAAGGGATCTTCCTGCCTCAGCCTCCTGAGTTGCCAGGACTACAGGTGCACCCACCATGCCCAGCTCTGCCTGACTTTTTAAATCCTAATTTTTCCACTTCTGGCTATCTTATCATGGGCAAATTATTTAACTTTTCTAGACGTAAAACTCCTTGCCTGTAAAATGGGGTAACAGTACCCGCGTCCTGGGGTTCTTGCAAGACTTAAGGGCTTAGCACATCGTAGGCACCTGCGATAGCTATAATTATGGATTTATTTTTATTATTCCCCACTCCACTTCTGTGCGAACACAGGAGCCGCCTGTCTGCCAGTCTCCCAGCCAGTTAGGCATCCCTCCTTCGGTCTGACTTGGGTCCCTTATGCAACAACCTAGGTGCCCTCCCCCAAGACACACGGATACACGCATGGGTCGGCAGAGCGGCCTAGGACACAGAAAAAAGTTTAATTCTGCTGCGGCGGAGGGTCCCGGCTCAGGTAGGGAGGGGGATTTGGTTTTGGATTCTGTTCGTGTGGGATTCATTGGGGGAACGAGGAAGGCATAGGAGTCTGGTCCATCCTGTGGGACCTGCCCGGGAGAGCGGGGAGTTGGGAGAAGAGATCTGGAGAGACGGGAAGACTGGGCCGAACCCGGGAGGGCACGGGAGGCAGACGACAAGGGGGCACACAAAGGAGAGACAAGTGGGGCCAGACCGAGACGTGAGACAGACAACAGAGGGCGAGACGGACACCGACGAGGGGGAAGGAGAAAGGAAGACCCCAAGCCAGAGCCGACGGGACCGGGGAGGTGGGGGGTGAGGTGGGGCTTTGGAGGCCGCCGCGGGACAGAATAGGATCTAGTCCAGCCAGATACAAGAAATGGGCCCCTCGCCCCTATCCCGGGACCCGGGCTGGGGGAGAGGGCTCGTGTCTCAGTGCTGCAGTGTCGAGGGGGGCCCTGCCCCTCCCCGCGCTTCGCTGTGTAAGGCACCGGCTCCAGCGAGGTCCGCGAGCGC
>NW_022900931.1:58881401-58892049 GCF_012274545.1 Fukomys damarensis
TGTCCGCCGGGCGCGGCGCGGGTAACTGTGGCTCTGGAAGAGCGCCCCGTAGTCCCCGTCGAAGGAGTAGCGCTGCTGCGGCCTGGGGCGGGCCGAGGCTCCCCCCGGAACCAGAGCTAGAGTCGGGGGCGCTGAAGCTGGCGGCCCCAGGGCCCCAGAACGGCTCCTCCGAGGCCCTGTCACTGCTCGAGACTCCTCCCCAGAAGTTTCCTCGGACGGCAGCAGGCACAGCGAGGTGGCTGAGCCGCCCAGCGAGCGTCCCAGCACCACCTCTGGATCCACGGAATCAGGAAGAAGTCCCTTAGCAGATGGCAGCTCCATGCTCTTGGACTTCTACCCCCAGAACCATGAACTAAACAAATATCTGTTCTTTGCAAGTTACTTAGTCTGTGGTGTGAAATCAGAGCAACAGAAAATGGACTAAGACATTGCTTTTGGATTCAACTGCAAATTTCCTGGAGGCTCCAACCATTGGTCTGCGAACACACATGGCTGACCCGCGGGGGCGACCTGGAGGTGCCCTTGCCGCGGCGGCTGTCCCCGTCGCCGTACACCTTGTAGCGAATCATGAGCAGAACGATGAAAACGAGGACCGAGGCGACAATGACACCCCCGATGGCGATGATCATGGTGCCGCCCAAGAAATGGGCCCTCAGCGGACGGCAAGGCGCAGGATCCCCAGCAGTGGTGAACTGCACGCAGCCCACCACTCTCGTGGCCGGCAGGGCGGTGGCCCCATCATCGTAGACTGCCAGAACGCACAAGTCGTAGGCGCGGCCCGCTGCCAGATCATTCACCAGGAAGGTCTGGCTGGTGGACGGGATCATCCTGCAGGAAGGGGCGGGAGCATAGCATAGTTAGCCCCATTCCGAACCAGTCTCTTTCACTTTAGGCCCAACTGATAGTGAACAACAGAGGCGATGGAAAAGTACTCAGTATCTCAGTCCCGACTGGGCCTTATTTCTTCACCCTTTCAGGGACTAGCTACAGGCCTGCCTCTTATCAGCATGCCCTCCCCTCAAACCTCACCTGGCTGCCTCATCGCCCATCGATCTTTCCCCAGGGACACATCCAGGCGCCTGCCTGGGAGGAGTGCTGCATAGCTCAAAGGACATGCCTTCTTAGAGCGTCTCACTCCTATTAGGACAGCTGCCACTCTGGCTCCCTTATCTGCATATAGTTACCATTTAAAGGAACTGATGCTATTGGCCACTCCCTTTATCAGCACACCCAGCCCTACTCTGGTGGGAAACTGATGCAGGTCCCTTGTTTGTATCTGCATGCCTTTAAGTAGAACAGGCAGCTTCTGGCAGTTTCCAGGCCCCTACTCCACCCATTCCCACTCATGGTACCATTGCTACAAACTACTCCCCTTCTGATTGAACTGTGGCTTCCAAGTCACACCATGCAAAGGCCAAATAAGGATAGTTCCCCTACTGTGCTCAGGCCCAGATACACCCTTTGCATGCCTAGGCCTGTACCCACCAGAAGTCACCAAATCACACCCCCAGAATTACATTCACAGTGGAATCAAATGTAGCCAGGCATACATGCTCCTTTCTTGCTGTGGGTCCCTCCCCTCAAATGAGGAGCAGTGTAGAGATTCAGTGAAGCCAACCCATTCTGGGAACCAGATTGCCTGGGTATGAAGTTCTCCTTTGCCCCTTGCTAGCTCTGTGAGCTCAGGCAATGTTCTTAACTTCTCTGTGCAGTATTTCCCCCAAATGAGGAAAATAACTCCCATACCACAGTGATGGTATGAGGAACAAATGAGTTAACATATCCAAAGCCTGGCACTTATTATCACTATTAACTTCTCTTCCATCTACTGTTGGCCAGGAATCCTTACTGCGGCTCCCACTCCTGCAAACTGCACTCTCCCCCATCTGTGAGACCCGATCTCTCCCCCTGGAGGGCCGCACCTTCAGACCTTGGCCCACAGCTGTAGAGTGCATCCCCTCCACCTGCTGGCTGAGTGCAGCCTCAGCAAGTCCAGGCCTGCCAAGTGAACATGGATTTGCACGCCAGCACACCCTCCCCAGCCCTTTTCTCCTGCGAAGCCTCTTAGTGGCTCACCAGGGACAAGGACGTCCCCTTCTTCTGCCTGAGACCACCCAGAACAAGCCCCACCCCTCTGCAAGGCCATGCCCTACCTCCACAGCCCTCTTACCTCTTGCAGAAGCTCCACCTTTCCCTCCAGCTGGGACACCTTCGGGTCCTCAAGCCCCACCTAGGGCATCCTGCCCCACTACCCAGAGTACCCTCCAACCAAAGGCTTCAACACAGCCCCCCAGACTCACCTACTCTCCCCTTCTACCTCATTCTGACTTTTGTCAGACCAATACCACCCTGTTCCACCCACCCTGGCCTCCTCCCTGGCTTTATCTTCTTCTTCCTCTCTCATCTTCTCTCTGAGAGCCTTGGATTCCCTTGCTCCTTCCCCCAAAATAACTAGTTGCTAGGGGCTCCTCTTTTTCAAGGACAGAGACTGGCTCCTTAAGAAAGCTGGAGCCCATGTGTCTCTAATTGGCTGCAAGACCAGAGCAAGCAGCTGAGCAGGCTTCTGGTTGGATGTCATCTGCACCCATGGCAGCAGTGAAGACGTTAACCCTTGCAGTGCCATAGTACAGCATCTGCAGTGGGGGATGGAGGACTACGACGGTGGCCCTAAGAGGAAAGGAGGAGTCCTGGAATCTGTTGCCCAGCTGGGGACAGGGGCCATCGACAGCTGCATACATGCAGAGTCTGGGGGCCTGTAAACAGCACCCCCTCCCATCTTTGTGGTGACCATAGGTCAGAAAGAAGGAAAGAGAGAAACAGAGAGGTGGAGAGTCACAGAAACTGAGTTGTTTACAAACATGCAATATCATTTCCCCTCCATCCCTGCCTGGCAAACAGTAGGCATTCGGTAAGAGTTCTGCTTATAAAGAATAGCCCTGTTACTTTCCATGAGACCATGGGCATGGGACCACTGAGACTCAAGTTCTCCCTCTGTTAAATGGGAAGGAGCTGAGGGAATGAAGCAGCAACTTTGAGAGCATCTCATGAAGCTTCCTGATTGGTTCACTTGTTTGCCTGCTGTTTGTAAAACCAGTCTTGGCTGCTCTATCTTACTAGCCCCAAGGCCCAACACAGATCTCACGCACAGTATTTACTTGGTGTTTAGTGGCCAAAATCAGAACAAGGAAAACAATAGTGGGATGTGGTGGCACACACCTGTAATCCCAGCACTTGGGAGGCTGAGGCAGGAGGATTGCTGTGAATTTGAGGCCAGCCCTAGCTACATAATGAGTTCAAGGCCAGCCTGAAACACAAAGCAAGACCTTGTCTCAAAAGAAAAAAGGGCCAGGGATTTAGCTCAGTGGTGCTGCCACCTGCTTCAAAAGCACAAGGACCAAGTTTGATGCCCAGTACCAATAATAATAACATTAATAATAATAATAATTTGGGCTGGGGATTTAGCTCAGTGGGTCCACCACCTGCCTCAAAAGCATAAGCACCTGAGTTCAATCCCCGGTACCAAAAAAAAAAAAAAAAAAAAAAAAAAAAAAGAAGAAGAAAGAAAACAGAACCAAGGGGAGAGAGAGGGGCATTTATTCACTCAACCAACAAAGGAAAGATGCCTCCAGGCCTGCAGCCACGAGAACACTGGGAAAAGTGGAGACGGAGGCCAAGAGGCAGGCTTTTGTGAAGGTCTGCACCCACAAGCTAGGGCTCCCATGGGTGGAGAAATGCCTCCGACCTCCCCCTGTGAATTCGAACACAAGCCCGGGCATTCAGCAGGTGCTCTTCAGTGTGCCTGAGGGAGGCGGAGACAAGGACAGATCCATCAGCCAACAGCCCTTTGTAAAGCATGCTCACTGTGTACCAGCTCCGTGGCCAAGAGTGTTATTGGAAACCCCCGAGATGGGGACATCCAGGGCCGCGGCAGTGGTTCTGTTCCTTCCGTGGGCCTCCTCCCACTGAGCTGTGAGCTCCCTGAGGGGAGGGACTCAGCGTCCTGCGCTCCCTGGGCACCCAGCACTCAGCTCAGGACCTAGCACAGAGGAGGGGCTCAGTGCCCAACAGGGGCAAGAAGGAGAAATGTCCCATCAGGGCGATGGCTTCTAATGCAACAGAGGGTAGAAATAACTTACATTTTTCTCATAATTTTCTGTTTTCTGGTCTTCTAATGTACCCAATGTGCTGGTATAATAGCACTAGTATATAGTTTGAAAATAGAAATATAACTGTAAATATATGTGTGTGCTGTGCAGCCAATGCTTAACAGAAGAGGCCCGTGATCAGACCCTTGTGGCCAGCATGCAGACCATGACACTCCTCAGATCACTCTCTAAACAGCCAATCATGCTGTGCTGCTTCACTGCTATAACTCCAGGGCTCAACCCTGGTCTGCTCATGTCGGTGCTCAATAAACATTTGCTAAGTGCAGGGAAACTACAGACAGTGAGACAGAAAATAGAGAAGAGAAGAGGAAGGGCCAAGGAGGGCCTGGGATAAGTCGGCAAGACCATCCAGCACCAGCTGAGCAAGAAGGCCAAGACCTCAGGCAGGCGGGAGGGAGGGCCCTGGATTGGGAGGAGGTCCTGGGGTGCAGCCCCCACACGCACCTGTAGACGAGGGAGTCATCCGCAGAGCTGTTATACTGGACCTGGTACATGCGGATGCCAGGCACGGGCCTCTGGGCGGGCCAGCGGATAAGCACTGAGCTGGAGGTGAGCTCCGCTGCTACCAGCCTGCGCTCAGCAGTAGACTCATTGGCACCAGGTCTGCCCGGTGTGGCGATGTCAGAGGAGCCGGGCTCAGTGAGAGGTGGCGGGGCAGCTGGCGGGGGCGCCATCAATGGCAAAGGTACCACGCACACCTCCACGGGCGCCGTGGCTTCCCCCGCCGCATTGGAGGCAATGCAAGTGAAAGTGCCACTGTCCCGCAAGGTGGTAATGGTCACATCCAGCGTCCCATCTCCCCGGACACGGGTCCGGCTGGAGTTTCCCAGCAGCCGCCCATCAGGTGCCACCCAATGCACCACGGGCTCAGGGTCCCCCACCGCCCGGCAGCGCAAGCTGACCGCTTGGCCCTCTACCACCAGGGCCCGGCCTCCCGCCTGCCGCGTGATCAGCGGGGGTTCACACAGGAACTCCTCCTCGGGGATGGACCAGAAATAGCGGTCAGTGAGGTGCTCCGGGGTGGCGCAGGTCTCCAGGTCGTCCTCCCGGGTCAGCCGCCGCAGCCACAGCAGCTCGCAGTTGCAGTGCAGCGGGTTTCCACCGAAGCTGACGGTCAGTGGCGTGGGCGGCTTGGGTCCGCCGCCCTGGGACCTCAGGAAGAGCCCATCAGGTGGGAGTTTGTGCAGGCGGTTGGAGGTCATGTCCAGGCGCACCAGCTTGTGCAGCTGCACGAAGGTCCCCTCGGCAATGTGGTCGATGAGATTGTGGTCCAGTGTGAGCGTGTTGAGGTTCACCATCTGGCCCACCGCCTCCCACGGCAGGGCCTCCAGGTTGTTGTAGGACAGATCCAGGTCCTCCACGGTGGACAGGAAGGCATCAAAGGCAGCAGGCTCCACCTTGCGAATCTGGTTGTTGCCGAGGATCAGGTGGCGGAGGTTGCCCAGGCCGCGGAGCTGGTCACCGCGCACCTCAGCCAGGCGGTTGCTGTCCAGGTGCAGGGCGCGGAGGGCACGGAGGTCTGCGAAGGCGCCAGGTGCCACCTGGCCAATGGTGTTCCGGGAGAGTGTGAGATGCACCAGGCTGGTCATGTTGGCAAAGTCGCGGCGGCGCACGGCCGCGATGAAGTTGTCGGTGAGCCGCAGCTCCACCACGCGCCTGTCTATGGCAGGCGGCACGAAGAGCAAGCCGGTCTTGGCGCACAGCATGGTCAGCGTGGGCGCCACGTTCTGGCAGATGCAGCGGCCGGGACACGGCTGGCCGCGAGATGCCCCGGCCCAGAGCAGCAGCAGGAAGGGCAGGGCAGCAGGAGGCAGCGAGACAAGCGCCGAGGCAAAAGGGCCCGGAGCCATGGCGCAGGGGGAAGGCAGGAGTGGGCAGTGGGACCTGCGGGACAGAGACAGTTACCCAGGCAGATGCACAGTGCCTCCCAGAGGCCCTGGGACACCCTACCCAGAGTCAGACCTGCATCCCTCCCCCAAAATCACTAGACCGAGGACAGAGACAGGACTTGTCATTGGCTGCATGCATCCACCTTAACAGATGACTCTATTTCCACGCTGCTTGCTAAAGTACCACCTCCCCTCCAATGAGTGCTCGAACCCCACCTGGGTCCCCTTTCTAGGAGTCTCTTAGCCTCTCACGATCTCGCAACAAGAAAGGTGACAACTCGCCCAGCCTGGGCCCTTCACTATCCACCAGATATTGTGAAATCACGGTGGACTGTGATTTAAGGCTTGAGGTGCCGAGGGCATACTCTCAATTCCAATCCCAGCTGTGACACTTACTAGCTGTGTGACCTCGGGCAAGTGTCTGAACCCCTCTGAATCTCGGTTTCTTCATCTGTAAGAAAGGAGATACAAGTCTTACTTCTATAAGGACTGGGTGGATTAAAGAACACGGCTGACTTAGAACACTCCCTAGCACATGAAATGGGCTGAATACATCCAAAAGGTCATTATCATTGTCATTGTCAAGTGCCTGATAAGTACCAGGCACAGAACTGTGTATTATAAAGAGTAGCTGCTTTGCACTCAAACAGATTCAGACTCAAATCCTGGTTCCCCATTTGTTAGCACTGATTTCCCCCGCCGTGAGGCTGTCACGCCTTGATTTGTAAACTGGAATGACAATTTTATCATCTTCACTGAGCTCACACGCGGGAGCCACTGACACGGGCTGGCGTACAGTAAGTACTCAATAAACGTTAAGGTGGCCCCTTAACACCTTAACGTAGAGGTGGGAGGGGCAGAGAAAAAGGCATCAGAGTCTCCCAGCTGGGCCACTTGGGCCACTCAGAGCGCGAGTGCTCCTCTGAGTGTGGCTTTGTCCTGGGCTCAGCTGTCTAGCAGGGCCAACTGTGGTGCTCACCTTGGTGGGGAAACACGAGGCCCCATCCGTGCCTACACACGTACACACACTCACACACTCACACTGTGCCTATGCTCCAGGCAAAAATCTTCCGGCGGGGATTCCCCCTACAGCAGCTGCAGCCCACGACCTGTCAGCTCCCATCACAACACAGGGTGGGCGGGGCAGGGGGTGAGGAGGACAGGATGGGAAGGGGGCAACCCCGGAAGTGTTTCCACCCCACCCTGCCCTGGACTCCAGCCTCTGCTGGCTCACATCCCAGGAGCCTGTGTGCGTGGCAGGGAACCCTCCGTGACCTTGATCTTTCCGCCCAAGAAAGGGGGAGTGGGGCTAAGAAAGCCAGACAGAGGGAGAGAGAGACAGAGAGGCAAAGAGGAAAGGGACGGACTGACAGAAAGATTCAGAAAGAGAAAGAGTCTCAAAATAAGGGAAGGATGGCTAGGGGTATGGTTTAGTGGCAGAGCACCTGCCTAGCATGAGCAAGGCCCTGGGTCCCGCCCCCAGTGCTGCAATAAAATATAAGTTTTAAAAATGAAGAAATGGGGTGACAGTGAGGCAGGGAAACAGAAAAACTGAGAATGAAGGAGACCCACAGAAAAGAGAGATGCAGAGACAGCCAGTGGAAAAGAGAGAATGTTAAAGAGAGGAGACCAAGAGGGAGGAAGACGGCGACCCAGCTGAGGAGGGACAAGGAGGCAGGATCAGGGTGTCTTGCTATCTCTGGGCACTGCTCCCACATTTGCCTCTTACTCCCCAGAACACTGCTCTGTATGGACTCCATGACTAGGAGATTCAGCTCGGCGCCTGCCTGGCTGGGGGGTCTCTGGGGCTCAGAACCCCGATCTGCGAAACAAGTGCAGAGCTCACCTCCTGCAGACAGAGTGAGACTCAATAAAAAGAATAAGAACCGCAAGGAGAGCAGCTAACATTTATTGAGAGCCGCTGTACACTACGGGCCAGAATCCAAACCCCATGTGAATCTGGGTTCACATCCCTAGTCTCTGCTGTGTGACTTATGTCAAGTGACTCTTCTGTGCCTCAGTATGTCCATCTGTGAAAAGGGGGTAAAAATAGGACCTAGCTCATAGAGCTTCTGCACAGCTCCTGATAAAGGAAACCCTACATAAATGTTAGCTACTGCTGTTATCATCAACATTTTTGCTGTACCTTAGCGGTGAGCTACATCCCAGTCTTTTTTATTTTAAAATTTTGAGCAAGGGGCTAGGGATTTGGCTCTGTGGTTCCACCACCTGCCTCACAAGCACAAGGGCCCTCCTCAAAAAAAATGTGAGCAGGGATTTCCTAAGTCACTCAGTTGCTCAGTCTGTGCTCAAATTTGAATTCCTCCTGCCTCAGCCTCCCAGAGTGCTGGGATTACAGGCATGAGCCCCCATGTCTGGACTACTATAATTAAGGCTCTTTCTCAGCCTCAGCAGGTCGGGCTATCAGGTCTTCCCCCATACAAGCACAGTCACACCCCATAACCATTCAATTCTCTCACTCACATCTTGAAACTTTCTTATACCCTTCACTGACAACATGAAGCAATCCCTTTCCCAATCCTTTACCCTTCCTGAGAGAGGATGCCATACCCTTCCCTGAGACCCCACCTGTGCCCCAGAGCCTCCTGGCCACCTTAAGCCCTCACTCACCTATGATGACCCCGGGTTGGTCACCACTTCCTCACCTAAGGTGAAGTGCAGAGGCACCTGCCCCTCTGGACACTGCTGCACCCTGCACTGGGGTTCCTTCCGGGGAAGGTCCAGGCCCCAGCTGGCTCCGAACCAGCCCCATTACCCCACTCTGTATCCCTAGCCCGAGGGCACTACTCACCTCTCTTCAGGGAGTCAGGGCCTGCGCCAGTACCTGCAAAGGAAGAAAGCCACCCTGTTAGCATCCTCTGGCTCCTTTCTGAGCGTTAAGGCCTGCCTTGGAGACCATCTGAACATAGGAAGTCTCTGCAATGATCACTCTCTCAGCCCTCCTGCTGCAGGCTCTGCATAGTATCAGAGGGACCCAGAAGTCATGTCTGGGTACCTAGGCCAGCTCACGTTCCAAAACCCAGGATTCAAGGATTAGCCTTTTGTCGTCTGGAGCCTCAGAAGCCACATCCCCCAGCGCCCCCATCCATCCTCTCTTAAGATCCTGGAGTCTGGGATTGGTCCTCTCCTCTCTCAGACCCAGGATTCTAAGTTTCCAGGCTCCTCCTTCTCAGACCCAGGAGTCTGGACCAGACACTTCCTCCTTTAGAGCCTCAAGTTCACATCCCAGCCCCCAACTTCAAAGGCTGAGTGGTACCAGGAGGTGGCCAGAGGTTCCCATCCGACCCACTCTCACTGTGTGGACGTGTCCAACCCACACGGCCACAACCCACGGTTCTACATCGGGATTCCCAGGGACACACCAGCAAGATCTGGGTGCTCCCACCCTGCATAGGCACGTGGCTTAGCATATAGGTGCCTGGACCCTGGCATACCATAGCCCCAATCCCACTGGCCCAGAAGTGGGGTCTGCTTTGTACCAGGGACACAGGCACATGAGGCCTGCACATGTTTGAAAACACATAACCCTGCTCCCAGAGACCAACACTAAAGCAAAAATGGACTCACAACATAGACACACACACATCCTCCAGGTTGACACATACATCATGCAACGCTGACTTACACACGCATACTCACAGGTGCACAGACACGGTAGAGAAACCCATGTGCCCCCTAACAGACAACCAGGTACTTGCACCTAGAACACATACACCTTGCACACTCACCAACATGCTGGAACACACATATAATACACAGGTGCACATTCTTACACGCCCAAGCACACTCATGGAACTTCACATTTCCATGCTGCAGTCATAAAGCTGATACATTCCCACACCAAGATAATACACACATGCATACACTAGCTGCTACACACTCATACACAGAACCACAAGCGCACACAGACACTCACAAAACTGAGAAACCCTGGGACAAACACACACAAAGATCTACCTTTGCAGGCACAAGACACTCACTCGTAAGTGCCACATACACAACAGTCCCGTGAGGGATTTACACACTTACACATCCACACATAATACTGAGCCACAGTAGCACAGTCGACAGGCCCCAGAGTCACACTCGCTCACAGTCATGGACATACATTCCTCCCGGCACTAAGGCACCTTGCCCCACCTACTTGCAGGCCACAGAAATCCTCCTATCCTTCCCAGCACATTATGATCCTCCTCCCCCAAATCAGGGCTCGAGCCAGAGCCTCAGGTCAGAGTTCATCAGGTGGAATCTCAGAGGGTTATGAGGTTGAGTCCCAAAGCACTGCTCCAAGGCGATCCTCCCACCAGAAACCCCAGAGGTCCCCAGCCTGGCCATCAGGACACAGGCAACTCTGGCCCTATCTGCGGGTATCTGGTCGGTGAGGAGTTAGGGTGGGGTGGGTGAGAAAGGGCCAGGTCTTCGCCCCCCCACCCCCACCCCCGGGCCCATCTGTCCATCCCTCGGCCTCTCATCCTTCCATCTGTCCACCTCCCGGGCGCCCATCCCCCCTAGCCACCGGGAAGGGGAAGACATGGCCGTCTCCCCCAAGGACCGCCGAGGACCCCCCCCCCC
>NW_022900931.1:58893123-58900625 GCF_012274545.1 Fukomys damarensis
GGACCCAGGCTCGCCCGGCTGGGACCTCGGATCGCCTCCATACACCCAAGGGGACCTCAGAGCAGGCCTCACCTCCTTGGAGGACCCCGACCATGTTGGAAAGCCACCAGGACCACAAACTGTATTCCACTCTCCTTGGTGACCTCAGACTAATCCCAGACCGCGCCCCCAAATTCAGAGGGACCCCAGATCATAGCTCAACGTCCAAAGGGATCTGGAGCAACCCCCAAGCCCCAAGGACCCTAAATCGTACCCCAGCATTCGGGTGGACCCCAGACCACACCCTAACATCTAGGGAGAACCCAGACTGTATGTCAACATCCGGGAAGACCCCCAGGTCGCTCCTTCCTCCCTCTGGGGATCCAGACCATATTTTATAGCCAACAGAATCACAAACTGGGCCCCAGCTCTTTTTGGGGATCCTCCAGCCTTGTCCTTTTACCCTCAAGGACCCTAACCCATTCCTTGACCCCCCAGCAGGGACACCAGGTCATGCCTAACTTCCAGGGATCCCCAAAATGTCTCGTTTTGGAAGGAAAAAAAAAAAAAAGCTTTATTACAGTCCCCAGACTCCTGGCATCTCAACCCCTTCCTATTTTAGATCCCATTGGATGGAAGGCGTCTCCCAAACCCTTCTCAGGTATTCTTCCTAGCCATGCCACTACAGAAGGCCTGCCACTCCCAGAGCAAACACCCCTGCAGGTCTTTCCTTTGTGACCCTAACCCTACTCACAACCATGAAAGGCCCCAGGGGACACTCCCAGCCTCCAGACACCACCTGCCACCCCCATGCACCATTCTCACCCCTTTCACGGTTCCTAGTGCTCCTTACTAGAGCATGGGGGTGCAGGGCCAGCAGGACAGAAGTGGGGGAAGGAATGACAACACGAATGAACATGCATGTAGTGCTACCATGTGTCAGCAATGACCCCACGGATTTTACATGTGTCACTTCAGCTGGTCTTCATAGCACACGGATGAGGAGGTCTCACCGCTATCCCCATTTTACAGATAAGGAAAACTGAGGCATAGAGAGTGTTAGTCATTTGCACAAGGTTACACAGGTAGTAAGAGGCAGAAGAGGATGAAAATGAAGCAAAAAAAAAAAAAGTGAAGGCAGATCTAGGGTGGACAGGAGTGGAAAGGGAGAGGGTGGGAAAAAAAGAGACAGCTATCCACAAAGATGAAGAAACCAGACTGAGAGCAGGAAGAGGTGACCTCACTCACAGTCTCTCTGGAAGCTCTGACACGTATGCACCTCTTGACTTCCTTCCCAGACACTTGTCTTCCAGCTTCAGGGATGACTCTGTTTCTCCAGCACACTGGCTCATAGCAGCCCCTGGGCCCTTGCTCTATTACTTTTCTGCACCCCATCCCCCTTTTCATTCACATTTTAAATGTAGTCTCTCCAGAGAGACTTGTCTTTTCCATCCCCCATCTCCAATTTACACACACACACACACACACACACACACACACCCCTAGGCTCACACCAGGATCTGCAAATTACTTTGAAATACATAAAAAATCAGGTGGATTGATGGATGGATATGTAATAAGGCAAGGACAGTGAAACGTTTATACTAGAATCTAAGTGCTGGGTGTTCATTATAAAGTTATTTCTCCTTTGCTGCATGTTTGCATTTTTTCATAATAAATGTTGGGGGTGCGAGAAGCCTCTTCTAGAGACTAAGAGGCTGTAAGGATCCCCAAGTGGCCCCACCATTCCTTTCTATCACACCAACTCCCTTTATTTCCTTCATAGCACATTTTACTCTCTGTAAGGGTCTCTCATTCGTTTCCTTGTTTACCTGCTTATTGTTTATTTAGTCATTCACCATTATTATTGTCTGGTCATTGAAATATAAGCCTCTGCACGGCATGGGCGCCCATTTCCTTCCATGCCCCATAGAGACTGACACACAGTAGGTGCTCAGTAAATGTCTGTGTGTTCTTGAAGGCCCCTTGGGAGAGTGCTGGGGAGCAAAACCTCCCAGCCTGGAGTCACTACAAGGGAGGCTATGTCCCAGCAGCTGTGGAGTGTCCTCAAAGGCTAGGGACTGTAGGTTGGCCTCAAGAATTGGGCAACTGATGGGAGTGAACACTGTGGTGGTTGAAGGGGGACCCTAATTTCTGCGCCAGACCTTCTAATACAGATCTGCCTCCTGTCCTATTTGTCCAGTTAGGCCCCGCCCCAAGCCTATGCTCCACCCTCAGGCTCTGCTCCCAAAACAAAACCTCACGCCCTGTCTGACCTAAGGGACAGCCATTCAGATGACTCACCCTGCCCTTCTATCTCAGAGACCACCCCAAACTATAATATTCAGAACACTTCCTCAACCAAGGCCCTGCCTGCAAGCCAAAGCCCTCATTCCAGTGCCGTTCCTTCTCTTTAGTCTCCATCCCAAAAGCATAGTAACCTTGGATCTAGGCATGGCCCCTATGCCTAGGCTGGGTCTCCTACAACCAATACCCACTAAAGTATAAACTTAGCCTCTCAAACAAGCTCACATTCACAGTTAAGAGGGAGAAATCTCAAGGGAAAGTCTGGGGCCCAGAGTTCAGATCTATGAGAGCGAAAAAGGTGGGATAGTGAAACTAGAAGTGGTATCCAGTTTCTGCACCCTTCCAGGGAGTCCTCCCAAACCTAAAAGTCACACCCTATGTGCTCACTCTCCATTGGATAACATACTGTTCTGGCCTCTCTGATTGGTCCTTCCACAATCCTAGCCATACCCATTCTCCTGAGTCAGCCTCTTTGATTGGATCTTGCTTTCCAAACCCTTTGCTGCTATTGGACAAACCCTTGTGCATACCCCTCTCTGATTGGGTTATTTACAAGCAGTGCCTCCTTGCAGACAGAAATGCAACTGTGGAGGGGTGGAAACCTCAGGAAAGAAGGGGAAGAGGAGGAAGAGGTGACGGTTCTCTAAATCTCTTACCTAGGAGAGGGTATGGCCATTTGATCACAGGGTACCCTAAGGCTTGAGTTCTGATTGTAGACTATGACCACGTGGCTTCAAAAAACGAATTTTGGCTTCTATGCCTCAGTTTCTTCACCTTTAATTGGGGATAATGGCACCTCCTAAATGAGTTAATACCTATAAAGCATAGTACACAGTGAGCCCTCGATAGAAAAGTTAGCTATTACCATCTATTTGATTAAAGTGCAGGACCTTGGACAAGTCCCTTTGCCTCTCTGACCTCTGCAGGTCACTTTTCTTTTCTTTCTTTCTTGGGTTTTTTTGTTTTTTTGTTTTTTTGTACCAGGGATCGAACTCAGGAGCTAGCGCTTGCGAAGCAGGCATAGGAACCGCTGAGCTGAGTCCCCAGGCCACTCCTAGTTCTCCTGATTGAACATCCTACCCCTCTTAACCTCAGCTGTCCTTCCTTTCCAGCCATCAGGGACCGGGGCTGTGACAGAGGGATGCATGGAAAGACGAGGGTTTGTGCGGGCGGTGCTAGCGGAGAGGAGCTCAACCCATCCATCCCCAAATTGAGGGCAGGAGCCATTTCTCTATGGCCCAATGTAGAGTGACTCTGTCCTGCGTTCCTCACGCCAAGGGCTCGTCGTGACGAGTGATACCAGGGCAAGGGGCTGATGTGGAGGGTCTGGTGTTATGGCTGGGAGGGAGGAGGGAGGGGTAGAGCTGGGCTTTTAGAGCCTCCCCAGGGGGGCCAGGGTTGGGGAAGGGACAGCCCAGGCCCAAGGTCACAGTGTCATTGTTACCATAGCAATGGCCACCTCTCCACAGGGAACCTGGAAAGGAGTGGAGGGAGGGCTTTCTATGTCCCTGAATCCGTGAAGAGAGAGGAGGAATGGGAGACAGAGGGGAAGCAGGGAGGCTGGGAAGGCTGTGATTCATCTTGGCAAAGCCTGCCTATCAGGATTAGGTGCTCATTAAAGGTCTGAAGACAGAGACCGAGGAATGAGTTCAGTGCTCAGAGATGCTCGAAGAAAGGGAAGAATCAGGTAGGCTGGGGTCTCCTTTTCCTTGACTTTTCAGTGCCTCTTTGGTTCACGGAGGATCCTGGATCCTCTTTGCCTCCCACAGCCCTGGGCCCTCCGGCCTAGCCAATCAGCTAAACTGTCCACCCCCAGCAACTCCGAGCCCCTGAAGCCATTATATTTGATTCTTTGACACCTTTTTGGCCTTTAAATTCTTTCTGCCTGCAGGCTTAGCTAAGTGGCATTCAGTGCTGATGCCTGCTAGCACCCAGAGCCCAGGGGACAAGGAGACGGGAGGGGAAACCAGCCACCTGCATCCTTTACTCTTAGGTCGACTTATGCCCTTAGCAGGGGCCCACCCATAAACTCGAGTCCTTGCACTTGCAAGGCAGGCCACCGAACCGCTAAGCTAAATCCCGGCCCCTTCCCCATGAAATCCTGTAGGCCCCTCCCATTCCAAGAAACAGGTGTCCTTTCCTCTAGGAACCCAGCTCTCTTCCACTAGGTCTGCCCGCCTCCTGCCGGCCATATGGTGGTACTGCAGGAATTGCCAGCTACCACCCACAAGAAGGGGCAGAAATTGAGTCAGGATCTGAGTTCTTGCATTTTTAATTTCTTTACGATCTTGGATGTTCTCATTTTAAGAGTCCGTGTCCTCAGTCCCCTTGGCGGTTCAAACATCAGGAATTCAAGTCCCTGACTCATAGATCAACGAAAAAAAGACAACTTCTCTTGAAGCCAGGCCTCAGTGAGGTCATCTGTGGTGCGGATTTCAAACACCTGGCAAAGATCTCAACATTATGATCCGGTGAGGACTCCAGACGTCTCAGACATAGGCGTCCAAGCCCCAGCCTCCTCCCTCAGACCCGGGATCCAGGCCCCCAGCCCCTCCTCTCCCAGACCCAGGGGTCCAGGCCCCCACCCTGTCTTCCCTAATACCCCAGAGCTGAGGCCTGGCCAGGACCTTTGTGAGCTCTGCCGTCTGCACGAGCCTGTTTTTACTCCCTGCATACATCATCTGCTGTTCGGGCTTGCAGCCTGCATGGAAGACAGAAAGGTGTGTCACTGGAGACCCAAGTATGCTCTGCGAAGCTTTAGCAATGTCCTGAAGACTGGGCAGTTTGGGGAGGGTTTGGAGCTGTTCTAAGAGGTCTCTGAAGACTATACTCAGAATTTGAAATTTGTTTGGGATCTTGAAGTTATTGTGAGGGTCTCTGGAAAACATTTAGGGGCAGATGGGGATTTCTAGGCAAAAGGAAGAGAAGTTGTCTTCTGCCTCAGGATGAGGACAGTTGGGCTCTTGCTGAATCTGAGCCACCACACTCACCTCACTGCCCTCACACACCACGAACCCACATACCTGTCCCGTCACACGCAGCCTCTCACATGGTCACTCTCTCTTTTCCTTTTTTTTTTTTTTTTTTTTTTTTTTTTGTTGTTGTTGTTGTTGAGCCGGGGCTGGAACCTAGGGTCTTGTGCATGGTAGCTAAGCACTCTTGTTTTGTTTTGTTTTTCTGAGACAGGGTCTCACACTGTGTATTTTAGGCTGGCTGTGAACTCACTGTGTCCCAGACTGGCCTCAGCAGTCTGTACCACCGTGCCTGTCTCTAGGCGCCTGTATACATTTGCACAAACACAATCTCACATTCATACTCTAACCCAGGTGCCTACATCTATTCACAAGCATATGCACAAGACAGTCGCACATTCCCCAGTCAGGATCTAAGACCCACTCTCCAGGGCAGCCCAAGCTGTGTCTCACCTACAGGGCTGGAGAAGATGAAACACAGTGGGTAGGAAACCCGGCCATCCTCGTGCACGTACTTGTAGCTATAGACCACAAACCTACACCGGTGAAAAGGAATTCAAACTCAGGACTTGGGCCTGGAGCCCAGGCCCCACAGCCACTCCTCCAGTCCACAGGATTGTTGTCTGTCTGTTTGTATTGTGGTACTGAGGATTGAATCCAGGGCCCACAGACTGAGCTAAATCCTTAGCTTGTTTATGTTTAGTGGCTCAACTGGGCTAGGCTCATACTTTCAAACCCCCTGCCTCAGCCTCCCAGAGGTGGATCAGAGGTTCACATCACCACACCTGGCCCGGTCCATGAGTCTGAATCTTGACTGAGCCTGAGAACCCATAGTTAATGCCTGGGACCCAGAATACTCATGTCATACACAACAAATGATTACAAATAATAATTGTCCAAGGGTGGGGTGTGGCTCAATGGTAGACCACTTTCGTAACATGCATGAGGGCCTGGGCGGCCTCATGTGTGATGCCAGGTGGGTGCTGCCCCTGACCTCCCCACACCAGCAGGGGCCTGAGGGCAGGTGCAGAGTCATGGCTGAGAACTTGCAGGAAGCAGCAGCAGGAGGTGGAACCCGTGCTCCATCGTCCCATCAGACTCCATGCAAAACACAAATTCAAAGAAAAAATGACAAAAGAATGTCACATTGGCCCAGTGTAGTGGTGCACACCTGAAAGTTCAGGTACTCCAGGGGCTAAGGCGCCTGTATACATGTTTAAAGGGCTGGGGATATAGCTCAGTGGGACAGTATGGGCCTAGCATGCAGCAGCCCCTGAGTTCCAGCCTCATCACTGTGAGAAGGAAGAAGACAAAAACCAACTGACAGCATTAACACCAGATTCAAGGCCCCTTTCTGGGCGCAGCACTCCATGCGATTGTCCAATGCCCATGTGGAGCTTCTCCTAACACAGACCTAGAGCCTGATATTGAGGCTTGAAATCAGAGAGACCCAAAATGAAAAATGAATTTAGAAAAGATGAAAAATATGAACAGACCAGTTTTATAGACGTGGTCAAAGAGCTCTTCTGAAAACAACAACAAAACACCAGGCTCGTGTGGCTTCCTACAGATTCGACCTAATTATTAACATGTGCGAGGCCCTGGGTTCAATCCCAGTACCACCATCCACTTCCAGAAAAAAAAAAAAAAAAAAAAGTCCCTTTGCTACCCAAAGCATTCCCCAGCATTGAAAAAGAAGGAAAATTTCATTTTTTAAAAAACAGGTATAGAGTCGGGTGCAGTGGTGTACACCTACAATTCCAGGTACTCAGGAGGCTGAGGCAACAGAATTGCAAATTCAAGACCAGCCTGGGCAATTTAGTAGGATCCTGTCTCAAAATAAAAAAGAGATACATAAAGTAGGGCTGGAGATTTAGCTCAGTGCTCCCTGGGTTCAATCTACATAACCACAGAGAAAGGAGGAGGAAGAGGAGGAGGAGCAGCTGCTACCACCAGTGTTATATCAAGAGCAAAGCTTGACAAAGTATGTGCAAAACAGAAAGAGAAAAGTAAACGCTACACCAATATTATGTATAAGCTATCGGTGTAAAATTCTATAATAAGATAATAGCATACCACTAAAACTGTAGTTTTACAATATGAACTCCTGGCTGGGCATGGTGGTGCATGCCTGTAATCCCAGCACTTGGGAGGCTGAGGCAGGAGGATCGCTGTGAGTTTGAGACCAGCCTGGGCTACATAGTTCCAGGTCAGTCTCAACTACATAGTGAGAATCTGTCTCAA
>NW_022900931.1:58900649-58906226 GCF_012274545.1 Fukomys damarensis
AAAAAAAAAAAAAAAAAAAAAATGAACTCCTGGTTCCAAACACAGATCCTGAGCCACTGCTGAGGGCTGGAACCCAGGGGGTCCCTCAGTGTGCGCCTCCAACATTACCCCCTCCCCACAGCCTGGGCCTCCGTTACTTTCCCCCAGCGTACCTTGGCTGTCTCTCTGGCAACTCCGATTTAAGTTCCTCTGGGGAAATGTTCTGAAGCAAAATTATGCATAGGAGAAAAAACAAGTGACCACCACTAAATGAGCACCTACTGTGTGCCAAGACTTAATTCACTGAGAACCCTACAGGGTAGGCCCTATTATTATACCCACTTGACAGCTGAGGAAACTGAGGCCCATAGGGGTCAAGGGCCTTGCCCCAGGTGACACAGATAGGAAGCAGCAGAGTTCAGATTTAAATCTGTGTACCCATGGTAACCACATCACTAGTTCCTTTCAGAGGGTCCAAAGAACCCAGCTCCTAGCCAGTCTCTCTCCGCTGTCAACCAGCTCAGCCCTGGTTTCTGTGGCCCCATTATCAATCCTTATCCCAACACTATGAAAGCAGCTTATTATTGGCCCCATGTTACTGAAAAGACATCAAGGCTCCCTGATCATAAAGGATTTCTGCTGGCTTTTTGTTAACTTACCTAGAAACTCTCAATTACCTAGGTGCCAATGAAGTATTATTAACATTAGCACTTTATTGAGCCTATACTATATGCCAGGCCTTTTAAAACCCATGACAAGCGTTAAATCGCTGGACCTGCAAATGATCCTATGATTTAGGACTATTTTTTCCAGATTTCACAGCCAAGGGGACAGATCATCGAGGCAAAGTCCCTTGTTTATAGTTACCATTGTGCTGACATCGGGTCTTACTGGTTCTAGTGCTGGCTCTTAGCTTCAGTCCCAGCTCCTGGGTCTCCCAGTCCCACCCTGCCCCTCACCTGCAATTCTTCCTCCAGCACCACCATCTGCCGGTCTTTGTCCACCTTCACTGGGGAGGGAGGCACACAAGGGTCAGATGTCCCTCCCATCCCACAAGGACACTAGCCAGCCCTCCCTGCCCACCCCCGCCTGCAGGGGAAAGAGATCACTCACTTATAATGGCTGCATTGTCTGTCTCTTTTCGGAAGCGGAATTTCCTCAGCTTTTCCTTCAGTTCTGGGTCCACCTCACACACGACCAGGGAGTCAGACTGTCAGAGGGCACCCAGAGAGCGGAGCTGAGCGGGCCCGGCTCTGGGCCCTGCCATCTCCAGCTGCCCCATCCCCAAGGCTCGGTTTCTCCAGCTACGAGTGAAGAGACCAAGGCCCTCTAGCCACCAGAGGCCTTTGTGAACTCCAGGCAGGTGCTGCCCCACCTGACCCCCTCCAGGATACACAGCTGGAGGGGCCGGGGCAGAGTCTGGACGCCAGGCCTCTCCGTGGCTGGTACCCACAGGGATGTGTTTGCCTGGGGCTAAACCCAGCAACCCCTGCACTCTTCCCCTGGCCAGGCCTTGTGCTGCACTGGGGTTCCCTTCCCTACTGTGACCCCCACCGCACAGCTGACCTTCACCCCAGTGCCCTCCCTCCCCTGCCCCGTGCCCTTCCCATTCTACCCCTGGCCCCCTGACCATATTTTTCTGTCCACAGCCGTTTTCTTTTCTGTTTTGTTGTCTTGTAGGGGTGGGGAACAGGGCTGCTGGGGGCCGGCTGTGGGGCAGGGGGAAGGTTCTATCCAACACCACATCCTGTTTATGCTCATTCTGGGGCAACTGTCACAGAGGGCTCCTCCCTCTTCTCCCTTCCCCTTATCTCTCAGGACCTATCCGGCTTCAGCTTTGCAATCACTCAGACAAGGGCTCAAATACTGCCTTGCCAGTGAGATGAGACCCTAACTAAGGAACTTTACCCTTCCGGTCAGGATTGTTGTGAAGATAAACTAGCTTTGCCTACCTCCCAGCATGGTAGACTTGCTCAGTAAAAAATAAAAAGTAGTAGGGAGCCCCTTGGCTCCTCTCCTCTTTCAGGAAGCCCTCCTGGGTTTACCCGACCTGTGATAGGTGAAATCTCAGTTGAGAAAGGGGAGTGCAGAGCCTTACTAGCTAACCTGCCGTCCTTTATGTTGGTGGCTAAAGGGACACCAGAGAAGCCCTCCCTTCTGGACAGTGCTTTTCCCATGCTTATTCAACCCCATGCGCCTTCTAGCGGCCTGAGGTCTACAGCAATGGAATTCGATCCTGTCAGTCCTGTATCTCCTTTTTAAAATAGTGTGTTGGGGGCTGAGGGTATAGTTCAGAGGTAGAACAGATGCTTACCATGCGTGAGGCCCTAGGTTCCGTCTCCAGCACAAAAAAGAAAAGAGAGTGTTTTGTATTTCCCCTTCCCCATCTTGAAGTGAAATTCCTAGGTAATATGACCCACTTACACGCATAGAGTAAAAAAAAAAAAATCCTAATCCCGTCCTACAAAGAAGTAAAAGGAAAGTCATCGATGAGAAAACCGTTTGTGTATTAGTAAGAAAATGCAAGCAAACAAAACTCTCCCAGGGTCCTAGCCCCACCCTGGCAGCTCCCTCCAGCCCCCATTGTGCCCTGCCCTTGACCCCCCCTAATTCGGGGTTTCTCTGCAGCTCTTCTCCCTCTCTCCTTGTGTCACTAAGGTCCCCGAAGCCCAGAGCAATGTTATTTCTTCCACCCTAAAAACCAAATACCCTATCTCCTGCCCAGCTACTGCTCATTCATTTCCTTCCCTTTTCAGCAAAATTTCTCAAAAGAATTGTCTACACTTACTGCCTCCAATTTGTCCTCCTGGTTTCCCCTTAACTCCTCCTCCAGTTGGGTTTCCACCCTGGCCCCTCTCCACTGACACTTGTTGTCAGGGTCACCAAAGACCTCCATGTGCAGCTCTAAGGGAGTTGTCAGTCCTCAGTAGCAGCACCTAAGCAGCTCGCTGTTGGCTGAAAACTGTTTCTTCGCTTGCTTTTCGGGACACCACAACTTGTCTGTTTTTTCCCCATTCCTCCAGCTGTTCTTTCTGAGCCTCCCACCTTGCAGCACTAGGGACTGAGCCCAGGGCCTTCACTCTGAACTTCATCCCTAGCTCTTTTATATTTTGATTTTTTTTTTTTTTTACAGTGTCTCACTGTGTAGCCCAGGCTGGCCTTGAACTAACAGCAATCCTCTCGCCTCAGCCTCCCAAGTACTAGGATTACAGGGTTACACCACCATGGCTAAGTATTATTTTATATTTTGAGACAAAATGTCTCTAAATCACTGTTGCCCAGGCTGGACTGGAACTTGTGATCCTCCTGCCTTCGCCTCCCAGAGGGATGGGACTAAAGCCTTGCACCACCATGCCCAAGCCTTGCACCACCATGCCCAGCTGCCTGCCCGCTTTCACCTCCCGCCTAGACTGCGGAAGTAGCTTCTCTTGGCTCCCCTGACCCTGCCCTACCTCCCACCATTGTGTTTCACACAACTGCCAGAGGGCTCCCCTTAAAACCAGTCAGATGACATCCCTAGGGCTAGGGCTGGGGTGTGGCTCAGAAGTAGAGTACTCACCTATCATAGGTGGGGGGCCCTGGGTTCCACGGGGTGGGGGGGGGACAGACAGAGGGGGGCAGGCTTCTCCCTCTTCCCACAAAAACCTCTCACACCAAAGTCCTTACACTGACCTTTAAAACTAATTTTTTCTACAGCCAGCCCAACCCCATTACCTCTTGGACTTTGTCCTCCACTGCTTTTGGCTTACTCCAGTCCAATCCTGTTAACTTTCTTTCCCTCTTTTGTGATTCTGTGAATGGTCCTGCCCCAGGACCCTGGTATGTGTTGTTCCCTCTTTCTGGAATCCTCTTTCCCTCTTGGTTCTTCCTCTCATTCTTTCAGCTATGGGTTCAAATCTCACCTGATGAAACAGGCCTTTTCCTTCTGAAATAATTCTGACCCCATTATTCCAGCTTGCTCTCTCCTATAAGGTCCTTATCAGCAAGTTACATCTATGCCCTTATTTTTTTGTGTGTTTCCCCCAGTAGAACAGAAGCCTTACAAAGCAGGCATTTTTGTCTTCTGAGTTGATTGCTGTATTTCTAGCACATTGAGCAGAGCCTGGTATCCATTACATACTCAAGCAATCATCAATCACACGAATGACTGAACCAGCACTGGTGGAGCACAAGCATTCTACACCGCAGCCAACAGCCAAGTTGTTTCGTACATTCAGAGGTAGTAGATGGAATTTATCAGCTCCTCCGCCCTGTGCTGGTGATCCCACCCTCTACTGGCTTTCCTCCTCTCCCTCCAGCTGCCCCTTCTCAGTCTTCCTTGAGATTGTCAATTCTTTTTCTCCAACCCCGCGTCTACATTCCCGGGCTAGGTCACTAACACCCACAACACCAATTACCATCTTTAATGATCCTTAAAGCTTGGTCTCCAGCCCCAATTTTTCTTAGAGTCAGGCCTTCTGGTTGTGCAGCCTCTGGCCGTTGGTGCTGGTTGTCCCACTCTGGGCTTCTCCTCTGAGGCCTAGGCTCCCGGCATTTTTGTTCTGGACTTTTCTTCTCTCACTCTTGATCCCTCAACCAGCCAGTCTCAGGGCCGGTTCAGTCCGCCTCCAGGGCGTCCTTCCCACCTACACCTCCTGCGTCCCGTCCCCGCAGTCCTGCCCTGGGGCAAGCCCTCCCCCACCCCCAGCAGTCTCCCTGGATTCCTGGCCTCTAGTTCCTCTCTTTCCATTCCGCCCTCCTTCGATAAGCCAGGGACATCTCTCCAAAATCCCCAACTGCCCAGTCCCTCCCAGCCTTGCCTCCCTTCCATGGCTCCCTCGTGCCTTCAGCACAAGTCCAAACTCCCTCTACAGGCCAAACATCCGGCCGCGGCTCATTTCTCACCACACCCTGTCTTGAACTCGACACTCCACCCCGACTGTATCGCTCTGAGTTCCTGTAACAAGCCCTGTCTTTGTCACCCACAAGTCTTCTGAGAGCGAGACCCCTCTGATTAGCTCACTTCCGATTAGGGCAGTTTATGGACTAGATTACAACGAAGGTCGGGGCGACAACTCCCATTTATTGACGGCGTCCTTTGTGCCGAGCGCTGCATATGCCTCCTGTCTTCATCCTAAAGGTCGATCTCACCTCGCTATTAGGGTCTCATCTGACAGCAGCTCAGAGAGTGGCGAGGCAAAACGCTGGACGCCAGCATCCCGAGAGCTACTCTCTCTGTGCCTGGACTCTCCGGGACCCTGCCAGGCTAAGGCCCTGGGTAGGGCGTGGCAAAGGGACGGAGAGGAGCGGTCCCCAAACGACAGAATGAGGAATTGTGATTCGGCTTCGGGCCGCGAGGCAGATAGGCACGAGACTGCCCCCTGCGGGCCTGGAGGCCCAATCGCGGCCTCCACCGGGTCCGTTGCCTTGGTTACGCCGCGCGCGCCCCTCCCCTTCCCCCGCCCTCTACCGGAGCCCCGGGTCTGGCCAATTGCCTGTCACCCCCACTCCCGACCAATCCCACTGAGGAGGGGGCGGGCCTCCTGGGCCTTGTTCCAGCCCCGTCGCTCCCCTCCTGGCCAGGACCCCGCCTTTCTCGGCGCACACCTCCCGCCCTTC
>NW_022900931.1:58906646-58909840 GCF_012274545.1 Fukomys damarensis
GGCCTGACCCTCAAGGGAGCCCCGCACCCGGCCCGGCTCGCACTGGCGAGCCCCTTTGGGAGCTTTCCTCCGAAACCCTCCCCACGCCCTCGGGATCGCCGAGGGACCGGGCCGGAGACCTTCCTCCTGACCCCACACAGGTCTTCCCCGAAGCCCCTGAAACACTCCTGGGCCTCGCGTATGCCTGAGAACCCCCCTGAGACTACTCTCCTCTTTAGCCTGCTCCAGAGACCTTCGTGTGTCCCTACAGTTTTACGCGCAGACCCCCGCCCTTTGACCCCCCCCCCCGTTGCCCATCCTTCTCCAATATGGAAAAATGTACTGCGGAGGCCGCTCGTGTATCTCAGATCTCTCCTCCAGGAACCTCCCTCCTAAGTCCTAAAAAGCTCCCTCTGAGACTCCCTGAAATCGCCCCCAGACCTCTGAGTACCTCAAATCTTACCGGGAGGTGAGCATCGCATATCCCAGAAGTCTTCCCCCAGACTGCCCTCTCACATATCCCTAGTATTTTCCCTCCCAGAAGTCTTAGAGATTTTTACACTTAACCCCCGCCAAACCTTAAGAATGCCCCAATGAACTGTGAACATCTTCCTTGAAGCTCTTCCTACATCCACCAGAAGAGTCTTACTCAGAGATTCTTGAAATATCCCCAAATCACAAAAATTCACCTAGAGGATCTCCAAATCACTACCCTATTGGCAGCTGTCTCCCGTACACACTCCCTCTCACATACCCCTTTGGACCTTTGCGCAGATTCCAAAAATCTAGAGACCTCATGTTCCCCTAAACTCCCCACCCTGATATGGCTCTAGAAATTATCCTCATGTACCCTAACAATCTTCCTAAAACCTCTTTCTCCATTATCCTAAAAATCTCCAGAAATTGCCTGGAGTCACCAGAGAACTTGTGTAGTCCAAAAGCTTCTTCCAAAACCCCTTTTGTGAATCTTAATTTTTTCCCCCATCACATCTCAAAAAATTGAGTAAGGAGCCCAAGAAGTTCCCTTGTAGTGTCATATACTCTAGAACTCTTCTTAAATAACTTGAAAATTCCCTCTTGTAGACCCGTTTTAGATGAATTTTTGTAATGATCCTTCTCATGACCCCTCTGAGGTGCAGTTTTCCACACCTCCTTACATCAGAGACCCCAGCCATCACCTGGAATTCTCCTGAGATGGCCCTTGAAGTCCTTCTCTGAATCCCCTGGAGCCCCTTGAGTCATGAGAGACCTCTTGCCTTACTAAGAGACTTTTCTTATAGATATACTCCCCACTCCTCAAGAACCCCATTTAGAAGATTCCCCACGCACATGCCTAATCTTCCATCAACTCTGAGTTTCTGTGCTGAGAAGCCCAGAATTCTTTCTGAAAAAACCTACTCTGACACTTTTAGGGTCCCTCAAAACTGCCTTCTCCTTCTGCCCATATACTGTTTTGAAGACTTTACTCTCCTCATCAGAGATCTCTAGGGAGTTTTTTGGTAAAAGATCTTTCTGTCATCCTACTCTGGTATACCAAGACCTCAAGACCACACTTTCTCCAGTAACGTTTTAGAGAATTTTCTCCCAAATTGTCCTGCATCAGCAACATCTAGCATTTCCTGAGAACTATCCTTAGGATTCCCCCAAGAAACCCTATTCAGGATTATGTCAGATTTACCCACTTTAGAGGCCTCTTTTTGATCCTCCCATCTCCCGCATTCTCGTTCCTCTGATACTCAGAGACCTTTCTAGGTTCTGAGCCTCCTACATTATGTCTTCATAGATCCTGCCTCCTCCAGATTTCTATCCTTGCGCCTCTATGTCCCCTTTTATTTTATCATTTATTTATTTATTTGTAGTATTAGGGGTCATACTCAGAGGTAATCTACCACAGAGCTACATTCCCAACTCTTCCTATTTTTGAGACAATCTCACTGAGTTTGCCCAGGTGGGACTTGAACTTGTGATCCTACTTCCTCAACCTCCTGAGTAGCTAGTAGCTGGGATTACTGGTGTGTAGCACGAGGCTTCTGTTCTCCTTTTAAAGCTCCTGCACAACTGTTCCCCCTGAAAATCTCAAATCTCAGACTTTTCTCTCAAGACTTTTCTATGAGGTTCCATCCTCATAGACCTCTCTTGCCTTTAAAAGAGTGAGAGACCATTACTGTCCATTTTAAGACTTCTTGAGGATTCTCCCTCTTTTACAGCAGTGGTTCTCAGCATATGTTCCTTGGGCCACAATAGCAGCACTGTTTGCTAAAAATGCAAATTCTTTGATCCCACCTAGGCTTAATGAATCAGAAAACCTGGAAGCAGGTTCTAGCGTCCTGAGTTTTTAACAAACCCTCCTGATGATTCTGATGAATGCTCAATTTTGAGAGCCCCTACTTTATAGGAGGATTTCCCTCCCCCCTTGAAAATGCCTCAGGGTATGCCTTTGAGCCCCCCCCCAACTCTTTATTCCTGCAAAACCCCCTTTATGAAGTACCCATCTTTCAGAAAGACTCCTTACTCTTCTTGAAGGAATCTTGACTTCTCCACAAGGATGCCAGACTCTGAGTAATTACCTCAACATTCTGCCTTTGAATGGTTCCCTCTGATTTCCCTTAGCACTTTCTCCTGGTTTCCCCTTGACCCTTTCAACCTGCCCTCTAGCCCGTCTGCTTTAAACTGTTAACTTCCTTGAACACACCTGTCTGTCTCCTCCCCTTATCCATCTCTCTACCTAAGCATCCTACCCTTGAGGCATCTTTAGTTCACTTTATTCTTTGTCTTAACTGTCAAGAGCTCTCCATTGTTTTGTTTATTTGTTTTTTGAGGCAGGGTCTCACTATGTAGTTCAGGCTGTTCTAGAACTCACTGTGTAGCCCATGCTGGTCTCTAACTCACAGCAATCCTCCTGCCTCAGCTTCCTGAGTGCTGGTATTACAGGTGTGCGCCACCACGCCAGGCTCCATTGTGCTTCTTAAGATACCACTCACCTTCTCACATGTTGTCTGTGGTACTGGGGATTGAACCCAGGGGTACTCTCTTACTGAGCTATGTTGCCAGCCCTTTTTATTTGAGTCAGAATATTACTGAGTTGCCCAGACTGGCCTTGAATTGTGAATTGTGAAATCCTCCTGCCTCAGTCTCCCAAGTAGCTGAGATTACAAATGTGTCCCACTGCACCCAGCTCCTTCGTAGTTTATATATATATATATGTGTGTGTGTGG
>NW_022900931.1:58910150-58930285 GCF_012274545.1 Fukomys damarensis
ATATATATATATATATTTGCACACTCACCCTCACTGGGTTCCTCTTTGAGTCTGCAAGTTGGGATCTGCCCTCTTTGGAGTCATTGGAGCATTCTTCAATTCCAAGTGTTTCAAATCTTACTCAGTTCAACACACCTTCCCTGCTCCCTCTTCTCTCTTCCCTTGTTTCTCTTATCCCCACTTGCTTTCATAATATAGGAATTTTCTTTGTGCTCTTCCCTGATTGGGCTACCCCAAGTTCTATTCTTGGTAACCTACTTTACCCTTCCTGGTTTACTTCTCAGGTCCATTCAGCCTCAGTAAGTCTGGGGTCTCCACAAACCTCTCAACTTTTTCCAAGAGATTATTTTCCTCTCTAGGGCTCTGAAGAGGAAATAGACCTCATTCCGTGCCCCACCCTCCCCAAGCACTGAGGTCTGCTTTCAGGGAGCTCACACTCCAATAGAGGACCTGGACAAGTACACTAGGCAGAACATGAGGTTCAGATTATATGTTGTGGGGATTTAGTACTGACAGGAGCTCTTTACTTGGAAAGGCTTCACAGAAAAGGTATTTGGGCTGGGGGGCATTCCGTAGGAGTTGTGACAGTGATGCAGTGCCTTCCAGGTGTAGGAAACTGCTTAAGCAGTGGGTCAGAGAAAGAAAATCTCTTTTCTTTTCTTTCTTTTTCTTTTTTCTTTTTTTTTAACCAGGGATTGAACTCAGGACCTTGCACCTGCAAGACAGGTAGTGGCACCACTGAGCTAAATCTCCAGCCCCTCATTTCTTAGCAGTAGTATCTCTTCTGTTTGTTCATGGATAGATGTGAAAGAGGACATCTCTTCCATTTGTACGGTATTTTTCAGCTGCACTTTAGTAGCCCAGAGAATAATAATAATAATAATGACTACTGTTTGTTGAATGTTTACTATCTACAAGGTACTGTTTAAGTGCTGTACCTGTATGGTCTCATCTCAAATCTTAAGAACCCTGTGAGGTAGGTAAGCCACCATTATCCTCATTTTACATAGGAATTAGAGGACAGGTGGGATTAATAGAAGGTCTGTGTACCCTGTCCATTCCAAGATGATGTGGATCAGAGTTGGATTTTCTCTTCAGAGTTGGGAGCAATAAGGCATTATAGTATGATAGGCTCTGGGGCCTGAGAAGAGTTGCATCCCACATCATTGTCTTACCAAGTTTGTGTCCTCAGACAAGTTACTTAGTCGTGAGTTTCTAAGGCCCAATAATGAGCCTAAAACTGGACACAGTAGTGCAAATCTGTAATTTCAAGGACTCGGGATGCTGGGGCAGGAGGGTCATGAGTGTGAACCCAACCTGGACAACTTAGCCCTTATCTAAAAATATAAAGGGGATCAGGATGTAGCTCAGTGCAAAGACACTGGGGTCAACCACATACACACACACACATCCAAAAAATGGTAATAATGGCATCCTATTTTAAAGAAGTGTTATGAGGACTAAATAATACATATAAAGTACAGTACTTAAAGCCTTGAAATGAAGTGCTATGTATTAGCAAAAAGTAGTTCCTTGGGCCAGGGATTTAGCTCAGTGGTTCTGCTGCCTGCCTCGCAAGTGCAAGGACTCTAGTTCAGTCCCCAGTACCAAAAAAAAAAAGCTATCAGCTAAGATTCTTAACGCATAAGTGGCAGAACTTTAGCTCATAGTGGCTTAAAAAGGGGATTTTGATTTCCAACACTATGGGAGGTTATTAATTGATTTTATTGAAAAGTCCAGAGTTAGAGTGATTTAGACTTAGTTACATTCAGGAGTTTAAGTAATTTGTTCAGTGTTCTCATTTCTCCACTAAGTGAGCTTCATCTTCAACAGGCTTCTGTTTTGTGTTTACAAAGATGATCCTCAGCAGCCCTAGGTTGAAATCCTTCCTCCTCATTCACTCTATGGAAAAAAAAAAAAACTTTCCTAAGAGACCTAGTTTGGAAACGGTTTCTTTTAAGTGCAAGGTGAAGATGGAAGATCCTTAAAGACATGTTTTAAGTTCTGTATTCAGGAACTTGGTCTCCTGCTTGCTAGCCAAACAACTGTGATTCCATCCCATGCTCTTTCTGGGGCAGTAATGGTAGTCCATTCACCTTGGCTTTGAATTTTCAGGGCTCAGAAGTAGGTTGCTATGAATGGAGTTTTGTTTGTTTTACTGTAAACTTGTTGAATAGAGTCTGGTTGAGCGCATGTTACAGAACAGTGGTGGGCAAGTCTCAACTGTCTCCAGTCTGTATTCATTCATTGAACAGTTTATGTACCAGAGAGGCTGAGACAAAATCATAAATTCAAGGCCAGGTTGAGCAGCTTAGCGAGACCCTGTTTCAAAAAATGTAAGGGGACAGCTGGGGATGTAGCTCAGTGGCACTGTGCTTGCCTGGCAAGCACAAGGTCCTGAGTTTGATCACTGGTACCAAAATAAAATTAAACTTAGAAATGTAAAAGAGCCAGGTATGGTGGTGCATGCCTGTAATCGTAGTACTTGGGAGGCTGAAGCAGGAGGATTGCTGCCAGTTCAAGACCAGCTTGGACTACATAGTGAGACCTTGTCTGAAAAAGCAAAAACAAACAGACAAACAAAAAACAAATATTAAGGGCTGGAGATAAAACTCTGCACTCCCTAGTTTCAATCCTAGTACTGATGGGGGCTAATAATTTTTTTTAATGAGGTACGATTCTAGGTACTGAAGATACAGCAGAGAATAAAACAGTTAAGGTTCTGAAATTCAGGGAGTTTATTCTGATGGGGACAGATACACAGATAGTAAAAGAAATCTAAATGTGATGTGTGCTATGAAGAAAAACCCTAGGTAAAAGGGAGGAGGGGGATGATGCTGTAGACGGAGTGGTCTGATATGGCCTCTTTCAGAAGGTGACAGTTGAGCCTGATTATCAGAAAAATGAGAGAAAACAGTTGGACAAAGATTTCCAGGGGGACCTTCTAAACTTTAGCAGTCCAGGGATATAGCTCAGTGCCACAGCACCTGCCTGGCAAGCACAGAGTCCTGAGTTCCGTCCCTGGTACCCCAAAAGAAGAAAAACTAAACTTTAGGGAAAATGACCACAGATACTTCTGAAGGGCCTGCTGTGTGCCAGGTGTTGTGCAAGGAAGTGGAGATGGAGCATTATAAGCAGTCTTCCCTCGTGGCTCTGGTAGTTTGGGAAGAAAACTTATTCCTCCTGGGGACGTGATGGAGATGGGGGCACATGTGAGCCCAGATCTGTTTAAGAGAAGTAGGAAGCTACTAGAAGATTTTTTGTGGGGTTTTTTTTTTTTCAAGCTGGACAGTGACAATCAGATTTTTGTTTTTTTAGAAAGTTCACTTTGATTTATTAGAGGAAAATGGAAGGGTGAGAGTGGAAGCAGAAAGGCAAGTTAGGAGGCAATCCATTTGTCCACATGCAAGAGAATGGTGATCGAATCTGGTGGTAGTAAAGGTGGAGAGAAGTGAATATATTTTGGGTATGGAGAAAATAGTGATGGCATTAGAGAAAGGAACCTTTTGTTTGTTCATCTGTTTGTTTTTGGTACCAGGGATCAAACTTGGGACCTTGTACTTTCGAGGCAGGAGGTGGAAATCCCCAGCCCTGAGAAAGGAATCTTTATGCCTCACAACTCTGAGAGTAGTTACTAGTATCAGGTCCATTTTACAGATGAGAAAATAGGTGCAACAAGGTGGAACCACTTGCCCAAAATTATGCCAGTGATAAGTAGTAGGGTTGTACTGGGTGTGGTGGCACTTGCCTGTAATCCCAGCACTCAGGAGGTTGAGGCAGGAAGATTCCTCCATCTTGGCACCAGCCTGGGGTACAGTCAGCCTAAATCAAAAGCGAACCATATAGAGAGACCCTGTCTGAAAAATAAGGTTGTATGTTTCAACCCAGCAGTATTGTTTGAGCCACTTGAATTTTTGGACAGTTGAGAACATGTTTAGCTAAGTAAAAAGGACTGGGGGTATTGCTCAGTAATAGAAAACCTCCCTAGCATGCAGTAGGTTCTGAGTTCAATCCCTAGCACTTCAGGAAAAAAGACACTATCAAGATCTGATGACTAAACTGGGTGAGATGGCGTAGCTCTCTAGGAAGCTGAGGCAGGAGGATCACAAGTTCCAGCCCATCCTGGGCAACTTAGCAAGACCCTGTCTCAAAATGAAAAATAAAAGTGGACTGGGGATGTAGCTCACTGGTAGAAGGCTCCTGGGTTCAATCCCCAGTTCAGGAGTGGGGTGGGGTGGGCTGATTACTGATCTTCAGGAAGAAGAAAGCCAAAAATGACTACAAAAAAATCTTAAATTGTCCACATTTAGACATTTGGATCTACAGGAATTTATTGCATTCCTCAGTGAGAAAATACAGGTATAGAAAAGGGAAAGAGTAGGGGTAGACTTTTAAAGAGGAAGGGTCAATATTAGGAATGAGAACAGGAATACCAGCCTCCTCTATTCTAGGGTTTTCCAGAGCTCCCCATGCTGTGTTTATCTTCCAGGGTCCCTGCCTCACTTCTCCCCTACTCTCCTTTCCCTCCCTAGGACTATTCAGATAAAAGGCTCTTTCTCTGCTGAGGTAGTATACGTATTTTATTTACGTATTTCAGGAGTTTGTGAAAATAAAGATCTTATTAGAGGATTCCTTTGGCTTTTTTTTTTCTTCTTCTTCTTTGAGGCGGTGTCTCTATGTAGTTGACACTGACCTGGAACTCACTATGTAGCCCAGGCTGTCTTGAACTCCCAGCGATCCTCCTGCCTCAGCCTCCTGAGTGCTGGGATTACAGGCATGCACCACCACACCTGGCCTAGATTCCTTTGGTTTCTAACATTGTTCCCAGATTAGGATGGTGACTTAGTCTTAGTTTAACTAGCCCATTATCTTGTTTATTAAATGTGGGTTCTTTAAAGTCCTTGATGGGTGCTGCACGAGAGCAAGCACTAAGAATGGGCAGGAAGACTGATAGGACCCCTTTATTTACGCAGAGATGTTATTAAAGGGTTTACCCTGAGGCCCAACTTTCTAGATATGGAAGGAAATTTAAAGAAAGCTGCAGGATTTTGTTAAGAGCAAGCAAAGGCTTTGAAGTCAATTTTATAGTCATGGGCAAAGGACTTTCTCTGCATCTCAGTTTTTCCATCTATAAGATGAGGATATTCATATATATGATATATTTATAGTACATCTGTTGGGGGGATGCTAAGGATTGAACCCAGGGCCTTATATATACTACGCAAGCACCACCACTGAGCTATACTTTCAGAACTACATATACTTTAAAAACAGTTTTAGAATCAGATGAACTCACCCCGTGGAGAACTGTTAGCAAGGGGCTGGAACATGGCACTTAATCTAAGATATGTGAAGTCATGTTAAACATCAAGCTACTGGTAGGTTGGGATATGTGTGTGATACTGAGGATTGAACCCAGAGCCCTCTCACTGACCTACATCCTCACCCCTTTTGGCCTAGCTGCCAAAGATCCCAGACTGGGCTCAAGCTTGCAGTCCTCCTGCCTTAACCTACCAGGGTGCTGGGATTATAGGCATGAGCCACCACTCAGGCTACTAGATATTTTATATACATTGTTTCAGTTAATTCTTCTAAGGATCAGTCACTGAGGAGGAAACTTGTGTTACTTTCCACAAAGGTCAACCCAGCAAGTAAGTATCAACAGGAGAGCCAGTGGTCAACCATTCTTGTATTCAAATAAGGAGAAAGCTGAGCTCCAAAGTTGCCTCCTGTCTGTGGACCCTTTCCTTACTGTTTGGGACCAGAGAAGAAACCCAGAGGACACCTTTCCCCAGAACCTCTAAGCCATTTTGTTGGCTCAGTTTTGTACCTCTGGAGTTGTTGGTGCTTCCTAAAAAGTTCACTTGGTCCAATTATGGCAAAATGGCAGCGATATGGCTGGGCTGTTTGAGCTGTTTGCCTTCTCATGTCTTTCTTCAAAGGCAGAGTCATTTTTAATCATGCAGGGACAAAGAGACCAAAGCAGTGGTGTATTTTGTTTTGTCTGGAATTGGGCTGGGCTCTCTCAATTTTAAGTAATAAAAACACAGTCGCATGCAGGTGTGGTGGCACACACCCGTAATCCCAGCACTTGGGAGACAGGGGCAGAAGGATCCCTGCAAGTTTGAGGCCAGCCTAAACTACATAGTGAGTTTAAGGCCAGCCTGAACTACCTAGTGAGACCCTGTTTCAAAACAACAACAACAAAAACAGCCCGAACTATTCTGAGCCTAAAAGGAATATATTAGATCCAGGTCTTCAAATTGTGTGAATAGGTCCTCCCTTTTTTCCCCTCTAATTCTTGACTGCCTTCATTTGTTTTGGCTTTGTTTGTAAACAGGCTTCCATTCATAAGGCAGCACAGGTAGCACTCAGTAACTGAGAATTTATTTTCCTAGTAATTCCTGGAAAAGTCCAGGGAGGACTCTGCTGGGCCAGGCCTTATACTATCTACTTTTGGGGCCAAGAAAGGCAGTTAATTCTTCAAGGAAAACTCGGGGTGCTGGTACTAGAATATGAGAATGGATATTTGGGAGGCAAATCCACCGCAGTAAGCTGCTACCACAAGGAGATGTCTTGGAATAGTTGTTCATGCCTTATCCAAGTTGTCATCTCTGGCTGTTGCCAAGCACCAGGGATAGAGGTGGCTGCGGGGGGCGTCTCTGGTCCTTTGATGGAAGGGAGCCAACCAATAAAATAGTGCCATTCTGACCTGAAGACCTAGAGTGCTTGCTATGGGGACATTTTTTTTTTTAACAAAGTCTTGAAAACTCCCCAGTATTTATTGAGTATTCCCAGAGGCCTCCTCCATCACTAGATCCTCTCCACCCATAAAGTTCCCTGAGCAGTGGGACCTTAGGGAGGACTAGTTAGCCTACTTAAAGTCTGTTCCCAATTTGTGTCCATCTATTCCAAGTACCACATGCCACAGGTTTTGTTAGCTATGTGTAGTAGTTGCCATTTTAATGTGAATGAGTTTCCAACATTTAAAAATAGAGTTTTTTGTTTGTTTTGGGGGATATTTTTGAGACAGGGTCTCGCTATGTGGGTTCAGGCTGGCCTTGAACTCACTGTATAGCCCAGGCTGGCCCCAAACTCTCAGTGATCCTCCTGCCTCAGCCTCCCGAGTGCTAGGATTACAGGCAGGTAGCACCATGCCTCACTGAAATTTTATTTTAAAAGCCAGATTTCCGGTTTCTCTTTTAAAAAATACTTTAAGGTCTAACAATACTGGACCCACATTCTTGCACAGCAGTAGTTGATTAAAACTGACTAACAACTTCTCCTTTTAGACAGGGTGTGGACTCTTAACTCAGCATAGTCCCCACTGGCCTGCTTTGTTCAACGCCTGGCTTGTAAGCATCATATTTGAGACCCAGTTCAGTCTCAAAAAGTTTTTCTGGAAGAAGCTGGATTAATCTTTAGTCAACAGTTTATTTGGAGGGATACGGTGGTCTTATTTAGGAAAAATAACCCAATAAATGACTATGGGAAAGAGTGTGTACGACTTTGGTCTGTTTGTGGATTTGGTCATCTTTTTGCTGTAAATGCTGTTGGCATGTCATACCTCTCATCACAGATGTTCCCTCTGCAATAGCAACATGTCCTCCTATCTTAGGAGTTGCCACCCAGTGAAGGAATCCCTCCCACTCCCAACGGATGTTCATCCAGGCTTTGCTTGACCACTTCCAGCAGCCAGGGAGCTTATTACTTCCTCACATGGTAGCCAGTTCCATTCTTGGCTAGATACATTATTTTAAAATTCTTCCTTATGTTGAGGCAGCTGTTGCCTCCTTGAGACTGAAAGCCACAAAATGCTAGAGCTGCGAAGAAAAACTGATTTTTTTTTTTCAGACACATGAGCTACCCACTTAGCCACCCTGGATCCTTGACAAACACTGATAATTAATCCCAGCACTCTTTCTCACTAAACTAGGAAGTAGAATGTAATTTTTTTTAATTATTATTTTAAGTTACAAAAATGATGTAATCACTTGCAACTAGTAAAATAGTACAAAATCATATAAAATTTTAAGGCTTTGGTGTGGTGGCACATGCCTTTATAACCCTAGGTTGCTGAGGCAGGAATATCACAAGTTTGAGCCCAGCCTGGGCAGTTTAGTGAGACCCTGTCTCAAGGTTAAAAGGGGGGGGGATGAGGCTATAGCTCAGCACTAGGGTGCTTGCCTAGCATGTGAATCAATTCCTAGCACTACAAGAAGAAAAAAAAAAAGTTTTTAATAATTCCTCATAATCCTAGCATTTGGGAGGCTGAGGCAGGAGTATCACTGCCAGTTCAAGGTCAGCCTTAGCTACATAGTGAAGTCAAGGACAGCCAGAATACATAGTAATTACCCCGTCTCAAAAAAATAAATCATTTGGGCTGGGGATTTAGCTCAGTGGTGCCCTGCCTGCCTTGCAAGCACAAGGTTCTGAGTACGATCCCCAATACTGGGGAGAAAAAAAAATCAACCAGCCAATTTACCATCCTTTCCTTCCCTCTTTATCCCCCCCCCTTTCTCTGTGATATGTGGTATTGGGGATCAAACCTGGAAACGCTCTACTACTGACCTTCATTCCATACTCCTTTTTTTTTTTTTTTTTTTTTTTTTTTTTTTTTGAGAGAGGTTCTTGAGAATTACAATCATGTACCCCCCCCCCCAGTTTATACATTTCTTTTTTTTTTTTTTCTTGGTACCGGGAATCGAACTCCGGTCCTTGCACTTGCAAGGCAGGCCACCGAACCACTGAGCTAAATCCCCAGCCCTATACATTTCTTTATATATGTGCATATTCATGTAAGATACATAGAGGGCTCTGAATGTGGCTTTTTTTCTAAACAAAAGTGACATATACATAAAATGCTCCTCATTTTATGGGCATTCTTACAAGTTGGTAGAAATCAGACACTAGATAACATTTGCATCTTTCACGACCAAGCTTTTTTTTTTCTTTTGTACTGGGGATTGAATTCAAGGCGTTTGCACTGAGCTGTATCCCTGGCCTGTGTTTGGTTTGGTTTTGGTTTGAGACAGAGTCTCACTCTTGTCCAACTTGGATTCTAGGTTGTGATCCTTCTGTCTCAGTGTCCCAGTTGCTAGGATTGCAGGCGTATACCACCACACCCAGTACACATTTTAATAGTACGTAATATTGTGTAGTGTCGGGTCTACCTGTCCGTTAATCATTTCTCATTAATAGATTTTCCCATTGCTTCATTTCTTTGGGACCCCCTTCGTCATAGTACTCCAGGCATCTTATCACCAACCAATCAGATTTACCCTGTAAATTAGAATGTATTTGTCATGTTTGACACAGGCCAGTTCCATATCTTACACATTCTAAAGAAAAAAAGCAGACATAACTCCAAGATCAAAGTGAATCTGGCTGGAGGACTAGAACTGAATCCTCTTGATTTTAAATATTTCCCATGTCCCATGCAGCCTGTTACTTACAGCTGTCTACCCTGGATCTCTCCTGGAGTAAAAGAATTTATCTGATTCCTCTTCTGTGCCATGTCTGGAGTATCCAGCCCATCATGTCATTCCATCTGGGTCTTCTCTTTCCCCAGAGATTTCCTTTTTCTGCAGGCTTCTAAACCTCTTTATCATACTGTGGACCGTTTCTTCTAACATCTTTTCTCCCGGGGCTGTAGAAATAATTGTGGTTTACCCCTTCACCACCACCTCCTTTAGCTGTTGATTTACAAGACAAGGTGCACCTTGTGTGTGTCAAGCACTATTCTGGGATCTGGCTGGTTGTATAGCTTGCATTTTGGTGGGAAAAAAGAAACAATATAAGATGGTTTTGAAGGTGCCAATTTATATAAAAGAAATGAAACAACACTAATACAGTGGAGTGACCAGGGGAGAGTCTCCTAAATTTGACTGTTAGGGAAACTGAGGAAGTGACATTGAGCTGAGTGAGACCTGAATAACATGGGAGCCATGCTCTAGGGGAAGAGGAATCCAGAAGGAACTTGGTACATGAGGTTTGAGAGGCCACAAGAGTCCTATGGGACCCTTTTGTCCAAAATTGGATTTAAAGTGCAAGATTGTAAGCCAGGAGAGAACAACATATGATTTCTCCTTTTAAAAGATTACTGAGGCCAGTTTCACTTAGAACAAGGTTTTGTTTGCCCTCATACCTTTGCCTGCTTATACCAAAGGGATTGACAGCTAGGCCAGTTTGCTCTGTTTAGGGATCCCACAGGGAATCTGCGAGGTGAATCACAGCCATTGTCAGATGCACCTCACTGCCCTCAGAAGGGATGTGGAAGTTTAGGGAAATGGGAGTAGCTCCCTAGGACCTCTAAGCCTACAGGTTCAGTGGCTTCTTGTACAATTCTCAGTCCAGGGAACTTCAGCCCTTTAGCAGCCAGAAAAGGATGGAACTAAATGTGATTTGGGATGGAGCCAAGGGTACTGGTTGCAAGAGAGACAGATGGGGAAAATGGTGAGTGAAAACCTTGAGCTCAAGACACTTAGAAAAAGGCTTTAGAGTAACGTCCAGAAAGTAGTCCACTGATAAAAGGCCTTTAGTTTGCCCAGTTAAAACAGCTTCTATGTATTCTTCTGCCCGAGAAGAATTTGGACACTTTTTTGTTTGGTAGTTTGGTTTTTTGGTTTTTTGGTTTTTTGTTTGTTGTTTTTTTTTTTTCATTGAGTTTATTGGTACTTTTTAGGTATACAATACAGTTAAATTCATCATTGGGATCTTTTACCTTTACATGACAGATCTTGGTTCTCATTTTTTCCCCATACCCCTGCCCTCCCTTCACTCCCTTCCCTATTTACAAAAACTTTGTTTTCATTATTTTGTTTTCTCATATTTTTTCTTTTCTCTTATTTCCTTTCCCCTACCCTTCCCACTTCCCTTACACCTTTAGCCCTTTTCTTCCTATGAGTTTTTCATTTTTGAATTGTCCTCTTCCCCTCAGGTTGATGTCTTCTTGACTGTGGGGTTTGGATAACAGGCTAGTATTGTAGGAACCAGGGGAACTTCCAAGCCCAGAAAGATTGAATCTGAAGCAGGCTGAAGAAAAGGGCTAAGAGGTATATTACCTCATAGTAGAGATAGGTGCAATCTTAAGAGATCAGACGTGTACCATTTCCAGAGTGGGAGAGCTGGGTTGGAGGTATGGAGGCCCTTCAGCCTGTCAATGGCCTTTGAAAAGGCCCCTGACCATGCCCACACCCAAGGGCTGACAGGTGCCCAACCATTAATTGATCAGATAATTATCTGTATAGTATCACACTTTCCACCAGGGGTTACCACCCTGTCATCCACCACTGACCAACACTGTGGATTTTCATTTGAGGTAATAAAAGAGTTTTTTAGGGTTCTTTTGTCAGGTGATCATTTATTATGCTCAGGTCTTGGAGGAGGTGGCCAGAGACCAGCAAGGTAAGGGAGATGTGCTTAGGCTCACATGTTTGCTTGGTCATGTCACCTTGAGCAAGATCTCCATTAATTCAGGTCTCCATTAATTCATGATGCACAATTTCTTACTTCCCATTTTTGAAAAATCTTTACAGCTTACTCTCTGCTTTAAATCTGCCTCCTTTGGGTCTTTGACAGCTGGGTATGAGGGACATCATTTTCTCTAAGGTGCCACTTAAGCCTTTTATCTGGATCTGGAGACTTAGGGGAAGTTAGGTTACTACCTGAGACTAGCTCCATCTTTCTCTTCAGGAACTCCTCAGAACAAGCACCCTGGAAGCGGAAGAGATAAGGCTTTCATAGCCCCCCTCAGCCCACACTTAACCAGGACATTTCAGCCCTTCATTCTCTCTGATCCCTTTGCTTCCTTTTACAGGAGTCTGGAGAGGTGTGGCCTGACCAAGACTTCCCCCAATGTGAACAGGCTCCCTCCCCTCACCACCTGTTGGCATCACGCCAGGGAACATCCTCAAGCCCTGGCCCTCAGGGGGGAGATAACAGGAGCCCAGAGCCGAGACCATGTGACGGCGCTGGCCCTTGCCATCGCCGTCCGCCCCACCCTGGCCCTGGGCCTGGCACCATGATGTTCCGAGACCAGGTGGGCATCCTCGCTGGCTGGTTCAAGGGCTGGAATGAGTGTGAGCAGACAGTGGCCCTGCTGTCGCTTCTGAAGCGGGTCACTCGTACCCAAGCTCGCTTCCTGCAGCTCTGCCTGGAGCACTCATTAGCCGACTGCAATGACATCCACCTGCTGGAGTCAGAGGCCAACAGCGCTGGTGAGTCTTTGCCTTTAGAGTTGGAGGTGCAGCAGGAGGGAGACCTAGAACAGGTGTGAGAAGCCTGTGGAGGCCAACCAATAGTGGTGCCAAGAAATAAGGTTTCTTTGCTTGTTGGGGATTCCTTCGCCTATCAAGTTTGGGTTTCCTGGGACTGTGTTACCAGATTATCCTCAGGCATGGAATGGGGGACTCCCAGGGGAGGGTTACGTAAATTGGAAACTGCCCACAACAGAGGAGGATTCATGCAGGGAGGCTTATGTGGGCAGCTGAAAGGAAATAAATTACCTATGAAAGATAGAGGGTGAACAATAATTTATTTTTCAAGTTTCAGGACGTTAGAGCTAAGAGGGAATTGTAAAGCTCTTCCAGAATTCACAAGTCATCCTGTACCAGTGGTGGCAAACCTATAGCACGTGTGCCACAGTGGGCTGTTTGTATCATTAAAAGCTGTAAAAGTTTTGGCGTCACTGTCCTACACTGTTCTTTACTCATAAAAGTAGGTTGGATTCAAGGCATAAATAGCTTCAAGAGAGTTTTGAAGCTGGGTGTCGTGGCACACGCCTGTAATCTCAGCACTCAGGAGACTGAGGCCAGAGCATTGCTATGAGTTCAAGGCCAGTCTGGGCTACATAGTTTGAGGCTAGCCTGAACTGTATAGTGAAATCCTGTCTCAAAGAGAGAACCGGGAATTTATTTTAGTGGTTCCACTGCCTGCCTCATAAGCGCAAGGTCCTGAGTTCGATCCCCGTTACCAAAAAGAGAGAGAGAGAGCATTTTGAACTTATAGTCTTTCATGTCAGTCTTAGAGACAGAGGCCAGAAAAGAAGGGTAGTGGATACCCAAACGTTAGCTGGGAAGGAGATTGAGGAACTTTATTAAAAGTTTGTCCAAGTTAGTCACTCCCACTCTTCTCACCTGCTTCATAGTCATAGTTCACATTGAGCCTTTACAAGCCAAGCATTCTTTGCTTGTATTTATTAGCTTTGAAAACAGTTTATTTTGGTGACTCTCAAATCACATTATCTAAATTTAAATCACAGTTCTCATTTACCGAAAATGAAGTAATTTAACCTCTCTGTGTCTTGGTTTCTTAATTTTAGTCAATATGATAGTTATATTTACTTATAGGGTGCATGTGAATTAACATGTTTGGAGCTCTTAGAACAGTTCCTAGCATGTAGTAAACGCTCAGTCACACAATAGTTGTTTTTATTGTCAGTAACTCAGTCCTCATAACCACTCTGTGAGATAGATACTGTTATTATCCCCATTTTACAGGTGGGGACACTAGCGTGGACTTTTAGCATTAAATGGCCTCTCTCTTCTTCTCAGGCCCACCCTTAGCAACAGTCACTTGGTTTTTCATCAAGTCTTTCTATACAAGTCACATAGGCACTATGTGCTCTAGGGGAAGAAAGTTAAGTTACTCAGACCAGGCATCACACTGCCTCATTCCCAGTCTGGTAGCCAAAGCAGTAAGAAGCCAGAGCAAGTACAGCAGCTCAGCCATTTCTTAGTCCTGCCAGCCTCCCCACCAATAAGAGCTCCCTTCATCCTGTGAGGCAGACCAGTGTCTTAGACTGCTTCATCATATACACCCACCACCTCACCCCAAGCAGGCAGCCAGATTACCTCTCGCGGCCAGTCATATCTGTTAGCAGAATCACCAGTGGGGCTTGTTGCTGGTTAGAGCATTTTTTAAATTTTTGCTTTTGTTCTCAGAATTTGTAGTAAAATTAAACCATATAAGCCAGGCATAGTGCTGCACACCTGTAACCCTGGCACTCTGGAAGCTGAAACAGGAGGATTGCTGTGAGTTCAAGGCCACCCTGAACTACATAGTGAGACCCTGTCTCAAAAAAAAAAACAAAAACAGGCCAGTGATAACGGTTCTGCGGCCTGCCTTGCAAGCTCAAGGACCCAAGTTCGATCCCCGGTACAAAAAAAAACAAAAACAGCCAGGCCTGGTAGCACACACCTGTAATCCCAGCACGTGGGAAGCTGAGGCAGGAAGATCACTGTGAGTTCAAGACCAACCTGGGCTACATAGTGAGTTCCAGGTCAGTCTCAACTACATAGTGAAATGCAACCCTGTCTCAAAAAACCTAAAAAAATTTTTAAAAATAATAATAATAATTTTAAAAACCATACAAAAAGTAGAGTACAGTTTCCCAGACTTCCATGTTCCAGACTTCTTGCTTGTTTTCTGAGGTGAAATTTCATTGCATATATGGCCACATGCATATTGTCTTTCCAGCTTTGACATATTTTAATTAAGCAAATGGCCGAGTATTGTGCATGTTAGCTAATTTGCTTTTTTTATTTACCAAAATAATTTGAATGCCATTCCATATTCACCACATCATCATCGTTGTTGTTTTTATTTGTTTTGTTGTTGTTGTTTGGGGGGTTTTTTGGTTTTTTGAGGCAGGGTCTCACTTTGTAGTTCAGACTGCCCTGGAACTCACTGTGTAGCCCAGGCTGGTCTTGAACTCACAGCGATCCTCCTGCCTCAGCCTCCCGAGTGCTCAGATTACAGGCTTGCACCACCACTCCTGGCCCCATCGTTGTTGTTAATGGCTGGATAGTAAGAATAGGTTGTATCTATGGACTCCTACTAGTGTACCAAATGGTGCTTTACTTCCATTGCTCATGTAATCTCACAGTAACTCTGTGAGGAAGGTCCACTTTATATATGAGGAGACTGACATCTGGAGAGGTTAAGCGACTTGCTGTAGGTCATACATTTGGTTAGAGGTAAAGCTCAATTTTGTCCTCCGAGCACTTAACTAGTAGCACCACCACCGATTATATCTGGTCTTGTTCTTAATAAAGAGTGCTATAATACTCTTTTTTTTTTTTTTTTTTCGGTGGTACTGGGATCAAACTTGGGCCCTTGTGCTTGTGAAGCAGGTGCCTGCACCACTGAGCCAAATCCCCGGCCCCTATAATAAGTAATCTTTCAGCCGGGGTACCAAAGCTCTTCAAGCTTGTCTAAGATTAAGTTCCTAAAAGTCTATGGGCCTACTAGACTGCCCATGAAAAATACACTACGCAAAGCAGCAGAGGCCCATCCTTGATGGTTTGCATTGGGATTTGGAGAGTAATACCTCACCAGGGTGGAACATGGCTGTGGAATGAACTGAGTAATGAGTAAATTCATCAGTCAAGGTTCTTATCTACATCCTCATGTCAGCTGGTGAGAACTTTTAAAGCAGGTAAGGAAAACAGAATGTGGGGGGGCATAGTGTATTCCAGAGTCAGCAGGATAGAAGCCTCCAGGATTGGAGTAGACTTGAGAAAAAAGTGATCGCAGATAAATTCTATAGAGGCTTTGAATGCTGGGTTCCAAGACTAAGGTGATATGGTCTTCTGTTGTACCCCCACCTGCAAGAAGTATCCCCCAGCCCTCCTTGTTTTTGGACCTGGAATCTGTCTCTCTTGGGAGGTGCCAACCTTCTGACTGTTTCTCTTCCTCTATTCATTATGGCCTTCCCATTCTCTTGTGTTTCTCACACTCGCATCATTTTGAGGGGCCAGAGTGAAATAAAACCCAAATTCCTGGGCCTTACCCACTGACCCAGTAAAAGGAAATTGTTGGGTTTGAAAAAAAGTTGCCTGACAACCAGGCACTGTGAGAGATGATGCTCTGCTGGGTGATTGACTTGTCATGGGATAGAAGATCAGGAATAGGGCATCCTGAACATCTGGATCCAGCTCTGCCACCAAAAACTTTGTGTTCTGGATCAGTCACACCTCACTTGGGCCCAAAGACTCCCATCTGGACAGTGAAGGAATTATTTTAATTACTTTCAAGGTACCTCTTGGACTCTGAAAGACTATGCTAAAGTAGACAGAGCCACAACCAGGCATACTACTCTATTCAGGAGCCTAGCACAGTTCTTCTAGAATAGTAATTCTTAATAGTTAATGCAGGCTGAGGCTGTAGCTCAGTGGTAAGTGTGTTTGTCTAGCATATGTGAGGTCCTGGGTACCATCACCAACATTGCCTTAAAAAAAAGGTGAATGGATCCGTTTCCCCCCAAAAAATTGCTTATCTTCTCTTCTTATTTACACTTTTAGTTAATAAATGATGCACAAAGATGCATACTTACCCTACTAGCCGTATCTTTGGGTCAGCTGACCCATGAGTCCCCAGTTCAGAGCTGCCCACTGCAGTGACTAAAGCCTTTCTGTAGCTCTTCAGATCCCTCCAAAGCAGGAGGCCTAAGCAGTGAGGAAGAGTCCTCATTTTTATCTGGGTTTTAATTCCCTGTCCTACCCATCTAACCCTGTTACTTCTTCCAGATCTCTAGGGAGACCCTGGGTTTGGCTCAGAGTGTCCACCTACATGTCTTCTCCACACATAGGGCAGGGAACACAGAAATTGCCCCACACAAAAGTATCCAATTAGGGGCCGGGGATTTAGCTCAGTGGCACCCTTGAAAGCACAAGATCCTGAGTTTTAGCCTGGATACCAGAAAAATAAGGTACCCTATCGTCAGAGAGTTAGAGTCCTCCCATGTGTGCCCCCAGTGGAGAACCACTTGATATGGATGCTGATTGTGGGTGGGCCTAGAAAGATGGTAAGGATACTGTCATATGACCTCCTAAAAATGGAAAGTGAGGTCACAGCTGTGGAAGGGGGCCTTTGGCCTCTGCTGTCCCTTTGTAGCAGGTAGCAGAATGTAGTGAAGTCCTCCACCCCAGGCAGGTAGTGTTAGTTTCATGGGAGGAGATCTGAGGCCATATTCAGGAAAAGAAAAGAGGAGTAGTACTCAGCCATAAAGTACGAGAAATTAGAGACGTTTATAGCTAAATGGAGGCACATACTCTGAAGTGGTATAAATAGGACACATGTGTAAGTACCAGATAGTTTCCCTGATGTGAGAAACTAAAAGTGCAAATAAGAATCAAAATGTATAATAGATGTGAAATAGGAAGAAAAGGTCTAAATGGAGTACGGGAAGTGGGAGGGGTAGGGGAAAGGAAAAAGTATTAGGAAAGGAAAAAAGTGGAAACAAATTCTTTATAAATTGGGGCAGATAGAGGGTTTGAAGAGAGAGCAGGGGAATGGGGAAAAAATAAGAAACAAGATACATCATGTAAAGGTCCTACAAGTTCCCAATGATGAATGTAACTGTATTGTATACCAAAAATTCATTAATAAACTTAATGAAAAGGGAAAAGAAAAGCAGTATTCCAGATCTCCAGAATAGGGAAGAAGAGGCCCCAGGTTTCCCCTTGTCATTCTCCCTGTTGCTTCTCCCAGTACAGTCTTACCTGCTGTTAAGAGCTACAATAGTAATCCTGGCCTCCTCCTTCCCCTCTGATGTAGCTTGGACCAGAACTGTGTTGCTATGGACAGGGGAGGAGATAGGAGCCAGGGAAGTTAATTGCTTTCCCTCTCTGGTCTCATAACTTCCTGAGCCACGTTTCCTCCATTTCGTCCCCACCTCCTGTCTTCTGAGTCAGTCCTCATATCCAGCAGGTTTAAGCCCCTTCCTCTCTGGCTTCCTGAGTCTGGGTGGGGAAACTGAGGAGGTACTATGCAAGTGAGTCACCAGAGCTCAGTCCTTATGCCTCCACCCTCCCTTTCTGGGCTCTGTTGACACTGATCATCAAACAAAAATGTTAGCCCCCTGGCCCTGCCCCATATCTGTGTGAGCTGGGATGAGGCAGAGAAGAGCATATTTAGAGCCACACCCCAGCCTTTCTGACTGGTGCCTGAGGCTGCCACAACTGTGCCCAGCACATAAAAATGGGTTTGTTCTTATGGCAGTCTTGAAGATAAATTTGGCTCCTATGATTTGCCAGGGCCCAGGGTCATGACCTACCTAGCTCTGGTGACCTGGCCAGCTCTGCCCTGTGGCCACTGTGCCAAGAAGGGCACTCATACATAGTCATCTTTACCCCTCCATGCCTGCAGAGTAAGTTTGCAGCTTTGTAAGCAGCAGTTATTGGCATTACAGCATTCCCCAGCCCTATGCCCCATGCCTCCAAAATTTCATCACTCGTATTGCACCTTTAGCTCCAAGGAGCCAGAGATGTGTCTGTTTTTAGTAAATAACTTCTTGACATTCCCCACCTCTATTGGGAATCTTAAAAGGGAGTCTCACATTTGCTTTCCTAAGTAAACTGTGCCCCCAGCTCTGCAACAACATGCTTTTAGATCTCCAACTAGGAGCGATGACAATAATAGTTAAATATACTGAACATTTGCACGTGCTAGGTGCTTTGCACAATTCTCTCGTTGACCCTTTAACTATGACATAAGGGCTTTTACATAAGGCTCAGAGAGATTAAAGGATTGGCACAGAGTTGCATTGACCTAGGTTGTGCGGGCAGAGCTGGATTTTGAACCCAGAAAGTTTGCCTTTTGAGTTTGTGCTCTTAGTGTGCTGTGCAGAGACGAGGGAACAGGGTGACCCAAGGTTGGGAGAATCCTAGAAGGGGCACGTTATACACGTGTAGACACTACTGTCTTCCAGGAGCCATCTGGGTTTAATTGCACAGGTATTCACTGAGCCCCTGCTGTGCCTCAGCTCAGGAAACTAGAAGTTCCATCCTCACTCGTCATCTGCAGCCCCAGCTGGGTTCATCCCAAGGGGCCTGAGGTTGCACAAGTTCTTTGGACCAGTTCCAGGACTCATTGATGCTTCCCAGTAATGGAGGCCCGCCCTTCCCACCACCACCATCAATGCTCAAACACATGAACACACATTTCCCCAGAGTCAGTCTCCATTCGTCCAAAACCACTCCTGTTTCTGGGCAGTAGAACAAGGTCCTTCATTGAACCCAATCTTTGAGTCTGTTCTGTCACATCCCCTGGCAGTACCAGAGGAGAAGCTGTGTCCCTTATCCCTGGGGTCCTGGCAGTATCCTAGGGTGGGGGAGGGACTAGACAAGGCTTCTTTTCTGTCCCAGATGCCTCTGGCTTCCCTGCAAGGCCTAAACAATGGCAATTGACAATATCAGGCTAGGAACAGAGGGACAGGCTGACTGCTGGAAGAGAAGGGTGACAAATACCCATCATTGAACTGTGTATCCCATGCCAGCTATGGGCAGACTCTGATGCTTTACAAGCATTGCCTCTGCAAATCTTCCGAGCAACCTTATAATCCCTCTTACAGAGGAGGAAGGATACTGCCCAGGAACCTGCATGACAGCTGGAGTACAATTCTGTCTCTTTGTCCCTAGTATTGCTTATTACATTTCTTCTTCCTTGTCATTAAGAACTGAAACTTCACAGACAAAGTCAGGGAAGGGGATGTGTGGTACTAGAGTTCCCTACCATGTGACTCAGTGACAGAGAGAGGTGGGAGGGCAGGACAGGTTTTCTGACATCTGGAAGGCCTGTTCCACCTTGGAAAGATCTTAAGATGGAGATGGCCCAAGGGACAGCTTTGAGGTCATGGGAAGTTGGTTCAAAAGACTAGCTTTGAGTGGCCAATACTGAAGGAGGTCTGAAAAGCCAGCCTAGGAAAAGGGAAGAAAGAAGAATTGGCATTGGGGAGATAGAAGATTATAGTAAAAGTCTCCCAGTTCTGGAGACAGACAGACCCTAGGTTCATATCTGGCATTGTTGCTCACTAGTTCTGTCACTTTAGCTCTATCACTTCCCAAATCTTATATGGAAGCTAGGAGTGCTGAAACAGGATTGAGGTGGGAATAAAAAACCAAATCATGTTGCTGGATGTGATGGTACATGTCTGTAGTCCTGGTATTCAGGAGGCCAAGACAGGAAGATCATCAAGAGTTCCAGGCCACCCTCAGCTATGCTTTGACTGCATAGCAAGACCTTGTCTCAAAATTTTAAAATATAATAATATTAATGTTATTAACACTAGTGCCTGGCACAAGGCATATGCTTAATAAATGTTGTCTATTATTACTTTTTTTTTTTTTTTTTTT
>NW_022900931.1:58930305-58948590 GCF_012274545.1 Fukomys damarensis
TTTTTTCTTTTTTTAGTACCGGGGATCCAACTCAGGATGTGCTTATGAGGCAGGCAGTGGAACCACTGAGCTAAATTCCTGGCCCGTTATTACTATCTTTATTAGTGGCAGTAATGTTTATTCTATTATTAATTCTGGCCAGTGCTGTGACCATGACATTAGTTGATGAGAGGGATACAGGAGCTTCTATGTCTTCAGATAAATTTATGTTTATAAGTATTGTTACTAAATATATTATAATTGAAAAATTAAAAAATAGAAAAGGGATAAAAAAAGGGGCATTTTTCAAATGTCAGTACAAGTTGTTAGGTATCTATCCTGCCCTGTGAATACTCCAGAGGTCCTTGGAACTTGGGCTGTAGGTTTCTGAGGCTTCCCTTATATGTTCCTCTTCCCAGCCTCTGCTTCCTAGATTGGCGGGTGCCTTTAAAATCTGTATGTATTTGGGGAAGGGAAAAAATCAGTATGTATTTAAAAGGAAGGAGTCAGTAAGATACATTAACTAATAGCAGCAAGTGTTTCCTGAAGACATGTTTTGGTTTTACTTAATTCTAGTAGTCATGCCAGGTGGGACTAGTTCTGAATTCCCCTTAAAATAGACAGAGAAAGTCAAGTTCAGTGAAGTGATCACACTTGCCCAGAGTCACATGGCCAGTAAGTAGTGAAGAAGAAGTGTTAGCCATATCTCTGCCTATTCTTTTTCATCATCCAGGGGGTCTTAGCTTTGTCCGCTTTGAACCAGCTGCTTTGCTTCTTTGTAAGGACCTCATCATAAGCACGTCACTCAGAACTCACTTTTGAGGTGTTTGAACCATCACCTTGGCTTACAAGTACAAGCCCTATTGCCCCAGAGTGAGGACAGTGTTGGCCTTGGCCCTTGAACATTGTCTCTTTTCTCAAGTATTGGTGGTATTTGTTTCTCTCCTTTGCTTTGTCACCCTCATCTCGATCCTCTACACTGTTCAGTCACAAAGGTGATAAAGTTTTTCAAGGGAACAGTCTTGACTGTAACAGTCCTATTTCAGGGTCTCCTTTATGCAGCCAGTTTAGGACCTTGTTGTTTGGAAGCTGCCTTCTAAATGAGGGTGGAAACTTGGTTTTATCTCTCTGGCTGTCAGACACTGGGCTAGGAGGAAGAGATCACCCATGCATGGAGAAGCCAGGGAGTGATGTGTCTAGAAGAGGGCAACATTAGGCAGTCTATACAAGACATTGGAGCTGACTGCAGTGGTGCTTGTCTGTAATCCCAGACAGGAGATTACAAATTAATCCCAGCCTAAACAGTTACTGACTTTGGGAGACACTATCTCAGAAAGTAGAACAGTGGCTAGGAATGGCTCAGTGTGAACTCAGATGCTTGATTCAATCCCCAGTACCCCCCCAAAAAAATTGATGCTGGCATGATGGTGGAATCCTCTAATCCCAGCTACTCAGGAGACTAAGGCAGGAGACTTCCATGTTTAAGGCCAGCCTGAACAACAAGGTGAGATCCTATCTCAAAAAGGGCTGAGGATATTGCTCTGTGGTAGAGTATTTGCCTGGCATGTGCAAGGCCTTGGGTTCAGTCCCCAGTACCACAATAATGATAATGATAAATTAAGTTTTAAAAGGGCTGGGTATAACACTGTAGCTCAGTGTCATAGCACTTGCTGACATGTATGAGGCCCTGAGTTTGATCCCCAGTACTGAGGGAGTGTGAAAAGGAAAGAAAGACATTGAACTATAACTTTAGCAGTACATAGTTTTAATTGGAACAACATAGAGAAGATGAGCATGGGCTCCATGCGAGACGACACCCAAATTCTTGAAGCGTTCTATATTCTTTGTAAATTTTTGTCACTTATTTTTTTAAAAAAGAATTTCAGTAGGAAGAAAAAGGTTGGCCAGGCGTGGGCGCGCATGCCTGTAATCCCAGCACTCGGGAGGCTGAGGCAGGAGGATCACTGTGAGTTCAAGACCAGCCTGGGCTACATAGTGAGTTCCATGTCAGTCTCAATTACATAGTAAGACCCTGTCTCAAAAGGAAAAAAAAAAAAAGAAAAAGGTTGTTACAGGCTGAAACTTTGAATCTCAGTCTGAGTATGGAAACTTGAATAAATGTAGTGTAGAGAACCCCTAGAAGATGGGGGTATCATGAACTGACTCTTTATCTGCAGGACTGGGAGGTGAAGGTGATAGTGGACTGTGAGTTCTTAGACTTGGGTCTGTTAATGCTATTTGCCACTGTAATCTGGTCGGGACATGACATCCTAGTATGATTTAGGCAGATAAAGCCATTTCTCTGTACAGGACAGATTGGGGGGAGGGGGATAAGAGGCAGAATTAAACAATTAAACAGCGGCAAGCCTTTATTGTGTGGCTGCAGGCCCAGCCACTTTCCATTCTTCATTAGCTCATTGACTCTCAGAGCAACACTGAATTGAGCGCTATACTTAACCTCTCAGATTTTGCAGGTAAAAGTGTTTAGCCAGGTGTGGTGGCACATTCCCATAATCCTAGCATTCTGGGAAGCTGAGACAGGAGGAGTACAAGTTTGAGCCCATCCTGGGCAACTTAATCATTGTCTCCAAATTTAGAAAGGGCTGGAGGTATAGCTCAGTGTAAAGGTCTTGGGTTCAATTCCCAGTGCTGCCATACTTAAAAAAAAAAAAAATCAGTGTTCTGTGGAATTCACGGTGACTTACCTGAGATCTGGCTAGTAAGTTAAAGAGTCTAGACCATCTGATTCCAGAGCCCAAGCTTTTAATGATTTTATTGTTGCCTTCTCCAATCAGGAAGGAGGCTGCTTTGTTGGGGGAAAGGGAGTAGAAAGCATGATGATAAAAAAAGGGAGGGGTCAAAGGCAGCAAAAGAACAGGCTTGGGGGCAGCCGGAGAAGCTTGGATTCTAGATTGGCAAGTTTGGCTCATTGGAAATTACTGCTTTTTTTGTTTGTTTGTTTTGGTTTTGGTTTTTTTGTTTTGTTTTGTTGGTTTTTTGAGACAGGGTTTCATTTCACTATGTAGTTGAGACTGACCTGGAACTCACTATGTAGCCCAGGCTGGTTTTGAACTCACAGTGATCCTCCTGCCCCAGCCTCCCAAGTGCTGGGATTATAGGCGTGTACCACCACGCCCCAGCTACTGCAAATTTTTGAGAATGGAAGTGATAGAACCAAGAAATAATGCTCTTGAAGACGAATATATTTGTACTGGCTGCGTAAGTACCAGGTTGAGAAATCATGAACAGACAAAGAAGAGGTAGTGGGAGCTGAGGGAACAAAACAGGGCAACCCTCTTAGGTTTGTAGTAATTCCCACTGAGACTCTACTGACATCCCTTCTTATCCCCCAATAGCCATCGTCAGCCAGTGGCAACAGGAGTCCAAAGAGAAGGTGGTGTCCCTCTTGCTATCCCATCTGCCTCTGCTTCAGCCAGGCAACACAGAGGCCAAGTCTGAGTACATGAGGCTACTACAGAAAGTACTGGCCTATTCAATTGAGAGCAATGCCTTCATCGAGGAAAGCCGCCAGCTGCTCTCCTATGCTCTCATCCACCCAGCCACCACACTGGAGGACCGCAACGCATTGGCACTCTGGCTGAGCCACCTTGAAGAACGATTGGCTGGTGGCTTCCGTACCCGGTCAGAGCCCTCCTACCACTCACGCCAGGGTTCTGATGAGTGGGGGGGCCCTGCAGAGCTGTGCCCTGGAGAGGCAGGGCCAGGCTGGCAGGACAAACCACCCCGGGAAAATGGACATGTGCCCTTTCACTCATCCAGCTCAGTGCCGCCAGCCATCAACAGTATTGGGAGCAACGCAAACACAGGTAAGAGTATCCCAGGAGGCCATGCCTACTTGAAAATGGTCAGTATGGGCTGTCTTCACTCACTCTGTGGCCTTGGGCATGTTCCATAACTTCACTGGGGCCTCAGCTTTATGAGGCAGTGCAGAGGTTGTGAATTAGCATTCTGAGAGCCAAGTCTGACCTACAAACATGTCTTATTGAACCCACACTTTGGCTTCATTTTGTTGTGTTTTAAAATAAGTTTGGTGGTGAGTGTGGTGGCACATGGCTGTGATCTCAGCTATTTGGGAGGCTGAGGTGGAAGGATCACAAGTTCAAGGCCAAGCTAAGCAACGTAGCAAGATCCTATCAAAAGGAAGAAGAAGAAGAAAATAACTTACAAATTTAGTGCTACAAGGATTTTCCCTTAAAATCAGATTGCCAGCTTTTTGTGAAAAGCCCACAATGTTCTGGTTGCTCAAGGCATGTATTCCTAGCAGCAGCAATAAGAGGGAACTGAGTATCAGCCACCCCTCTAAATTCTGCACATGTGCCCCAACCTGCCCCTGATCCACCCAGCTCTTTGAGAATTTGATACCTGCCTAGCATCTGAGGGCCTTGCATTTGTGACCCCTGGTAGAGGGAGGACACCACCATCTGAAGTTCCTTCAAGCTCACTTGGGTCTTTGTATCTGACCTTACTTTACAGCCTTGAGGAATCTGTTTGTAAATTAATCTATATAAGATAAAACTGGTGCTGCAAGACATTAATAGTAATAGGTAACATTTTTTGAGCATTAACTATGCTAGATACACTTACAAGCATATTTGAGTTATGATCTCATTTAGTCTTTATCACAGTCATTAGTCCCATTTGACAGATAAGGACATGAAAGTGAAGTCTTATATTTAAGGTCACACTTAGAACAAATGATAGAATTTTCCAAGGTTCAGACCCAAGTAGTCTGATACCAGAGCTTGCCTCTGACCACTGTGCTGACCTACCAACAAAGTGGGCTTGAAAGGGCCCCAGAGGTTAGGTGAGCAGATGAATATGGTATCACAGTGCCTTTATGAAATGTTAGTTGAAATGAGCGCACATAAAAGAGGTGGCATGATCTAAGTCAAGTTGAGTTACAATTTAACTTCAGGGGTGGTCAACCCCCTTTGACAGGCGCTGATAAAACAGAACAGGACAGTGGCAGTGAAATGTCATGTGTTGAGGGAATAGCTGGGACCCAGCTCTCTGATACCTGGTGTGCATCTGTTACACCTAAGCCTGTTTCTTCCCCGTTAATATGGATATCCTGTCAGCTTGCTGGTAAGAACCTGGGAAAATAGAGTGGTAAGAGGGTATTTCCAGGGAACACCCACAACCAAGGTGTCTTAGACCCACCCCCTTTTTTAGTTTGGGTCCATCACAGTTTCTGGGCCTGGATTGGGAGAATATATTAATTTTGTTGTTTTGGGTTTGTTTTTTGTTTTTTTATACTGGGGATCAAACTCAGGATCTTGCACTTGCAAGGCAGGCGAGGTACCACTGAGCTAAATCCCCAGCCCCCTGGGAGAATATATTAATGATAATCCTACCTAAAAATTATTGAAGACTTAGTGTTGGCTAGGAGCTACTCTGTACTTGTAAACTCAGAACCTTGACTGAATCTTAGAAAAGTCACCTGTTCAAGATCTTAGTCAGATTTTTTTTCTTTTTGAGACAGGGTCTCACTATGTTGAGACTGACCTGGAACTCACTATGTAGCACAGGCTGGTCTCAAAGTGATCCTCCTACCTCAGTCTTCCCGAGTGCTGGGATTACAGGCATGCGCCACCTCGACCGTCAGTCTTAGTCAGAATTTAAATCCAGGTACTCTGGCTCCAGAGCTGTACTCTGAACTACTGTGCTTTACTTCCTCCACTTAAAAGCGCCCCTCCTAGGTATGCTCAGACCTCAAAGGGAGGGGTCACCCTGGCAAGATGAGTCCCTCATACCTTCTGGGCTTCCAGGCTGGGGGACCTCAACAGGTTTTTGTTGTTGTTATTGTTGTTTCTTTTGACTGTGCTCCGGATCAAACCCCAGGCCTTGCCTGTGCTACCACTGAGCTACACCCCCAAGACCTGCAACAACTTTAAAGAATTAGCCTTGAATAATGTTGGATAGAGGCTTTGGACCAAAACAGAAAGTAATTGGTCATTCCACACTGCGGGTCCAGCACAAATTGAGGCCATGAAGCTGGCAAATTGGAGGAGATAGTGTGTAAGTCTGGCTGAGACTGATTTACATGAATGATAGCAGTAGCAGATACTTAATGCTTACCACATGCCTATCATTATTCTAAGGGCTTTATGTTGAAATGGAGGCAGAAGGGTGAATGAAGTAATTGGCCAAGAGCACTCATTTCAGAGGTGGCAGAGTGAAAATTTGAACTCAGGTTTTAGGGCCATGGGCAAGGAATTGGGGGCTTGAAGGATAGGATGAAGCTTTTAGATTTCAGGCAGTTATAGGAAACAGGAAGCCATTAAAATATTTTTCAAGTGGGAAGCAAGGATTGGCCTGGAAAAGCGGGTTGGGTGGGTTTGAGGTGCTGCCAACGACAGACCAGGGTTTCTTGGAGAGTGCAAGGCGCTAGATCTCCGGCTGGCATTCCTGTTTTTGTAATTCTCAGGCTGTGGCCAGCCTCCACTCCAATGCAGGGCCAAGCAGGGCTCCTCAGGAACTACACGGTCATTCCAGTCAGGGTAATTTCCTGCCTTCCCAGCCTTGCCTACCCACTTCTTGGCTAAGCAGGGAGAAAGGAGGAGTCCAGAAGCACCAGGACAGGCACAAAGACCTGTATTGAGAGTTTCCAGCACCACCCCCACCCCCAGAACCCAGTTGTGCCATCTTCTAGGGTTCCCAACTAGAACAGAAGCCAGGGCTGGAGGAGTCCAGAGATTTGGAGGAACCCTGAGTACCACACTCCAGAGGTCCCTAGTCAGAGGCTGAGGCTGGCCTTATGGTGGGCCAATGTACCGCCTCTGTCAGATGACTTCTTGGCTAGGACCATCATCATTACACATGGTGACAGAAGGTGCCGTGGACTTGTACCAGACTTGCCTTCCTCCTTGGGCTGGGTGTCAATGGAGTACTGGCAATAACCCCAGCCTTTCCATCAGAAACAAGGACTAGGCTCTCAGTCTCTGCCTCCCACCTCCCTGTGGGAACTAGGGCAGAGGACTTCAGCTTCCTGGGCCTTGGTGTCCTATCTTACCCAGGCGTTCTTGGCTTTGTCTCCTTTTCTTCTAGGCCTTTTAGAACCTTCAGTGATAACAAATAGCCTGCTGCAGCCCACATACCATAGGTTTGCTACCATTGCTTTAGGCTGACTTGGGGTTCTACTGCATTCCCTCTATTGAGCTCATAAGCCCCTTTAGTACCTTGTCCTTTATGAAACTTGGTTGGAGCCAAACGTGGTAGTGCACACCTGTAACCCCAGCACTCAGGAGGCTGAGGAAGGAGGATCGTAGTGAGTTCAAGGCCAGCCTGAACTACATAGTGAGACCCTATCCCCCCCCACAAAAAGAAAGAAAGAAATTTGGGTGGAAAGTTTCTGTGTGTCGTACTCTGCACCTAATCCTGGAGATGTAGAAATTATTGGGCTGGATTGCCATCCTCCACAAGCCTACACTTCAGTTGAAGAGGCTGAAGTTTAGTGAAGACAGCAAGTGTCATGCTTGAGGCAGCTGCAAAGGAAACATTTGAGTGAGGTATGAAAGCAGAAACAGCTCGTGGAGAAGGATGGGAGAGCAAAGACTGAGCAGAGAGCAAAGACGTGTAATGGCCTGGGCACTCATGGGAACCGGCCCTGTCTTGGAGTGGATAAAAATCAAGTTGGAGAGGTTAGGGTATAGCTTAGTGGTAGAGCACTTCTTTAGCTTGCACAAATGCCCTGAGTTCATTCTCTGTCCAGGGGGAGGAGGGGATTGGCTCCTGCTTACATCAGAAGTAGGCATGGTAGAGCTGGTCAGGATGATCACCGAGGTACATCTCACCATATTTACCAACATGCTGGGCGTGTCACTCTATAACTATGTGGCCATCAACAGTCCCAAGAAACAGTAATAAAAGTGACGCTCTCTCCCACCCCAGGGCCCCAGGACATAGTCTGAGGCCAGATGAAGGGTATGAGGGGCCTTCATACTTTATTTACTTCATCCCTTCTGCCTATCACAACATACAAAGCAACTACACTTGGATTTTTCTAAACGAGTTTTATTTCCTCAAGGTCTTCTTAACCTTGTAGAACAAGAAGCTGCCATCAAATAGGGTCCAATATGGAGACTGCTTTCTTTTCTACTCCCCCAATCATTACAAATATATATATATGTATGTATGTATGTATGTATGTTTGTTATCCCTGCCCCCCAAATAAAGAAATGGGATGGACAGCAGGTATTGGTGGCACATGCCTGTAATCCCAGCATGTGGGAGGCTGAGGTTGGATTCTGAGTTTGAGGTTAATCTGGACTACATAGTGAAACTGTCAAAAAAAAAGGTGTGTGGGGGAGATAAGTAGCCCAGTTTGGGTTCTGTAAAGAAAAAATGGAGATGTGGGCCCAGTAACAAGGATGTTAAGTAGTTCACGAAGTTCTTCTGTAAGTACTAATTAAGCAACTCGCCTGGCCAGGCCCACTGTATTTGCTGAAGAAAAAGTGTTTGTTTAGGACTGGTCCCTGCTGTCACAGATCTCATGTTCTAGCAGAAGGGTACAATTAATTAAGCAAGTAAACAAATGTCTATATAGGATAATTTCAGGATAAGTGCTGTAAGAAAAATAACAAAACTATTGGGACAGAGTTGAAAAGGCAGCAGTTTAAGATTGAAGATTCACTGTAGGCCTGAGAGGAGTGACACTTGAGATGAGACTTGAGGGAGCCAACTGCTAAGAGCTAGGACAAAGGTGAGCATGGTGGTGCCTATAAGCGTTGTATTTTGGGAGGCTGAGTCAGGAGGACTGCAAGTTCAAACTCAACTTGGCCAATTTAGTGACTTAGTGAAATAAGACCCTGTCTCAGAAATATAAATTAAAAAGGGGATAGAGATGTAGCTTAGCGAACGCCGAGTCCAGTCCTCAGTACAAGGACGGAAGGAAGGAAGGAAGGGAAAAAGGAAAGAGGAAGGAAGAAGTCCAAAAAGCATAAGCACAGGGCTAGGATAGAGCTCCTACCATGCACAAGGCCCTGGACATTTCCAGTACAAAACAAAAAGTAGTATATGTGGGAGCTTTTCGGATAAGCTTGTGAGTTCCAGGGAGATAAAGGATTTCGGGAAGGGTGACAGCTAAAAACCATGAACCAAAGCCTGGTTATAGGAGATGAGAGCTTAGACATCAGCAGGGGTCAGGGCTTCCATGGCCTGTTAGGTATGTGGAGGAGTTTGGAGTTTGTTTGGTGAAGGAAGCCTGTGGGGATGTAGACAAGGGACAGAGTAGGTTGGATTCACATTTGCAGAAGTGTCGTTGTGGTTGTTCTGAAGGAAAGGGTCTATAGGAAGCAAGAATGAAGGTTACAGCAGTTATTCCAGCCAGGGGTGTGGGGCTTGGACCAGGGCACTAGCATAGGAAACAAGGAGGTTCAGAAAAGTGGCTGACAGCTTGCTTGAGGGAGTTGGGTGTTGGGTGAAACAATGAGCAGTCTAGTATGCAGGCCTGCCCAATTTACGGCCTACCATTACTCCTCCCCCTTTTTGAGTGAGGAATTATCTAGGGTTATATATAAAACATAATATAGTTGATATATACAAGTAATAGAACTTGTTTTTAAAACTGGGGTGGGGGGTTGAGACAGTGTCTCAATGTGTAGTTGGAGCTGGCCTTGAACTCACTATATAGCCCAGGCTGGCCTTGAACTTGCACTGATTCTCCTATCTCAGCCTCCTGAGTGCTGGAATTACAAGTGTGTGCTACTGCACCCAGTTTAAAATGTTTTCGTTTTTATTTGGTACCGGGGATCAAACTCGGGTCCTTGTGCTTGCAAGGCAGGTAGCAGAACCACTGAGCTAAATCCCTGGCCCAAAAATGTTTTTTATTATAACATTTTTTTAAAAAAAACAGGCTTGCAGGACCAGGGATTTAGCTTAGTGGCACCATGCCTGCCTCAGCAAGCACAACGTCCTGAGTTCAGTCCCCAGTACCAAAAAAAAAAAAAAGGCATGGTGATGCACATCTATAATCTCAGCAGTCTGGGAGCCCAACCTGGGCCTGTCTCAAAATTAGAAATTAAAGAGCTGGGAATGTAGCTGTGATAGAGTGCTTGCCCAGCATTCATGAGGCCATGGGTTCAATCCTTCATACCACTAAACGAAAATTAGAAATTTTTTAAGAAAGACTGGTGACATAGGTCAGTGCAAAAGCCATGGGTTCAATCCCCAGTACCTGTCATCCCCCCCGCCACAAAAGAAGAGATTATAAAAAAAGATGGGCCACGGGTTGAACATGCCGATGGTAGGAAGTATTTCTTGGATCCCAGGGTCCCTTCCCCTTGGCATTGTCTGCATTGTATGGTCTCTTGTGGTTGGATCCCCAAGCCTGATCTCTTCCTTCTCCCTCTTTGGCCAGGTCTCCCCTGCCAAATCCACCCCAGCCCACTAAAGCGCTCCATGTCACTCATCCCAACAAGCCCACAGGCTCCTGGTGAGTGGCCGAGTTCTGAGGAGCTCGGTGCCCGGGCTCCTTTCACCACACCGGACCACGCACCCCTCTCACCCCAGAGCAGCGTGGCCTCCTCTGGCAGTGAGCAGACAGAGGAGCAGGGCTCCAGCCGGAACACTTTCCAGGAGGACGGCAGTGGTATGAAAGGTATGAGGGGAGGGCAGCACCGGGACCCTTCTCCAGGGTTTCTGTATAGCTTAGACAACAGAAAATTGGTTGTAGCTGCCACTTGCCTACCACTGTGAGGAGGGGGAAGGGTCTGAATGGAGTAGATGGTCGTCACTGCCCTGTGGGTTCAAAACAGAGCATAGAGACCCCCACACCCACTCACAGGCTCTGGCCTAATAGGGGAAGAGCTTATGTCGCACCCCAGTATAACAAGGAAATCAGGACACAAGTAATTGATCGATAGGATTTAGAGCAATCAATAAGATTGGATGTGGTGGTGCACACCTGTAATCCCAGCATTTAGGAGGCTGAGGCAGGAGAATTGCCACAAGTGCAAGGCCACCCTGAGCTACGTAGTGACTTGGGGGAGGCCACCTGAAATGGCTGTGCAGAACAGATGAAGTAGCTTATGGCCCCACTCCCAGGCTGCCTGTGGTTTATGCCTGTTCTCTCCCCACTATCCTTCCTCTGCTCTGTTCCCAGGGTTGAACTCCTGACCTTTCACCCTCCCTCCTTTTCCACAGATGTGCCCTCATGGCTCAAGAGCCTCCGCTTGCATAAGTATGCTGCCCTCTTCTCACAGATGAGCTATGAGGAGATGATGACACTGACTGAGCAGCACCTGGAATCCCAGGTGATGCCAACAGGGCCATCAAGGAGGTTTGGGGGCAGCACCATTCGGCATCCCTGGAGCCCAACCCTCCTTTGTGTCTTTAGTCCCTGTTGGGGCACCTCCAAGTACCTCACCCATTTCCAGCTTCCTGTCTCCTGTCCTTCTCACAGAACGTCACCAAAGGGGCCCGCCACAAGATAGCCCTGAGCATCCAGAAGCTGCGTGAGAGGCAGAGCGTGCTGAAGTCCCTGGAAAAGGTGAGGACTTGGTGTCCCATCTCGAGGGCCAAGTGGTTGCTGAGTATACTATTAAACTAAGGGCTCTGGGTCAGCCTTGCTGTCAGCTGCCTGGGTCATCTTCTCCCTGGGCCTCCCTACTTCTCACATCTAACTTCCAGTGGCCTCAGCCGTGGGGAGCCAGACTCCAGGAATCATGTGCAAGTCAGCATCAAAGAGCTCACTTGCTGGTGGCTAAGAGGCTTCCCTCTATGCCCGTCCTGATCTGTGATCCCAGAATTTGTCTTTTATTGCCACCTCTTCTCTCCCTTTCTGCTTTTCTGTTTGTGTGTCTCTGTGTGATCTCTTTCCAATGTGCTTATTTCGTATGTGTTCACTATCCTCTGTTTGCTTCTATTTGCATTCCTTTCCCTCCTCCCTTATTGTTGCCTTTGGGTGTTTCCTTCCTCCTCAGAGTCTTGGAATGAATCTTTGATTCTTCCTGGGTGTGACCCTGAGGCCTCAGTGTTAGATTACCTTCTCCTAAGTTCCATGAACCTCCATCTTCAAGGGGAACAGGAAATGTGTGTGCCTCTCTGTGTGTGAGCTGGCAGTGTCCTTACCTGTCTTCTCTAAGTGCCAGAAACCAGGGTGCCAGCCTCTCCTCTGAGCCATGTCGGACTCCACTTGTGTAGGCATTTTCTGTGCCTCTGTGGGGATTGCATGTGATCCCAACCATGTCTTCCCAACACAGGACGTTCTGGAAGGTGGGAATCTGCGGAATGCTCTGCAGGAGCTGCAGCAGATCATCATCACCCCCATCAAGGCCTACAGTGTCCTTCAGGCTACTGTGGCTGCTGCTGCCGCCACCTCTACTGCCAAAGATGGGGGTCGAGGAGAGCCTCTGCTACCAGGTGCTGAGCCTCCCCTAGCTCACCCTGGCACAGACAAGGGCACTGAGGCCAAGGACCCTCCAACTGCAGAGAGCTACCCCCCTCCACCAACTCCAGCTCCCACTGATGGCAGTGAGCCAGCCCCAGCTCCTGTTGCTGACGGAGACATCCCTAGCCAGTTTACAAGAGTGATGGGCAAAGGTAAGAGCAGTCAGGCCCTACCCCAAAATCCTGAGGCAGATAGCTGGGGATCAAGTCCAAGTTACTTGGTGGGAGCAGGGCTTTTAAAAGCCTCCTGGAGACTGGAGCACTGCAGAGAGGAGCTGAGACTGAGATGACGCCCTTTCCCTCCAGCCATCTCTAGCCTGAGGAGGAGATGGGACAATATGTCAGAAAGGTCTGCTTTCAGTAGAGAGGGCATGATACGAAGAAGCCAGAGGTTCTGAGGAAACACAGATCTAGGGGATGGGAATAGTGAAGCTTGTGGTGGTTTAGCCTTTGCAGAAGGAGCAGGGCATAGAAGACTTTGCAGTTGGATACTTACCTTTTTGGCCATATGACCTGGGACAAGTGACCTGGCTGTTGTGGGCCTTAGGTTCCTCAGGCTACAAATACCCACATTGACAAGGTTATTGCTGTTGCAAGAATTAAAATGTTTTGTTGACTGCATATCTGCTGTGTCAGGCACTGTGGTAGGTGCTTTATACATTTGGCTCATGTTAACTCAGTGCTGTGCCTACCACTTAGTTGAGCCTGAGGGGCCTGAAGGATGCCGGGGCTAAACTGCTCTTCCCTGTATCCCCCAGTGTGTACCCAGCTTCTGGTGTCCCGACCAGATGAGGAGAACATCACCAGTTACCTCCAGCTCATCGAAAAGTGCCTGACTCATGAGGTAAGATCTCCAGAAAGAGTGCCCCGTCCCTCTCATGACCAGCATTCCAGTAGGATCCGCCTAGCACCCACCTGCCTCTCCAGCCCTTCTTCTCATCAGCATTGGCTTCAAAGGCTTCTTCTCAGAGGCTTTGTACACATCCTGTCAGGACCAGTCCCCTACCTCCCATTTGCCCCATCTCAGTTCTGATATTGGTACAAGGGACTCAGAGACAACCTCACCAGACACATCATGCCTCCAGCTCTTTACCCTCATTGGGGGGACCTTACACAGTTATGATTGTGTGTGTGTCTCTCCCACCTAAGATATATACTCCATGAACACAGCCACCTCTGTGCCCAGCATTGCCTGGTATAGGGCAGGTGAGCACAAACACTTAAGCAGTCAATGGAAGGCAGCACCCTCCCTCCCCAATCCTAGGCTTTCACTGAGACACAGAAGAAGAGGCTGCTATCCTGGAAACAGCAAGTGCTGAAGCTCCTCCGGACGTTCCCACGCAAAGCTGCTCTGGATATGCAGAGCTACCGGCAGCAGAAAGGGTGAGTGAGTGCCTCCTAGGCTCTTGTGGTTGGCAGGTCAGTGCTTAGAGAGGTGGTTGTGTTCTGGGCTAGGTTGAGACTCCAAGGAACATCAGAGTATTACCAGTAGAAAAGAATGCAAGGGCTAGGAGGTGTAGCTCAGTAGTAGAGCACCTGCCTAGCATGGATGAGACCGTGGGTTCCAGTGCAGCACTGCAGAGTAATAAATAGGATGCTGAGCTGGCAAAAGATAGCACATGTCTAGAGCAAGCCCCTTCCCTGTACCCTTCTCCTCACCTGTATGCAGAGGGGTCTAAAGTCCTTTCTTGTAACAAACGAGTGAAATCTGTCTCTTGAACAGTGAAGTTCAGAGAACTGTTCAGTGGACAGTGAAGAAACCTTTTAATATTCCCATCTCCATCCTAGGGAATACCCTTGGATCAGGAGGAGACAGGAGTATGTGACACAGGGTTGTGGTTAGGGAATCTTTACTGAGAGCAGGTTCCTGATCCTGCCATACTCACAGGGGTTATGGGGAAGGTGAGGGAAAAGGGGCACAGATGGCCCCCATCCGTTTAAGCTAACACCCTGCCTTTTGCTCTCTCACAGCTGGGCATTCGGCTCCAACTCACTCCCCATAGCTGGCTCTGTGGGGATGGGGGTGGCCCGGCGGACCCAGCGACAGTTCCCAATGCCTCCCCGGGCCCTCCCACCTGGCAGGATGGGCCTCCTGAGCCCCACAGGCATTGGGGGCGTCTCCCCTCGACATGCCCTTACCAGCCCCAGCCTTGGGGGCCAGGGCCGACAGGTGAGCTGACCGGAAGTAGAGGCCCTGGGGCTTCTATGGGCAGGAGCAGTGCCTGAGGTGTACATGTACATGTATCTACACCTAGGCCTCGCTGAGAGGGAAGGGCACTCTTTTGCCAGCTCCCTCACTCCTGGGCCCAGGCCTGTTTTCTACTCACCCCTCCACCTCTTGCTGTGTCCTGTGCAGAACCTGTGGTTTGCCAACCCCGGCGGCAGCAACAGCATGCCCAGCCAGAGTCGCAGCTCTGTGCAGCGCACCCACTCACTTCCGGTCCACTCGTCACCCCAGGCCATTCTCATGTTCCCTCCAGGTGAGGTACCCTGCCTTGGGACTCTGCCTTGCCAAACTCCTCAACTGGCCTTTCTCTTTTTTGGGACTCATAATCACTGACCCTTCTGGACTGCCAAAGCAACTTTCCCCATACTTCCCAGTACTCTGCACTCATCCACCCCAGGGAGAGGGTGTTTTTCCCTTTTGTTTCAGTTTCCTCTCTCAGGTCCTACTTTCACTCTCTCAATACCACCTTCTCTCACTTCTTACCCTCACTTCATCTCCACATCTTTCCCTCCCTGTGCAGTGGTCTTAGAACCCTTGTTGATCTCTGTCACTCTCTATGCATCATTAAGTACTCAGTTTGGGAGGGGTGGAGGGAATGAGAGGTGTCCATGGAGGGACATCTTTCCCATCAGCCACCTGCATTCTTTCAGAAGCCAGTGATCTCCACGTCTTAGACAAGACTCTGGTCCCCAGGGTATTGAAAATGGGAGGGCTCTTTGCCTTCTGCTCACAGACCAGCCTGGGAATGGGAAGTCAGGAGAACAGGTGGCAAGAGGAGGTGGCATCAGCCACAGATCCCTGCCTTGCTGGACAAGAGGGGACCCACTCCTCTCGTGGGCACCGGGCTGGTCATTGATGGGATGCCCTCGAGAGAGCTTAGGTGTCAGGTGACCCTAAGCTCTTGATGTTATAAACTGCCACATCAGCCGAGAGCCTTAATTTATGGGATGATATGGACCAACTCCTGTGCAACCTAGGGGACCCCAGCTGTCCTGTTCATCCTAGCATAGGCCATGGCTTCTGTAAATGATGCTGAAGGAGCAGAGGCATAAACTGTAGGAGCAAAACATAACCATTCTCCTTTCTATTGTGCTGCTGTGTGAGCAGCTCTGTCAGGCACTGCAATTCAAATCTTCCTAACTATACATAAGAGGACCCTGATACTAGTCCAGTCTTAATATTATTAGAGATAAATGATGTGTTCAAGTTCAAAAGACATTTTTAGAGTCGGGTGTGTCAGACTGCCTTACTCCCCACCCCTGTAATGCAGCACTTGGAAAGCTGAGTCAGGAGGATTGCTAAAAATTTGAGGCCAGCCTGGGCTACTTAGTGAGTTCAAGACCAGCCTGAACTATAGTGAGATCCAGTCTCCAAAAAACCAAAAAAAAAAAGATGTCTTTAGGAGAGACCAGGGACCTGAGCTCAGGGTCTGGTTGGACGGTGATGAGACCTGAGACTGGAGATGGGAGGCTGGGAGGGGAGGATGGTGAGGCTGGGGCTCCTGAATCAAGGGCCAAGTTCAGGCCTCCTTCCATTTGGGTGAGGAGCTGAGGAAAAGTTTAAAGTAGTATGTGGTGGATCCAGATCTGCCCAGGGGTCTGGGTTGCTTCCCAGGTGCTGAAATAGGTACATTTAAGTAGTGGTTGAGGACAAGCCCCATGGCTGTTGTCCTACTTTTACACACCTGTTCTGCCTTTGTGAACAAGTCCAAGTGGGGATAGGAATAGTTTTAATTCAGCTCTTATACCAAGTACAGAGAGCCAGGTCATCACTCAGGGGTTGTGGGCCGGATGCCCAGACTGCCCAATGCAATTTACAGTCGGTGTCTGAAATAGTCATAGCCTGCCTGTGGCCTCCAGGAACGCTGCCTTCATTCACATCACTTCCTCTGTTTACAAGTCCAGCTTTTTTTGTTTTGGTGGTGGTGGTTTTTTGTTTGTTTATTTTATTGCATTACCCAGCCTCTGTCCTTGCTGCTGTCTTCCCTGCCTGCTTTGTGACACCTGCAGGCCTGTTACCCTCTTTGCTGTCTGCCTGTTGTGTCCTCCTTCCAGGCCTGTGCATGCCTCACAAGCTCTCGTTTCTATCTCTTGGCCCCTGCCCTCGTAACAGGAGCCCTTATCACCCAGCTCTCCTCTTCATCCAGTCCAGTTGGTACTCACCTCACCACCTCCATTCTCCTTTCTCCCACCCAGACTGCCCGGTCCCTGGGCCTGACCTGGAGATCAATCCCACCCTGGAGTCTCTGTGTCTGAGCATGACAGAACACGCCTTAGGTGGTGAGCATTTCCTCTTTCCTTGACCCAGCTCCCACCTACCCAGCATTTCCACCTCTGAACTGAGCAACTCAGAGTCCTCCTAAGGGTCCCCAGGGGAGGCCAGACTCCAGGGAGGGCCCACCTGGGATGACAGGCCACATGAGTGCCTTTCCTTGGGCCTGCCACCAGCTCCTGATCTTCCTCCCTTCCTCCCTTTCTTATCACAGATGGGACAGACAAAACCTCCACCATCTGACAGGACCCACAGCCCAGCGCACCCATAGGCTCCCTGGGCGGCGGGCGGGGGCCAGCCCCCAATGGGCTTCTCTGCAGCAGTGAGAGGGTGGGCTGGCTCAGCTATACATTCTAATATTTTTCTATTCTCTCACCCTTTTAACTTTTGTTTAACATTGGTACACACCTTGCTCACTCCCAGGCCCATTGAGGGATCTCTGCTGAGGCCAGGGCACAGGGGGCAGCCAGGACAAGGGCAAAGACTGGCCCAGCTGCCTTTCTCCCCATCCCGCCACCTGGCCTTGTCCCATCCCTGCCTCCTCCAGACTGCTGACTGCTACTCCCCAAGGGAGCAGACTCCCCAGAGACAAGCTGACTGTTGCCCTGTGAAGCCTGCTCGGGAACCTTTGACAGTGGGGGAGGAATGAGCAGGGTAGGCAGCTGGCTCGCCCAGGATGTTACTGGAGAGGAGCTGGGAGAAAAGGAGAATGAGGAGAGGGATGGTTCTCTCTCTGCTCCCCTCTGTCCTTCCCCATTCCCGTCATTCCCAAGGACAGGAGCCACTTTCTTACCCTGTTTATCAGAGGTTCTCTACAATTAATTTCTTAGGCCTATTTAAGATACATATTTATATAGTTCTTAATGGTTTTTCTCTCTGATCATTCCCTGTCATTTTTAGAATCTCTAGGCCCCTCTCTGAGCCAAGACAGTGGCTGAGGGAGCCTGGACTTTATGTGGGGAGAGGGCAGAGCCCCCTCCTCCAGACCCCCTTCCTCTTCCCCATTTCCCATCCCTGGCTCCCAGGCGCAGAGGTTGGTGGTGGGCAGCCAGCGCAGCGGTGAGGTCAGGAAGTCTGTTGCCTTAACATCCCCTTTCCCCACCAACACATCCTTCTCCACTCCCAGGTCTGGTTGCTGAAAGACTTGGGGTTAGGAATATGGGAAAGGGGATTGTTTGGTTTTGATTTTATCCCTGCCCCCTTTTTCTTTCAGCCTTTCCCACCCCCCATTAAGTCATGACCTCATGTAAGTGGAACACTATGTCATAACCCGGAGGTGCATCCTAGCCCCAGTCACACAGACCCTCTGGTCCCTGTTCCTAACAAGGGTTTGTGCTGGGGTCCAGGTGGAGGGGGAGGGGGTTGGGGGGTTCAGACTGGGGAGGCCAGGGTCCCCCTAT
>NW_022900931.1:58948708-58959299 GCF_012274545.1 Fukomys damarensis
GGGACATTCTCAAGCTTTTCACACCGAAAAGGAAAAAAAAATGTTATTTTTAGATACATTTTATGAATAACTTTTGTTATGAATATGGCTGGTAACCATTGTGTATGTTATTAAAGATACAAAATGTTGGGAAAAAAACAAAAAAAAATGGAAAACTACCACCCTCCCTGCACTATTGGCCCATTCCCCAGACCTTGCTCTTGCCCTCCTGGTCTGTGGACCTCCCTCCACTGACCCCATGGAAGGGGAGGAAGCCAGAGGGTAGAGTGCCCTGGGGACCTGCCACTGGGTCCCCACCTCCTCTCCCAGTGCCGGGCTGGGTGGGGTGTCAGGTTTATTTATGTACCTCTTGCACACTCATCAACCTATGCAAGTCCCCACCCCGGCCCCTCCATGTTTCTGTGCCTTTGCTCATTTCCCTCAACCCCCCAGGGCTTCTCCAGCCTCCTCCCGCTAGCCACAGGAAGTGGGATGGATGGGCCACCTCACGTGGAATCAGCAGGGTGTCCTCATGGAACCCTCATCTCTCCCCAGCTGGTTGGTCCCATCTTCACTCCCCATCAGGGTGAGCTGACCCTGTCTGGCACTGGGAGGTGGTGAGGGACACCCTCCCCAGCACAGGGAGGAGAAAGCTGTGCCCCTCCTGACAGCAGAGTGTGCAGGACGCAGGCGGCCCCACTCTGATGGGCAGGACCCGGCCCTCCCACCCTGTCCCCCAAGTCCTCCATGATTTTACCCTCCCCACCTATTTCTGTCCCCAGCCCCACTGGCAGAATCAGCTTTGGGTAACTACAGTTTTTCTCACTGTTGGAGAAGACTGACTTGTTGGAGTTTCACTTGTTTAATGGTCTGGGCTTATTTTGGAAAAAAAAAAAATCAATCTGAACTTTGTTATGCTGTACTTCATGGGAAACTGACCTTCTGCACCTCATGCTGGGGTCCTTGAGCATCTGGGTTGGGGATTGGGGGACTGGATGAAATAAGACCAGAGGCACCAGGAAGGGAAATCAAGAGAAGGTGGCTTTATTAAAAGCAAAGGTTGAGGGGTGGGGAGAATCAAAGTGAAGAGCTCACCGACAGACCACTGAAAGACCCCACTCTAAGAATGGCGTCGCTCCAGCCTCCTTTGAAAGCCCTGGGCCTCAGTCACTGTCGCTGTCAGCCTCGCTGGACTCAGAAGCTGCAGCTTCACTCCCATCTTCTTGGGCTGAGTGCTCACTGCCACTGGCGAAGGGGCTGGCACTGCGGCTCCGGCTCCGGCTCTGGCTCCGGCTCCGCTGGCCACCTGCGTCACTGCCACTGTCTGAATCATTGTCACTGCCACCCCGGGCCTGTCCTCTGTCGTCATCAGAGTCAGCGTCGTCCTCCGAGTCAGCATCACTACCGAAGATCTCTTCTTTGTCTCGGGCCGCCCGGGCTTCATCCTCGCTGCTCTCGTCCTCACCACTGCCACTCTTGTCACTTGCCTCGTCCCTGTCACCCTCCTCCCGTTCACTCTCACTGCCAGAGCGCTCATCCTCACTGCCCTCCTTCTCGCTGCTGCTGCCCTTCTCATGTTCCTCATCTGTGAGGGAGCAGGGAGAGGTCAGAACCAGTTTCTCACCCTCCCAGGGCTCCCAGGAGCTGACATGTGCCTTTTTACCTGAACCCGCGGCTTCTTTCTCTTCTGCCTCCATCTCCTCCTCCTCTTCCTCCTCGGGTTCGTGGTTTTCCAGCTGAGCTTTCCGTGCCTCCTACAGGCAGAAGAAGCAGGATTGGGGAGGGGGAGGATACGATGCCGGGCCTATCTCCTCACCCCCCAGCCACCCTTCTGTTGGGGCCCTGGGCTAGGAATGCTTATTACCTGGGCTTCTAATTCCTTCTCATTCATGTCTCGGTGCTTGACCACAAGGAGGGCGTTGGTACCTGACTGAACCCCAGCCTTGGCCCGGCGCTTACTAAGACGGACCCTGTAGAGGACAAGTTGCAAGAGGAAGGTGAAAGATCCAGTTAAAGAGCCCTCCAGTGAGGGATCTAGTCTGACTTGATTCCCCATCAATGCCTGGCCCAGAGCACACCAGGGGAAAGATTATATATAGAGTATATATGTGTGTATTACGTCATGTGTGTATGAATTAGTTATCAACCAACACTTAAAGGTAGATGTCAGATCTGGATTTCTGGCTTTTGAGAAATAGGAACTTCTGTCTCACTGAAAATAGAGCCTTTCTGCCCCTAACAATAGTGAGCTGAAATTGGGGTGTGATGCTCCTTGAGAGTTAGCCAGCTCACTCAGAGCCAATTCTTTGCTGCCTCTCACATTTCCTTTTGGCTGAGATGAAAATGTTTGATCTCTGCTTTAAACTAACTCTTAAACCTAGCACCCTAACCAATTACCTTTAAGCCCACAGGGAATTTTAGGGTCATGCATCTGGTTTTGGTTTTTGAGACAGGGTCTCACTATGTAGTTTAGTCTGGCCTTGAAGTCAATATGTAGCCTAGACTAGCCTTGAACTCTCAGTGATCCTCCTGCTTCAACCTCCCAAGCGGTGGGGTTACAGATGTGCACCTGCCATACCCATCTTAGGGCCATGTTTTTGAAGTTAGATGTTAAGTGTTTCATTTAAAACATATGCCCAGCCTGGGCAACTCAGAACCTGTCTCAAAAGGGCTGATACATTTCAGCGTGAAGGCCCTTGGTTCAATCTCCAGTACGGCCCCCCTCTGCTGCCGCAAATACATATATACATATGTATTGTGTGCGAATATGTATATACATACATATATGTTACTATCACAGGAAGTTGACTACACCCTACACAAAAGCTCTAAAGTCTTCCAACATTACGTTTTTTTTTTTTTTGGAGTGTCAGAGATTAAACCTAGAGCCTTACATTCTACCACTGTGAAATACACCCCCAGACACCACCACCACTTTTTGACACAAGGTCCTCAGTTGAGTTACATAGGCTAGCCTTGAACTCAGTCCTACCTCCGTCTCCTGGGGTTACAGGCATGTACCACCCTGCCTGGCTTGCCCCAGGGTCTGAAGGAGAAAGGCAGGCCAATCAAGTGTGCTGAGTACCTGGTCTCCAGCTCGTTGTAGTATACCCCATCACCCTCTCGGAAAATGAAGAAGTAGTTCTCCTCGTAGCCCTTGCTAGCCTTGTTCTTCACATTCCAGTTATATTCCCGAGCAATCTTGTAGTCGTACCTAAGGATGAGGACACAAGGTCGGCCCCATTTTGCACCTGAGGAGGAGAAAGGGGGAAACACTTCGCAATACCCAAAACCTAACCAAACCCACGCACACATCATCTGGTGCATAGTCCATCTCCTCCTCTTGATCGCGTTTTCGTTTTTTCAGTGTCTCTTCCACAGGCAGGAAATAGGCCACAAACTGGTTCCCTTCCTCATCCATCATGCCCCTAGTTAGGTGAAGAGGAGAAACTTAATGGTATGAAGGCAAAGGGACAAGGAACAGGCCAAAGTGGACAGAAGGACCACTGACCTGATCATAGCCTGAGACATCATCTCCAAGGCAGCTGCACCACTCGTGTCCTTGGGTGCTGGGTCTGAGTCAAAGATGACCTGAGCGCATGGGTTGATCCACATCTGGTGGGATGGAGAGTACTGGTGTTAGTCTGGAACAGGCAGCCATGGGAGGCTGTCCCTCCACCTCCCACCCTAGGCCTGACCTTAAAGTCTGGGAAGACCGGCATGACCTCCACTGGTGTCACTCGGGGCTTGCTGTAATGTTGGGAGATCTGGGGGATGGCGGCAAGAACAGAATGAGAAGGAAGAAGAGCTGGACCCACGCCTTTGTGTCTACTGCTTCCCATCCCAGTTTATCAATTACCGACTTCTGGGCGTCTTCAAAAGTCTTCTCAATGGCTGTGATCTGGCTATCCCTGTCTTTATATATTTCCTCCTCGGTGAACTGTTGCTTCACAGAAACCCCAATTCTAGGATTGAAAAGAATCTTTTAGGGGCCACTGGACAGACCTGGAATCTCCACCTTCCCTCCTTTCCTGTCTGCAACTTACTTGACCTCAGGCTTCTCATTAGAGATGCCGTAACGATTGAACTCAGTGGAGATGTACTCTGTCTTACGCATCCAGGGCACCACCTTTGCATGCTGCTGGGACCTAGGTTAGGAGATCAGGCACCTCAAGACTCCATACAGGATGCCTTGCCACTTAAGAGATCCTCTAGCCACTTGGCACCGTCTCACCTCTTAGAACTGGTGGGGGCCTGAATCTCTTCTTCCAAAAGCTTCTCATCAGCTGGATCCAGGAGAACTAGAGAGTGAGGGGGCAGGAGGACCATGAGAGGGACCCAGGCCTGGCCTTTGCTGGCCTAGCACAGAACCTCCCCGTCTCCCCACACACCATTGGGATCAATGCGGTAGGTGTCAGGGTTGATGAGGTCAATGGTGACCCCCAGGTCTGGCTCAGTCAGGAGATCGTGTTTGTGCTGTTTCTCCAAGGAAGTCGCTTTGTACTGGACAAACCTGGGTGAGGAAATATGCCAGTTCTGTTTCTAGATTCCAGCTTCATTCCCAACACAGCATCCCTGCTTCCCAGAAATAAGCTTCTCCAGAGAGGAACTAGAATGGAGTGTTCCCATGTTGAAGTCAGGCTGCCTCTCCAGTGGGAGGGGACGTGGGCACTACTTGCTCTATTCATTAGGTCTTTCAAGGGGGGTTGCATTTGTGGTACAGATTGAACTCGGATTCTGCACTGAGCTACATCCCTACCCACCCCACACGCACATACCTTGTTTAAATTTTTGTCAAAGTTTTTTTTTTTTTTTTTTTTTTGAAGTACTATGGATAGAACTCAGGACCTTGTGCTTGCAAAGAAGGCACCGTGCCACTGAGCTAAATCCCCAGCCAACAAGGTCTTGCTAAAACTGCCCAGGCTGGGCTCCAACTTTTTTTTTTTCCCCCTCGTTGTGGGCTCCAACTTTTGATCTTCCTGTCTTGGCCTCCCAGAGTGCCAGTATTACAAGTGTGTGATACAACATCCAGCTCACTAGGTTTTAATTTCTGTTTTTGCAGTCCTGGGGACTGAACCCAAGGCCTCACATATGCTTGGCAAGTGCTCCACCACTAAGCTATATCCTCAAGCCTTTTTACTTATTTGGTGGGGGTGTGTGCCAGGGATGGAACTCCGGACCTTGCATTTGTGAGGCAGGCAGCAAAACCACTGGGCTAAATCCCTGGCCCTATTTTTTTTTTTTAATGTTTTATTCTGAGGAAATTGTGCAGGCTGGACTAAAACTTGCAATCCTGCCTCAACCTCCTGAGCAGCAAGATTGCACCACTGTCCACATTCATTAGTATTTATCAAGCTGCTCCTATTACATCCTGGGAAGGTACTTCACTAGGCCCCAAGAAACTATTTCTGTGTAGTTTTCTCGTCCCTCATACTGGTCTTACCTGTTCTGGTCAAAGGGGTAGGTGATGAATTTAGGGTCGAAGGGGATGTCAGGGAGACTATTGCAGTACTTGACACGGCAGACCACTCCAGACCTAGGAAAACAGCAGCTCAAAACTGGACCCCCTTGGCCCGCCTCTCCTCCCAGAGCCCATTCCCCATCCCTCTTCAGAAAGCAGGTGGAGCTCACCTCTCAGGTAGAGTCCGGTGGGAATTGGGCCTAGTGGAGAGGAGAGATACTGATAAGAATGATGGAAAGAACAGGCCTGAAAGAGTTCAAGAGGGTTCTAAGATCCTAAAAGCTGGAAGGAGGGGTGCTTTGCTTTAATAGAGGGACCTGATAATTTGATTCCTTTGGAGGAAGTGTCCCCAAATGCTTCCGTCAATGAGCCCAAGTGCTCAACCCCTCTGGGAAGTAATATCCAGTGCTTTAATAAAGAACTACATAATTTTTTTTTTTTGAGAGGGGTCTCTAAAAGCTTGACTGCAGGGACCTAAGTGCGAGGTCATTTTTGAAGTCTCCAACGGTGTCACTCCTAAACTCGATAGCAAGGGAGGAACACCCGAGTCCCAGAAAGAACCCGCCGCCTCTGTCACAGGTGAGCGCTCCGTGACGTCACGGGCACACCTGGGGCGCCGTAGCGTTGTAAGCAGACATCCTCCCCCGACTCCACGTCCTGCTGAAACCCAGATAAGACCCCGGGGAGAGCGGTAAAGCCAGGTGGCGTGGCGCCTACCTGTGGCCATCCTCCCGCTGGGCCTGGGTCTGGATGGTGGGCGCCATAGCGATGAGGTGACGGCTGCGCCGACCGGGTCCTCACTGCACCGTGGGCAGATGCTGAGGGGCGTGCCGACCTCAATGGACACAGGCTCTGAGTCAGGATTCGGGTCGGCGCCGCTCTCAGCTGGGGTTGGAACGAAGCGAGGTGGCTGGAAGAGCTCCGGGAACGACTCAGGTAAATGCGCAGGCAGTGCCGGGGACGCACTTGCAGTTCCACCTCCACCAAACTGCTGCCCAGAATCTGAGGACCCGGACCTGTCGCTTCAGGCCCCAAGGCCTTCCGGGAAATAGAGTCTGGAGCAAAACCGCGTACGGATTGGCCAGTTGTTGGGTACAGGGTGGAGCGATGGGGGAAAGACCACTTATGATTGGTGAAAAGATGTTGCCGTCTGGACGTCGGATTTTTTTTTGGGGGGGGGACGTCGTATTTGAGAGTGACGGAAGGTAGGGCACCTCTTCTTTCACTGGTTGAATCGTCTGAGAGGCAGATCTATCTAGCAAATAGGGCCAACGGCCGAAGAAGCTAAAAAACTGAGGGATGCGCACTTGTGACGCGCTTCCGGTGCTCTAAGAGAGGAAAATGGCTGCGCCCCAGCAACAGGCTTCGGCGGCTTCCTCAGCTGGTGGTTTATCCGGTCCGGGTTCGGCTGGTGGCCCGGGTCCCCAACAGCAGCAGCAACCGCCGGCACAGTTGGTGGGACCTGCCCAGAGCGGGCTCTTGCAACAACAGCAACAGGACTTTGATCCTGTACAACGCTATAAGATGCTCATCCCGCAGCTGAAGGAGAGTCTGCAGGTGATTGTCCCGGAGCTGCAGGCGCAAGCGAGATTTGGTGTTCTAACTCCGAGGAGGCCTGCTGAGGAGCCTGTTTAGTTAAGGAGATATTGTAGGCAAGGAAGAGTAAGACTCGTTTGTGTGTGTGGCCATAGCGAAGCTCTGAAGTGGCACTAGTGGGAGGCAGTTTAAAGGAGGAAACCGGGCTCTGGTCGTCAAAGCCTGGAGGACGGACTGGCCTGTATGGAGACTGGGAGATTCTGCACGTAATTAGTGGATGGGGGTTATGTCCGGGAGGTTATTGGTGAGAACCTCGCGTGAGGGCAGGCCTCTAGGAAAATAGTGGGGAGATCGCTGTAGGAATGTAATAAAAGAGCGTCATTCTGGACTGTCACAAGAGGAAGTGCCAGACGAAGAGGAGGCCTGAGATTGGATGGGTTCCAAGGAACAGTATAGATCTACCAAAGAACTGTATCCCCCTTCTGTGTCTCCGTATCCTTCACTTTTTTTTTTTCCTAGACCTTGATGAAGGTCGCAGCCCAGAACCTGATTCAGAACACTAATGTTGATAATGGACAGTGAGTACAGCCCCCTTTTCCCAAGATATCCAATCTTCCAGCCTTAGAAATACCTCCCTCTGGGCCAGCGATTTAGCTCAGTGGCAGCGAACCTGCCTCACAAGTGCAAGGTCCTGAGTTCGATCCCTGATACCAAAAAAAAAAAAAAAAAAATCCTCCCTCAACACCCTACCCCCTCCTGTTTTTAAGCCTTACCTCTGATCTCCTGGGCCCTGCCTGGTTTCCTGATGATCTGTTGGTTGAGTAGATAGTGGTGTCCCAGAGTTTGGAAATCCATTCCTCAGTCACCCTTTTCTCCTGGGCTATAGGAACAGCAGCGATGTACCCATACAGCGCTTTGACAAGTGCCTGGAGGAGTTCTACGCGCTCTGTGACCAGCTGGAGCTCTGCCTGGTAAGGGGTCTTCTGGATGCTGGATGATCACACCTGCGTCATTCCCCAGCATCTTCAGAAACCCTCATTTAGTCAGCTCACTCACCCGTCTTCTGGGACAGATCTATGCTTTAAGTAACACTGGGCACACAGTGTTATCTGATTCTTGCTCTCACAGAGCTTCCAGTTCAGTAGAATAACAAATACAACACCAAATAGGAGACAGCTCAGAGTCAAGGCTGATGGGAGAACTCCAGGCCAGAAAAGGGCTACGAAGAGGGAGCACAGGGAGAAGGGTCAGCTAGGATGGGGGAAGTTTGGGGTGTATGAGGGTGGAATCCTGGGGGGCTCAGGAAAGGCAACTGGGAGAGAACACATTGAGGAAGACTAGAACAAAGACCAGATGAGAGGCAGGAATGACTAAGAGCTTCAAATCAGACAGACTACTTCTGAACCTTGGGTTTCTCCTTTGGAAAATGAAGTGTCAGGAAAAACTGCAAGATCATGTGTGGGAAACACATACTGTGATCTTTTCTTTTTTCTTTTTTGGCATATAAGTAGTGTTTCTGGACTAAGTATTGAAGAAGAAGGCACTTTGAGAAGTAGTGGGAGAAAAGTATTCTGTTCATAGGGGAACAGCTTCTGCCTTAAAATCCCATTTGGAATGTCAGCAGAGAGCCAGGTGTGGTGGTACTGACCTGTAATCCGAGCACTTGGGAGACTGAGATTGATTGCCAGGAGTTTGAAGCAAGCCTGGGCTACATAGTGAGACCCTGTCTAAAGATGGGGGGGCGTGTGCAGGTTGTAGCTCAGCGGCACAGCACCTGCCTGGCAAGTACAAAGCCCTGAGTTTGAGTCCCAGTGTATAAAAAAAAAAAGTCAGGAGATTCAAGCTGGCTGAGATGTAGTAAGAATGGAGTTTGTTGGGTTTTGTTTTGTTTTGCTTTGAGACAGCCTCACTATGTAGTCCAGGCTGGCCTTGAACTCACTATATGGGGCTTGTTGGATTTTGAACCCTAAGGGAACTAAGGAGCCATAAAGAATTTCAAGCAAGGGAGAAAATGGACCACTTTGCTTTTTATAACATGCCTCTGGTTGCCAGAGGAGAGATGTGTAAGAGGGGCTGAAACTGAAGGCGGCAGCCAGGGGAGGATTTTGCAGAAGAGGGAAAGGACAGATGAGACTTCAGAGGCTTCTACAGGCCACAGGACTGAAGGGCTATTTAGGAAGCAGTTTCCAGGTTGAGGCTGGAATGGTAGGATCTTCCCGAGAAAAGATCCCATGAGAAGGAGCAGTTTGTGGAAGAGTATGAGGATGTGGAAATGTCATAAGGGACAGAGATGTGGGCACCATCACTGCAGAAGTGGACATCTGAGTGTGAGCTTGATAGCCCTGGGAGAGCATGAGAAGAGGCAGAGAGCCTCAGGATTGCTGTAGAAGTCCTAGGTAAAGGAAGAAGTACCTAAAATAGCCAAAGAAGTAAGGGAGAGAGCCGGGTGTGGTGGCGCACGCCTGCAATCCCAGCACTGGGGAGGCTGAGGCAGGAGGATTGCTGTGAGTTCGAGACCAGCCTGGGCTACATAGTGAGTTCCAGGTCAGTCTCAACTACATAGTGAGACCCTGTGTCAAAAATCCCCCCCAAAAAAAAGAAGTGATGGAAAAAGTAGGGTTGGATGCCATCAGGGAAGCTACCACCAAGCCTCAGGTTAGGACAGTTAATAGTAGCTAACATTCATCAGTTAGCACTTGAAACCACGTGCCCAGACCTGTACCTGTGTCTTAGACCCCTGTCTCACTGTTCTCACCTTATGAGGCAGGGAGAGGAGGTTACGAAACCCATTTTTTCAAACAAGGAAATAGGCTCAGGGAGGAGCAGCCACATACCCTATGTCACCCAGCTGGTGATTGTCAGGGCTAGGTTCTAACTCCAAGACCTTGGGGGTCACCAGGCCAAGCAAACTGCCCCAGGGTGGTTATGAGGGCGCTTGTATGCACCTGGAGTGAGGTTGATGTTGCACCCTTGCCTGTCTATCTACAGCGCCTGGCACACGAGTGCCTGTCACAGAGCTGTGACAGTGCCAAGCATTCTCCAACATTAGTACCTACAGCCACGAAGCCCGACGCTGTGCAGCCTGATAGCCTGCCATACCCACAGTACCTGGCCGTCATCAAAGCCCAGATATCTTGTGCCAAGGACATTCACACCGCCCTGCTGGAATGTGCCAACAAAGTCACAGGCAAGACGCCCACACCACCTACAGGTCCTGGGGGCACCCTCTGAGGTGGCAGGGAGCCCCACCCACCTGGCGATGAGGGTGGGGTTAGAGTGAATGAAGAGTGGTTTAAACCCAAACAGTGTAAGCTTTGCCTTTATATTCTCTTACCTGAGCGCTACAGCTGGGGCCAGCAGGGGGCAGCAAAGGCCAGCAGGGAAGGTGCTGGGTGGGACCTTGCCTTTGCTGTGTGGCCTCCACTTTTCCTCCCTAGGCTAAGGTCAACTTGGAACTTCGTGCCCCAGCGACCTTTGTTCCAGGGGCCCTGCCCCTGCCTGGTCTGGATGTGGCACCCTGCCGGTCCTTCTCCCGCAGTCCTTTTGAGTCTGTCCCCAGTTGGGCTGATAGCTATTCTGTCTGGCACTTCTCTCTTCCTGTTTTTTTTTTTTTTT
>NW_022900931.1:58959359-58963299 GCF_012274545.1 Fukomys damarensis
TTTTTTTTTTTTTTTTTTTGCAGTACTGGTGATTGAACCCAAGGCCTTCATGTTGAGTTACAGCCTTTTCATTAAATTTTTTGAGACAGGGTCTTTCCTAAATTACTTAGGCTGGTCTTGAATTTTCTATCCTCCTGTCTCAGCCTCCCAAGTGCTGGGGTTATAGACACACATTACTGTGCGAGGCTCCTGGTCCTCACTCTTTTGTCCCTGTCTCTGCTCCCATTTCTGTCTCTTGCCTTTCTGGTCCTGTGACTCCCTATCTAGCACCTCCTTATGCTGTCTTCCGCCTCCCAACTCCTAACAGTTTCTGCCCATGGAGAGAGCCAGAACCCTTGAGTTATGGGGGCTAGAATCAGGGGCTTCATTTTTAGGGACCACAGCTAAGCCTGAGTCCCCAGCACCTCCATATCAGCCCAGCCTCCAGGTTCACAGGCATGGAAAGGAGAAGTAGCGGGGTCTAGGCCCTGACTGACTGGGGAGCAACCAGCCGCAAACAGGGTGTCCCCCTCCACCTCGCCCCAGGCCCTGCGTCAGCAGAACTCCAGTGCAGGGCATTGTGCAATTTGCGGTAGGCCTGGCCCAGCTGGACGCCTGGGTCCCTATATTTTTAGCCCCGAAGGAGAAGTGAAAAGGCTGGGGCAAGGGTGAATCATCGGTCCTGGGGAAGAACACAACTCCGGGAAGCAGGCCCTGGGGAGGGGGCTTCAGGGAGGGAGTGCCCCACCAGGCTCCCCATGCTGTGCTTCCCAGAGAGCCCGGCTTGGGCTTCAGGCCTGGGCAAGTGCTGGGCTGAATGGAGGGACCAGCCCAGGCCCAGCTGTTGGTTAGGGTGTGAACGGCCCAGTGACTCAGCCTGGTTGGGGAACTGCCCCACCCAGTACCTTCAGTGCCCTGGTTCCTATGTCACCACCCAGGGGGCTCCTATCCTGGACCCCGTGTCTGCACAGAAACCCCTGAACTGTGGAGGCCTGTGTGATTCATCTGGAGCCTGAGCGCCTACACTGAGAACCTGGGAAGCGGCCAGCTATGCACGTGTATGTGTGTATGTCCGTCCCAGGAATCCCTGCTCTGCCCCTGAAGTGCCAGGACCTATGGGAGGCCTGCAGAAGCATTGGCCTAGGTGGGATGTCTTCGGGGAAGCTGTAGTCTGTCACTTTCTCTGGTTGAATCAGTTCCCTGCCCAACCGCCAGATTATCCAGGACAATCTTTCTTAACCGAAAGTCAACTAATTATGGACTTTGATCACCTCTAAAAATGCCTTCACAGCAACACAAAGATTAGTGTTTGATTGAATAACTGGGACTGTGACCCTGCCAAGTTGACACATAAAATTAATCAGCTAGTCTTTGCCACCTGGGCTCCCTCACACATGTCCTTAGTAAGACTTGTCTCCAGCTACAAAGTCCTATTTCTGTCCAGCAGGATGCAGGATCTTGCACACATCTGAAAACGCTGTCACCCACTCATCAGCAAAACTCATCAGCTTCTAGGCTGAGGACACACCACATGTACTGACATATTTGTCAGCCATGAGCACATATGCAAGAAGACAGGTACAGCTGGCCTCTTGGGGTGGTGTCAGCCTGACAGTGTCATACACAAGTACAAGCAAAACACCCATGCACCCAGGACACAAGGCCCAACCCCTTAAAACCACACTCAGGGAGACAGTGGGCAGTGCATTGAAGAATGCACATCCAACGGCCACATGGTAAAAGATGGGCCCAGGAAGCTGTATTCATTCAACAAACACCGAAAGACCCTGTACTCTTGGAACTGTACCTAGTGACAGTGTAATAAAGTAACATGTGGCAGGCAAGACAGAAGTTCCCAGAAACAACAGAGAAGTGAAATCAGAAGTGGGAAAGACATAATAACACACACAGTGGTATTTGGGAATAAATTAACAAGAAATTCAAGTGGCTTAATGGTAAAGAGTACTAGCCTAGCATGTGTGAGGCCCTGTGTTTTAATTCCTAGCACTACTAAAACACACGCGCAAAGGTTTGCATACTAAGAATTGTTAGTTTATTGAACAACATTCAAAGTTTGAGAACTTTCATCGAATAGTGGTTTCATGAGCATTCATTATGGCCTGTAACAGGTGTTGCAGACCATAGAGGTTACATGTATTATTTGTTAAACTGATGACAAGGTGATTTAAAAATGTTGGGGGCTACGGTTTAACTCAGGTGAGCATGGGTTTGCGTCTCAATACACACAAAACAATGTGGTTGTGGCTCCCCTAGAGTTCTAGTCACCCTAGAGGAGCAAGGGTGGTTGGAACCCAAAAGCTGGAGAACACCCTGGGCAACCTGGTGAGACACTATCACCAAGAAAAAGAAAAAAAGGACAAGTCAAGGAAGGTCTCACTGAGTAGATGATAGAGGAGACTTGAAAGACAAGAGTCATAGGGATACCCAGGGCAAGAGCACTCCTGAGAAAGGGAACTACAGTGCAAAGGTCCTGAGGCAGGAATGTGCTGGTGAGCTGCTCTGAAGCTTTGGCCACACCAGGGAGCAGGGATAGGAGAGGAAGCTCAGACGGGTCACAGAGGGTCTTGGTGAGGACTTGACTTCCGCTGGCCTGTCAGTCACGGGAGGTTGTTATAGCCTGGCACAAATACACTCCAGGAAAGTTATGTGTGAGATGCACTGCTGCCAACACTGTGGACAGACGCGACGCGAGCACACCACACCTGGCAGAGACTGCCCTGCTACATGGTGTCCCCAGGAACCCCATTCCATTGACAGTCCCACACTCTCAAAGGGAGCAACCAAACCTTGCGAATACCCAACCCTTGAGCAGCACTTAACTGTTCGCTCTCCCGCATCGCACTTCAATTGCTAACTCAGCCCTGTAAGTTCAGACCAAGGCGCATGCAATGAAACCACTGAGGCAAAGTCGGCCCATCTGCACCGAAATAGCAATAAATGGATCACATGTTGCTTAGACTTTGCCTGCCTCAGTGGTCTCAATCGTGCCTTGGTCTGACCTTAAAAGCCCTGCCCTCAGTGCAGTAGCATGGGCTGGGACAGATGAGAATGACTCAGACTGGGCCTCTCAGGTGTGTGCCTGCTCCTGCTCTGCCCGCAGATGCACAAGTGAGCGTGACACGGAGCAGCTTCCCATCACGAGCGCTGTCGACGTCAGGGACCAAAGTTCACCAGTTTCACTGCCCCGTAGCTGGGCCACAGAGGAACCACATCCAGACACCGCTAACGTTTGTCATGCACATTCTGTCTCAGACACCCACGGATAAAGCCCCGGATGCAGATGAAGCCTGAGCCACAGTAGTCTGGATGCTGACATTCAGCGCCAGGTCCTGCAGTTGCTCTCACTGGGTCACTCCAGACCCCACAGTATCAGAACTGCACACAGATGTGCAGCAGGTAGGTCACAGGACCCAAGAATGCTCCCTCAAAGCCAGCTGCAGCAGCGTTGAGGGGCCTCCCAATGTCGAGCGGTTGTAGTGCACGTGATGGAGCCAAACAGGTGGCGCCAAACAGGTGGCTTCACGTATTACAAAGCACAGCCTTGTCCCATGGGATGGCAGGCACATGGCCCTCACACAGAAAGCTAAACACCGGTACACGAAGCGTTCACACTTGTCCAGCTGCACGCTCAGGGCCAGGGACCCTTCCTCCAGACGCAGGGAGCACACTATTCGCACAAGGTGTCCACAGTGGCCCGAGTGTCACACACACTGAACACCCAGCCTGCCCCTCAGCCACACCCGCGTCGCCCGGGGGATCTCGCCAGGCGCGCACACGCCGGGCACACGTGCCATGAGTACACGCGCGCTCGCAGCGGCTCTCACACCCCCGCATTTCCCGTCCCCGCTTGTTTTTCTGGAAACTCTGCTCTCGTTCTCCTCCCCCCAGGCCGGAAGCGCTCGTGGTATTTTTAGCCTCTCCGGTTTCCGCCCCTTTCCCT
>NW_022900931.1:58963443-58968555 GCF_012274545.1 Fukomys damarensis
TCCGGCCGAGACCTTCCGCCTGGCCTGGGGCGCGGGGGTGGGGGGGCGGCGATCCCAGGTCTGGGGGAGGACGGGCTGGGGTCCGGACCCCGGGATCGAAGGAGGGCCGAGGGGGGTCGGTCCACACGCTAGGCCCCCCCACCCCCTCAGCAGTGGTTCGGTCCCGGGCGTCGAGGCTCACACGTCCGGATGACTCAGCAGATGGGAGAGGGGAGGGGGCCAGGCTGACTCAGGGAATGGCAAAGGCTACGTCTCGGGGGAACCGATACTGGAATCTCCTCTGGGATCGTCCCCAACTCCCAGCCCAGCTCCGAGGGCTCCAGCTGCACCCCTATCCAAGTCGGGAAAACGACACTGGGTGTCCGGCGGGAGGCGGGTCCCTCCCCCCTTTCCCTGTTGTCTTCGAGGCTTTGTTTACAGCAGACAGAAGCCCTGGTTACAGGAGAGGAACCCGGGCGTCCGGGCTGAGCCGCCTCGTTCCTGCGAGTGAGTCACCGGCGAGTGGGAGGCCGCAACCGTGCCACAGCCGCCGCGGCCAGCCCTGCTCACGGGACCGCCCAGGAAGGCCCCTTGGCCTCAGAAAGCGCCACACCAGGGATTCCCCTCCCTCCCCGAGCTCGGACGTACTCGGACTAGGCAGGTCTGCTTTAGAGCCTGGGGAATCGCCCCACCTCTCCCGCAGCACAGCATGCTTTCCCATTATAACTGTGCTCCGTGGCAATGGTTGATTTCTAAACTATCCTTTTAGCGACGGCAGCCAGCCCACCGAGATCTTAAAAAAACAAATTTTCTTCTCAATGCTTTGTTTTGTTTGGTACTTGTTTTATCTTTTTCTTTTGTGGAACCCGGGGTTGAACTCAGGATCTTGCATTTAAGAGGCAGGCGTGGTGCCACTGAGCTAAATCCCCGGCTCCGTTGCTGTTGTTGCTGTCCTCTTTTTGATACTGTCTTGCTTGCAATGCAGTTCAGGTTGACCTTGAATTTATCCTTGTAGTTTAGGCTGGTTTTGAACTCACTTGAATCTTCCTGACTCAGCCTCCCAAATGCTGGGGTTACAGGTGTGCACCAATACACTCGCTTCCTTTTTTTTTTGGTACCAGGGTTCGAACTCAGGTCCTTGTGCTTGTGAGGAAGGTAGTGGATCCACTGAGCTAAATCCCCAGCCCCTGCTTCGTCCAAGTTAAGAGAGTTTTTCACTCAAAGCAACTAAAAGACCTGCCAATGTGGGGAATGATCCTCGAAAATTTAGCTTGGTCAAGGCACACTCCCATTATTAGAAACCATCCAAGAGTTGAAGATGGCCCAGTTTTACCTCAAAATAGCTTTTGATCTAGACAATCCCCCACAAGACCTCTACCTTTCAAATCTTGAGTTTTTTGGGTCAAACTTCTCAAAACCCTGGTGTAGCTGGTTGTGGTGGCACACACCAGCAATCCTAACTTTCAGGAAGCTGAGGCAGGAAGACCTCGAATTCCAGTCCAGCCTGGGTTACCTAGAGAAAATGTCTCAATTGCCCCCCCCAATAAAGGCCCTGGTATAAGACTACTGCCACTCACTTTCTGAAACTAAGAAAGCAACTGGATAACTTGATTTGGTGGAGATTGAGAAAATGCCCACTTCAAGGAAATCAGAAGGGCTTAGCATAGGGCTACGATGGCCCCTTTTCAGCCTTGCCAGATAGTCCAACCCCACACAAATTCCTAAAATGGGAGACAAGACAAGTAAGGTATCCCAGGTCTCCTGGTCTGTTTTTTTGTTTTGTTTTGTTACTGGGTTCAAATTCAGGACCTTGTGCTTGCAAGTCTGGTACGGTGTCACTGAGCTAAATCCCCTGTCCCCAGGTCTCCTGATCTGCTCCAGGTGAAGTCTTCCAAGAGAATTCCCTTCCAGGCCTGGTGGTCTCTTACTCTAGCCTTTTGCCCTTTGCAGATTTCCACGTATGAAGGTGTGTGTTAGTGACTTCCTCATTTTCCTCGTCTCTTCAGTCTTTCTAAACTGGCTTTTTCGGAATTTTTTTCTCCAGGACTGTCACCTGTCTCCCCGCCCCCTCCTTCTCACCCTGTCTCTCCCTCTGTGTGTCTATCTCTTGCTGCGTCTCTGTGTTTTTCTCTCGGTCTCTCTCCATATCTCGGTTTCTTCCAGCTTATCTCTCCCCGCCCCTGTCTGTCTTCCACGAGCCTCGCGTTGGCCTCTGCCCTAGTCAATGGCTCCTGCAGCTGTGCCCCACCTATGCCCCAGTTCCTTTCGCCAATCAATGTCTAACCTTGAAAACTGGACAGAGGCCCCTACCCCATTCCCTACCCTCCGGTTCGCGGCTGCCCGCCGGCCAAGTTCAGGGAATCCTTGCCGGGGGCGGGAGGAAGGGGACTAGTTGGAGGCCTGCCCGGCTCTGCCGCTGGAGAGCGTCCGGGAAGCGCCCCCTGGCCCCGCCCCCGCGGGCCCGCCCCCTTTCTGACCTATAAAAAGCGGGCTCAGACTGCCCTCCGCAGCTCTCCTTCAACGCTCCGAGTTTGGGCCATCTCTTCCTGGCCACCCGCGCCGCCATGGATCTCACTGCCATCTATGAGGTAAGTCTCCGCCAAGCGTACTTGGCTCCCTAGTTCTTTAGTGCCTTATACTCCAGCCAAAGCCGCCTGCTCTCCTTCTCAGCCCAGCTTGGTTTCTCTCCGGGTGAAAAATGGAGCCTGCAACTCCTGGGTGTCGGTCCGAACCCGGGTGAGGCGGCCCCTGGAGAGAGGAAAGCTGGCGCACTTTTCTCAAAGTGTAGGGCTTTCTGGAGGCGGAAGTGGCCCCACACCTGGCTCACTCCTAGTTGTTGAGGGCGGTTTTGCGCGGAGACGTTTCTGGGGTTGAAGTCTCAGTTTGGGGAAGCTGACTTATGTCCCCACGCCCGGGCCCCAGTTCTGTTGGAAGTCTTAAAACTGCGGAGTCAGTTGTGAAACTGTACCACCAGATGCCCGGTTGTATCCAGGAAGGCCCTGAGGCTCAAAATCGGGGAACAGTTGGGGCTCTGGCGTTAGGGATCCCTTTGGTTCCATTTGTGTAAGCTAGGATTTCTGGGTTCCTCCGGATTGCCTTCACTGTGGGTAAATTGAGGACTTTCATATCTGGATCCCTGGAGAATGTACAAGTTTCTGCGATCAGGTGGGGCTCAGGTCTGGAGCCCACAAACCGGACTGGCAGGCTCTTGAAGTGCCCTGCAGCTGGGGCAGGGCATTTCTGGTGTCCTTACCAAACCCTTTCCCACAGAGCCTCCTGTCGCTGAGCCCTGACTTGTCATCTGACCACGGAGAAACTGAGTCTTCGGGAATCTGGAGCCTGAACTCACCTGACTCTGGCCCCTCTGGGGTCACTTCCCGCCTGCCGGGCCGCTCCACCAGCCTGGTGGAGGGCCGTAGCTGTGCCTGGGTACCCCCACCCCCTGGCTTCGCACCCCTGGCTCCCCGCCCTGGCCCCGAACTGTCGCCCTCACCCACCTCGCCGACTGGGACTCCTACCACCTCTTCTCGATACAAGACTGAGCTCTGTCGGACATTCTCCGAGAGTGGGCGCTGCCGCTACGGGGCGAAGTGCCAGTTTGCCCATGGCAGGGGTGAGCTGCGCCAGGCCAGTCGCCACCCCAAGTACAAGACGGAACTCTGCCACAAGTTCTACCTCCAGGGCCGCTGCCCCTATGGCTCACGCTGTCACTTCATCCACAACCCCAGTGAGGACCAGGCTGTCTTTGTCCAGTCTCCACAAGTGCTACGTCAGAGCATCAGCTTCTCCGGCCTGCCCTCAGGCCACCGAACCTCGCCACCGCCACAGGGCCTGATGGGCCCTTCTCTGTCCTCATGTTCCTTTTCACCCTCCAGCTCCCCACCACCACCTGCTGTTGATTTTCTGCTTTCACCCTCTGCCTTCTCTGCTGCCCCCGGGACCCCTGTGGCCCGGAAGGAACCCGCTCCCGGCTGCTGCCCCTCTTGCCGAAGGGCCACTCCAGGCAGCGTCTGGGGGCTGGCTCGAAGCCCCTCTGCACACTCCCTGGGATCTGATCCTGATGAATACGCCAGCAGCGCCAGCAGCCTGGGGGGATCCGACTCTCCTGTCTTCGAGACTGGGGTCTTTACGCCCCAGCCCCCTTCAGCCCCAAGGCGGCTCCCCATCTTCAATCGCATCTCTGTTTCTGAGTGACAGGTGCCCACTTACAGCAGATCAGCCGGGCCTGAAGGGGGAGACATTTGTGGGGACCTGGGGGGACCCCCAATCTAATCATATGGCCTTCCCCCCACATTCCAAAATGCATTAACCTACTCCCCTGGTGCCACACTGGGGCAGGCCCCCAGGGTGCAAGCCCTGTCAGTGTTCACGGTGGAGCGTCTTCCGAGCTTCTAAAGATGTAGCGAGTTTGAGGGGGCTGTGAGCTCTCAACCCTGTCTCCAGGAATCTTAAGCGCTGTGAATAGTAGGCCCCTTCCCAGTTTTTCCTAGACCTGAGTTTCCAGTGTCTGGTGATTGGAGCCTCCCCTGAGGGAGAATCCTGGTGCTCAAATTTCCCTCTACAAGCAAGTAGCCAAAGCCATTGCCAAGTCCCAACCCCCAAACAGTGGGCCCTTTATTTATGACGACTTTATTTATTCTAATAAGGTTTTATAGTATTTATATATATTAGGTCGTCTGCTTCCCCTGTATTCTTCCTTTTTGTAATAGAAACGATGGTATTATTATTATTGTAAGTTACTATAATATATTAATATATAGTTCGGAAATTATTTTTGTTTTTAAAATTTTTAAATAAACAATCTGTGTGTAAAACTGGGATCCTAAGTTTTTCAAGGCTTAGATGCAGCGAGAAAAGTGGTAAGACAATGACATTTTTAGAAGCTGTGTGAGGGACTGACCTCCAAAACCTCCCAGAGCTCAGCCTCCTGCGGAGCTTACCTGGCAGGAAATGACGCCATCGGCCCGGCCGTTCACCTGAGAGGGTGGGGCCAGGTGAGGTCACCCCGAAGGAACCGGGAGAGCCAGTTCCCGGGGCGTGGGGGCCGTTGTGCGCCTCAGCCCGGCGGGCTCCTTGACCCAGCTTGGGCGGGCGGGGACGGGATGTTTCCGTCCCCACGAGGCCAAGGCGGGC
>NW_022900931.1:58968637-58969266 GCF_012274545.1 Fukomys damarensis
TAGCTGGGCGGCGTGGGGAGGACGGAATGTGCCGGAACGCGAGCCCAGCGTGGGCGGGGGCGTTCGGGCTGCTGGGGCGAGGGGGAGGGGGAGCAGCACCCCGAGTCTCTGGACTTCCGACTAGCGGGGACAGACTTTCTGAAGAGGAAGGGCTTTTTCTTTTTGCCAGTACTCAGGATTGCCCCCAGGACCTTCGCACTGAGCATTTGTTTTTTGAGACAGGATTTCCTAAGTCACTAAACTCGGGTTTTGAACTTGGGAGCCTCCTGATTCAGCCTCCCAGAGCTCTGGGACTATGGGGTGGAGAGGTTTTAAGTTTCAAGGGGTGTAGAAACTCGGCATTCTGGACTCAGCCTGGGCCTCTGGCGACTTCGAATCTGAACGCTAGTGGTGCCCACAGCCGGTGAAAATCAGGGAGCTAGCAAAGACAGGGTCCCGGTTTTCCCGGACCTTGGAAGCTGGGGCCCCGCGCGGCCGCGGTGCTTAGGTCAGGGCGGGGCGGCGCCGCGTCCTCAGACCTTAGAAGGCAAGAGGCCTTGGGGCCGCGGGCAGGGGGGCCGCGCCCGGAAGCCACCTCACGTCAGGACTGGGCCCGGCCCCTCCTCGACCCCCCGCCCCCCCCCCTCCCC
>NW_022900931.1:58969399-58972539 GCF_012274545.1 Fukomys damarensis
TCTCCTTCCCCATTGCTCCTCTCCCAGTGCCCCGTCGGCCTCCCGCCCTCCTGTCCCTTATCCCCATTCCTCCCAGTTCCTCTTCTTTCCACTGTTCTTCCTGCCCTGCCGACCCATCCCCCTCCTATCCTGTCCTCTTGCGCCGCAGCCTCCTTTAACCCTCCTGCCCCTTCTTTCCCCTCCCGCTCCCCGCCGCAGTCCTTCCTGGTCCCTTTCCCCATCTCTCTGGCCCTTGGTTTTCCCTTCCAGGAAACGGCTAACCTTTGGGAAAAGGCACAGGCTGTGGTGTGTAGAAGAGGGCTACGAGAAAAAGAGGGAAACAGAGACCTGAAGGCAGAGAGCAAGCAGTGCCTAGCCATCTACAGAAACAGATTTGGACTCTGAAAGAACCAGAAGCAGCCATTGCCGGTCATTTCTTTAGCCAGAACAGATTCTCTTGCCCCTCCCAAAACTAAAATAACAAAAACACTGGGCCAAAGGTGTAGGTCAGTGGTAGAGTACTGAATTATGTGTTAAGTGCTGAGCTCCATCCACAGCACTGAAACAAAACCATACCCAGGGCTGGACATTTAGCTCAGTGGTTCCTCCACCTGCCTTGAAAGCACAAGGTCCCGAGTTTGATCCCAGGTACAAAACAAAAAACTATCATCTAAGGAAACTACACCTGCCACCAGCTACCAGGGTTCAGCTACCTGGAAGGCCTCTGCTTCCTCCTTCAAACCCACAGCCCAGTCCAAGAGCTATCCTGTGTGATCACCTTCCAGACAGATCTACACACAGTGATCCACAACCCACCCTCCAGCATCACCATGACCCTCCACGTGGTCCTACCTGTCCTCTCCCAACTGACCCTTTAAGGAAGCCTCTCCCTAAATTCTACAAGGGCCTCTGCCCTCAGTCTCTTTCCCCACACCCGCAAGAGGCTTCCAAGGGAAGCCTGTTAGGACATCTGAGTCAGATCTCAAATTAAAGTCTACCTTGAGGTCCTCTCAGCCCACACAGCCTGGCTCCCATGTCGTCCCCTTCCCCGGCTCTGCCTGCTCTCACACTGGCTTCCCAGGTGCAGCCCTGGCTGTTTTGCCTGCCTGGAACACCTCTGCTGTCCCCCTGGCCCACTCCCTCCTTCAGGTCTCTGATGAGACTGTCCCTGAGTACTATAATGAGACCACACCACCTGCCTTCACTTCTTCAGTTTCTTTACTTTGCTCTGCTTTCTCCATGACGTTTGTTGCCACCTACCATACAAATGTACTTATTTTTTTTTCTTTTTTGTTTTTAAGACAGGGTCTCACTAAGCAGGTCAGACTGGCCTTGAACTACATACATATCCCAACCAGGCTGGCCTCAAACTCACAGCAATCCTCCTGCCTCAGCCTCTCAAGTGCTGGGATTACAGGTGTGTGCCACCACCATGCCTGGCCATACTTAATTCTTTTAAAAGTTATTTTAGGATTTAGCTCAGTGGTGATGCCGCCTGCCTTGCAAGCACAAAGTCCCGAGTTCAATCCCTAGTACAAAAAAATTAATGAAAATTATTTTAATTTTTTTAGTACAAGTTTGCAATGCATGGTTACATTGTGGGGAGATGGTACATATACATAACATATCTTAATTATTTTTACTTCCCCTTCCCTCTAATTCTTCAGGCGGATGACCCACAGCTTGTCAAACATCACTACAGAAGTCTTAGCTGAGATTTGCAAACTCAATTCTAGACTCAACTATCTACTGAGGGGTAATACTGCCCCCTGGTGTCCAGAACTGGAACGACACAATTCCACAATACAGAACACTCGTGTTCACCAAAGATGTCTGAGCCCGAAAATGTTAATTCTTCTAAGTGACGCAGGTAATCTGACTTACTTGTAAACTGCTTATATAAGATTATATAGATTTGAAAATAAAAAAGTGCCAAATTAAACACAGAAAAGCAGTGCTCCAGGTGAGGATCGAACTCACAACCTCGGCATCGCTCCGCCTGCACTGTTATATAAGTACCGCGCGCTAACCGATTGCGCCACTGGAGCCCTGGCCGCACTTTCTAGCAGTTAGGTCCTTCACTTACTTATGACCACGTGACCGCTGGACAGCCCCACCCCAGATTGGATATGCAAATAGGATCCTTTGGTTGACCAATAAGAGGAAGAGAATGACTAGTTCCGGATTCTCACGCCTCACAGGCCCTTGCTGTAAAAGGGAAAAGTCTCGAGCCGCTTGGAATGTGGGGCAGTGGCCTGCCGGAGGACTCGCCTCCTCATGAATATTCAGAAGCCAAGGAGGCGGGGCCTTAACTCTGCTGGCGGGCCGGCCGGAAGGCGGCCCCTCCCCCCCGTGGGCGGGAACAGGATATGAGCCCCGGCGGCGGGGGAAGGGGGATGGGAAACCTCGGGCGACCGCCCCCCGCCCCAAAGCTGGGACCGACTGTCCCGCCCCAGATGTGGCACTGCCACCACCAGATCCGGGTGCCGTCGGCCCCGGAGGCTGAGGGCTCACTTACACCCAGACGTCCGGGACTTCTGTACCACGTCTTGAGAGACCTGGAAGTCCAGACCCCCGCGTCCGGGCTGAAGGACCTCAGGTGCCCAGCGCCCCCTCCTGGAGTAGGCAGGAGTCCAGGACATCTGCCCCGCGGGACCCGGGAGGCCGAGCGTCTCGAACCCCGGTCTGAAGAACTCAGGATCCAGAACCGTAATTCCCTCAAGCAGTTCCCAGAAATCCGAGTCAAAGACCGTCGGGGTGGAGGAACTTAGGGTCCTGGACTTTTAGCGCCTTAACTAGACTGGGGCTGCGTCCCCCACTTCAAGGGGACCCAGGAGTTTGGGACCCCGTGCGCACCCGCCTCGAGGTGATTTGATCCCTGCCTCTAGAGGTAGGGGAACTCCGGAGCCCGTACCCCTACAGTTCTGCCTAGAACACTAGGAAATTTGAGTTCCCAGCGCCCGAGTCTGAGTCTGGAGTCGAAACTCCCAGCATCCCCCACTTAGAACACCAAGAAATTCGGACTGCTGGACCCCACTCCCAGAGACCCGGGATTCTGGCTCTTGGAGCTTGAGAGCCCGAAGTTCACGCCCCGGGGTCCCGGCTCCGCGCCTCCCTCCCTGGGGACCGCGATCGTGCAGACCGGGAACCCGGCTCGGCGC
>NW_022900931.1:58972785-58981787 GCF_012274545.1 Fukomys damarensis
GAGGGAGCCGTCTGCAGGACCCTGGCATCCGGTCCCCCAGCCTCCGCCCTCCCCTGGGACCCCGCGGCCTCCCGCCCACAGCTTTTCCCAGCCCTGCCCCTCGCCCTCCGCTCCAGCCGGAGGGCAGACGTTCCCAGGATCCCTGAGCCTGGGGCCCAGCACGCAGGATTTTTAGCTTCTGAGACTTGCTCTCCTCGATCCTCTTTGTCTCAACCTTTCTGTCTTCTTTTCTAGGTTCTTTGCTCGTACCCCTCTTCCTGTCACGTTACCTGTGTGTCCCCCATCCCCGTTAGTGCCTCTCGGGGGTGGGGGTGTCCTTCCCCTCCTTGGATTCAGACGGGCCTCCTATTTCCCAGCACCCTGTGAGTCTGGGCAGCAAGAAGGTCTGTGGGTCCTGTACCCAACAAGGGGACTTTCTGCAGGTGGCTGCCGTGCCACTCAGCCATGCCTGAAGGAGCCCGCAGACAGAGCTTGTCCAAACCCAGCCTCGGGTGTGGCCACAGAGGCGAAGCCTGTGACTGCCCAGCTGTGTGTGGGACTCGGACAGGTGAGCCACCAAGGCAGGGGTGGAGCCTGTGGGCATTTGGTCTTTTCTTCAAGGTGCCCGGAGACCCTCTGGGGCTGTGCGGTGCTGGTGATGCAGGGTGACGGCCTAGTCCAACCCTGAGAGCCCCAAGCTGACCCGTTCCCAGTTAGTGACAGTCCAGAGGGTCTCTGAGGGTAAAGATCCCAGAGCTTGAGAGCCGGCCCTGACAGGTCAGGCTTCAAGGAGCTTGGCAAAGACAAGAAGAGTATTCTACGTCCATGCAACACTGTGTGCAAAGACCAAGACCCGCTGTTTAGGTAATTGAGAGAAGTTGAGTGTGACCGGAGTGTAAGGAGCTAAAATGAGGTGATGAAAGGACAGCTAGCTGGAGAGATAGGCCACGGTCACACTGCACTGATTTGAGGAGTTTGGACGTTAGCCTGAATGGGTTGTGCTCCTAGGGATGACAGAGTCAGGTGGGCAGACTAATAAAGATCTCCCTTGTTGATGCAAGGAGGTGAATTAGAGGGCTGAAGTCCAGGGAGAGCCCTGATGGAAGAGGACAGGATTGGACCAAGGAGTACAATAGGAAAGAGGTGGGAGCCTGTGCGAAGGTGGTTCGCTGGGTGTGGAGGTGTGGAGGTACAGAGGCGGTGGGACAGGGAACTTGACCTGCTCCGCATCCCACAGTGCCCACCATGGCCTCCCCCCGAGGTTCTGGGAGCTCCACATCCCTGAGCACAGTGGGCTCTGAAGGGGACCCAGCCCCTGGGCCCACCCCAGCCTGCTCAGCCTCCAGACCAGAGCCCCTGCCAGGGCCCCCTATCCGCCTGCATCTGTCGCCTGTTGGGATCCCTGGTTCGGCAAAACCCTCAAGGCTGGAGCGTGTGGCCCGGGAGATCGTGGAGACAGAGCGGGCCTATGTCCGAGACCTCCGAAGCATCGTGGAGGTGAGGCAGGCAGGTGCTCGAGGGCAGTGGGGGCAGGCGCAGCCCAGCCCTGGTGACCCAGTCATCCCTGCAGGACTACCTGGGCCCTCTGCTGGACGGCGGTGTCCTGGGGCTGAGCGTGGAGCAGGTGGGCACGTTGTTTGCCAACATCGAGGACATCTACGAGTTCAGCAGGTTAGGAGCAGGTGGGACAGGAATGGGTGCTGGCCACTTGGGGCTCAAGGGGCTGTGTCATAACTTAAACCCTGGAACCCCACTGGGCACAATGGTGCACACTGGGAAGCTGAGGAAGGAGGATCACAAGTTCAAGCCCAGCCTGCGCAACTTAGTGACTTGACAAGGTCCTGCCTCGAAAAATTTAAAAAAGGCCAGGGATATGGCTGTGTGAAGGCTCTGGGTTCGACCCCGCTACAAAAAGCAAGCAAACCTTGGAATCTTTTAGTGCCCTCTCCAGGCTGGTCCCGGGGCATGGTGACCTCAGGCAGGGATCATGGTGCAAATGACAGGACTCTTAAGTGTGCAGATCGGGACAGGGCCTGGCAGCAGGATGGAGTCTCTGCTGTAGCAGGTCTGGGCTCAGGATGAATCTGAGGGTCACGTAGCATCCCCAGGTCGTGACCATGTGAAACATTTGTGTTTGACCACCTTGTCCTGATTTGCCCAGGACATTCCAACTTTAGCACTACTTGTCCCTCATCTGGGACACTGGTCTTGAACAAGCCAGGATGGTTGGTCACTGTGATGTGTCTGTCAGGGATCGTCATGCTCCGAGTTCCTCTAGGAGGTCTCAGCAGATCTCAAGATCACCCCTGAGGCTAAAGATCACGCCCTTTGTGGGCCAGACTGTCCCCTCACTCCAGTTCCCGCCAGCTGTGACAGGTTTGCAGGTTGAGGGAATCCGAAGCTGTCCAAGGAAACAGTCCTAACGGTTTTGGTCTCCCATGTAGCCACCAGAGATCTTTGTTCAGGATGTGGCTTCTCTCTAAGGAGCCTAGCGGTCACTGAGTCCCCAGCCCCACAGGCTGTTGGGACATCTCCCAGAGGCCTCCCCTGGGGGGATGTGGAGGCAGGGCAAGTGCTCATGCTCTGTCCCCCACAGCGAGCTCTTGGAGGACCTGGAGGGCAGCAGCAGCGCCGGGGGCATCGCTGAGTGCTTTGTGCAGAGGGTGAGCAAGTGGGGGTGGCCTGGCTAGGGGACAGCAGGCCTGCTGTGCAAGGACCTGGGGTCTCTCTGACTGCCATGTCCCCCGCAGAGCGAGGATTTTGACATCTACACATTATACTGCATGAACTACCCGAGGTGAGGGGCGGGGTGCCCGCTGGACCCCAGCTGGTGTGCCAGCCCTCCCTCCTCTGCCCTGCCACCTGCCCTGTGTCATCCCTGCCACACTGGGATGCTAACTGACCTCTCCCTCACTCCCCCAACCCCGCCAGACCCTGACTGCCTCCAAACCCTGGCCACTCGCGGGCCCCTCCCAGCCCTACCCACTGGAGCTCCCAGCCCCTGCTGATCCATACTGTGCCCCCAGCTCCCTGGCCCTGCTCCGGGAGCTGTCGCTGTCCCCGCCGGCAGCCCTGTGGCTGCAGGAGCGCCAGGCCCAGCTTCGTCACTCACTGCCCCTGCAGAGCTTCCTGCTGAAACCCGTTCAGCGCATCCTCAAGTACCATCTGCTCCTGCAGGTCAGCTTTGGGCCCTGGAGGCCTCGCTGGGAGTGGGGTGGGTGGAGCCCCACACCTCAGCCACCTGCTGTTACTTCAAGAGGGGGCCCAAGAGTAGTCACTGCAGGCCTGAGGAGTCATCTGCGTTTCTCTGCTATCCTGTACCCCTGGGAAGCCATCTGGGCCAGCTGTCGGGTCTTGCTGGCAGAAGGGGACTGGCACCCTGGATGCCACCATCTCCGCCACTTCCTGCACATGCCTCTGTCTCCTGCCCCTCTCATTCTCTCTTTCCTTTCCTCCCTCTTCCTCTCCACCCTATATGTTTGGTGCTGCCGGCAGGAACTAGGCAAGCACTGGGCAGAGGGCCCGGGCGCTGGAGGCCGTGAGATGGTGGAGGAAGCCATTGTGTCCATGACAGCAGTCGCTTGGTACATCAATGACATGAAGCGCAAGCAGGAGCATGCAGCACGCCTCCAGGTGGCCCAGGGTGGGGTGGGAGACGAGGCCGGCTTCTCGGGGCCATGAGGGGGATGGGGCAGTGCTTCAAGGCCTGGGATGTCCCTGTTGCCAACCCCCCTCTTGTCCTGTTTGTGTGTGCCACCCCACCCGCCCGTGCCCGTCTCTGCACCTGGCGGGGTCCCTGCAGGAGGTGCAGCGGCGGCTGGGAGGTTGGACCGGCCCAGAGCTCAGTGCTTTTGGGGAGCTGGTGCTGGAGGGTGCATTCCGAGGTGGCGGAGGGGGCGGCCCCCGGCTTCGAGGGGGTGAGCGGCTGCTCTTCCTGTTCTCACGGATGCTGCTTGTGGCCAAGCGCCGGGGGCCCGAATACGCGTACAAGGGCCATATCTTTGTGAGTTTGGGGATGGGGTGCGGCTAGATTGTTACATACAAGGTGCATTCTTACATTTATGCGCTGCACCTAACGAGATGGACCAGGGACAGCCTGGCTCGAAAGGGTCACAATTTCTTAAGTTTAAGAATGGGGTAAAGGAGGCCAGGGATTTAGTTCAGTGGCACCTTGTCTGCCTCGTGAGCGCAGGGTCCTGAGTTTGAGCCCTGGTACCAGGAGGAAAAAAAAAAAAAAAAAAAAGAATAGGGTTAAGCCTGGGTTAATTGAATACCTGTAATCCCAGCAGTTGAGTGGCTGAGACAGGAGGATTGCCATGAATTCAAGGCCAGCCTAGGCTACATAGTGAGGACCCTGTCTTAAAGAATAGGGGTAAGGCCATGTGTGGTATTGCACACCTGTCATCCCAGCAGTCTGGGAGGCTGAGATGGGAGGATAAGGAATTTTGTCCAATGTGGGGAATTTAGCAAGACCTTGCTTCAAAAGAGGGTGCCAAGATGCTGGGGATGTCGATCAGTGGTGCAGTGCTTGCCTCGCATGTGTGAGGTTCTGGGCTCAATCCTCAGCACTGCAAAGAAAAAGTAAAGAATTAAGGGGTGGGTTTGAGGCCTGCAGGGAAGAGCTGGACGTGCCCACCAGGCAGTGTCTTCATGGGGAGCAGCAGGGCCTTCTTCGTGAGGGGAGGAAGAGTGTGGTGAGGGAGAAGCAGAGCCCTGCTGGTGGGGAACAGTCTTACAGTGTGTCTTAGTGGGCAGCAACCCGGATGGACCTCATGGCTGAGCCTCTGTGCTTGCTGCCCTCCGTCCTCTCCCTCAGTGCTGCAACCTGAGTGTGAGCGAGAGTCCTCGAGACCCTCTAGGGTTCAAGGTGTCTGATCTGACCATTCCCAAGCACAGGCACCTGCTTCAGGTGAGCACAGGTGGGGCTGGCCCGGTGGATCCCCCGACCCTGGACCAGATCCTGGCTCCCTGAGTCCATCCACCGCACTCACCCCCCAGGCCAAGAACCAAGAAGAGAAGAGACTGTGGGTTCACTGTCTCCAGCGCCTTTTCTTTGAGAACCATCCTGCCTCCATCCCAGCCAAGGTATAGCTCCTACCTCAATGCAGGAGGTGGGGTACTAGAGGACCCCCCCCAATAGAAGACCCTTTGAGTACACAGACACGTTTTTGAAACATGATTGCTTAAAGTGCAGAATTGTGCTATCTGAGTATGAACCCCAGCTCTACCACTCTTTCTGCTTTGTGACCTTGGGCAAGTAACTTAACCTCTCTGGTCCTTAACTTCCTCACCTGGAGGAAAGATAATGCCTGGCTCCTAGGGCAGTGGTCAGGGTGGTGGTTGTAAGCCAAAGCATGGGCCTGACGTGTAGAAGTGCCCATTCGTGAGAATGGCTGTGGTGCTTGGGGCCAGCTCCCCCAAAACCTCATCCTTGTCTGTTTCAGGCAAAACAAGTCCTCCTTGAAAACAGCCTGCACTGTGAGTTGGTCTTGGGCTGGGAGGATGCAGAAGAACTAACTTCCAGGGAAAAGTAGATTGTTAGCCCCAAAACTCTCCCCACAGGTGCTCCAAAAAGTAAGCCTATCTCAGAGCCCCCGACACCCCCACTTGGGTCTCCCCGACCTCAAGATACTAAAAGTTTCACCCCTGGCTGGAGGAACACAGGTAAATGAGATGGGGTGCTGAGCATGTCCCCCCTCTCCCCCAGCACCTGGAGCTGAGCTCCTGACCCCTTGTCACCTGCCTCCTGCAGCACCGTCTCCGGGAGCCTCTGGCAGCCGCCGTGGACGCAGGCAGTCTGGTGAGTTTACTGCCCACAGGTGAGCCCGGCCCTCGGGCGATGTGGGCTGCTGACGTAACTCTGTCCTCCCCAGAACCAGTGAAGGACTCTTTTGTCAGGTTTCCACAGAACGGTCAGTGACTGGCTCCTGTCTGTCTGTCTGTCCTTCCCCAGGGTGGATGGGGAGGGGATGAGGCAGCTCATGAGTTATAGGGAATCACTCATACTCCTATGTCTCACTGATTTTTTTCTCTCTATCTGTCCCCAGCTAAGCCTATATTCAAGGTAAGAAATGGCCTGAGCAGGGTCCAAGAACCTGGACTCTTGGGTCTGTTGGAGAAGGAAGCGTATATGCCCAAATTTCTAGGTTTGAATAAGAAAGAGGATTGGGTTGGGTATAGTGGCACACTCCTGTAATCCCAGCTACATGGGAGGCTGAGGCAGGAGGATCACCATGAGTTTGAGGCCAGCCTGAACTACCTAGCAAGACCCGATCTCAAAAAAGAAAAAGAAAGGATTATGCTGGGTGCAGTGCCACATGCCTGTAATCCCAGCTACTTAGGAGGCTGAGTCAGGAAGAGCTCAGTATTAAGCCCCACCTAGGCACCTGAGTGACTTAGTAAGACCCTGTCTCAAAATAAAAAATGAAAAATGGGCTGGGCATATAACTGTGAAGGCTGTCAGTTCTATCCCCACTACTAAAAAAATAGCTAGAGGTGTAGCTTAGTGGGGTAGCATATGAGAGACTAAGTTTAATAATCACCGTATTGCAAAAAACAAAAAAGTGGGGGGATTGAGGCTCAGATCCCCCCATCTGGTCAGGAAAGTGGGGGATGGGCCCTCCTGCTTCTTGCTTTCACCCCCTCCCTTCTCCGCACAGCATGCTGGCAGTGAAGGGGAGCTCTATGCCCCCTCCGAAGCACAGCCACCAGTGTCAGCTTCTGTACCCCCTGAAGACCTGGAGGATGCTGGGCCCCCCACGCTGGACCCCTCGGGAACCTCAATCACTGAAGAAATCCTGGAACTGCTGAACCAGAGAGGCCTTCGGGATCCAGGGGTGAGTTGGGCATCCCGGCACAGCATTCTTGGGGCTCCAGGCTCCAGCAGGCAGCGAGCAGGGAGCAGGTTGGGCAGGCCACCCTGGTATCTGGCTTCTTTCTCTGCCCCCGACAGCCAGCCACCAGTGACATTCCCACGTTCCCTGGAGACTCCCAGGTGCCAGCTGACAGCGAAACCCTCACATTCCAAGCCCTGCCCAGCCGAGAGTCTTCAGAAGAAGAGGAGGAGGAAGAGCTGGAGATGGATGAACGGGAGCCTTCCCCTCTCCATGTCTTAGAAGGGCTTGACAGTTCCAGTGCGGCCGAAATTCCCGGCATTCCCAGCCTCACCGAGATTCCTGACGTGTCCAACCTCCCTGAAATTTCCGAAGCTCCCCACCTCCCCAGTCTCTCTGACGTTCCTAGTGTTTTTGAAATGCCCTACCTTCCGGCCATGCCTGATGTGCCTGATACGCCCTGTCTTTCTGATTCTCCCCCACTCCCCTGTGACCCCTGGCTCCCTGGACCTCTGCAGGAGCCAGCTGAGGCACTGCCCGCCAGGAGAGAACTATTCCCTGGAAGCAATGCTGGAAAACTGGGGGAGCCCACTTCAGGAAGCAGGGTTGGGCAGGCTGAGGAGGGAGAAGGGGTGTCATTCTCAGATTTCCAGCCCCAGGATATCGCCCAAGCTCAGGGGCTCCCGGGTGAGCTGGAATTCCGCTCTTGCTCTGAAATCCGGAGTGCCTGGCAGGCTTTGGAGCAGGGGCAGCTGGCCCGGCCGGGCTTCCCAGAGCCACTGCTGATCCTGGAGGACTCGGATCTGGGTGGAATCAGTGGAAGTGGAAGGGCAGGAGCCCCAAATTCGGAGCGGGCGGCGTCTCGTGTGCGAGAACTGGCCCGGCTTTACAGCGAGCGGATCCAGCAGATGCAGAGGGCCGAGACACTTTTTTGCCAATGCCCCCCGCCGCAGGCCACGGGTCCTGGCCCAGCCCCAGCCGACCCCCTGCCCGCCCCAGGAGCAGGCTGAGCCTGGTGAGCTCAGGGTACATGGTGGGCAGAGGCAGCTGAGGCTGGGGCATCGGCACTCACTCGAACCGCTTTTCTCTGCACACAGGGCCCCTTCCTGGCTTCGGACATGTGCTGGTGTGTGAGCTGGCCTTCCCGCTGGCCTGTGCCCAGCAGTCTGTCCCCCTGGGCCCTGTTGCCCGGATTCAAGCTGCTGTACCCTTGACTAAGCAGAGAGGCCACCTGGATGACCAGAGTCTAAATGTTTCAGATTTGCCCGAGCAAGGAGCCCTCCAGAATCCCCCGGCCCCAGATATGTCACCCAAGCAAGAGGCCCCTCCAGACATCCAGCTTCCATCTGTTTCAACTTTGCCCGATCAAAGCCACCTGCAGATCCGAGTTCCAGCTGCCGCTCTTGTGCCTGAGCATAAATGTGACGTGGATGTACAGGTTTCATCTCTCACCTGCTCTTCTGACCAAGGGTGCCATGTAGATGCCCAGATTTCACCCACTCCAGCGATGCCCAAGCAGAGGAGCTGTTCTGAGCTCATGGTTTCAGCCATCACCCCTTTATCCAAACAAGAAAGCCATCGAGACAGCCAGAGCCCAAGCAACATCCCAGGAGCAGAGGAAGGAGGCTCCAGGGACGACCAGTGCCCTGCCACTCTCTCTGGCCAAGGCATCAACCCTATGCAGAGGCGCAGAAGCAGCCTGGACCATCAGATCCCAGCCGGCAGCCCTCTGTCCTTGTCATGTGACTTCCCAGACATTTCTGTTCCAGGTGCCTCACCTCTGCCTGCCTGTGGAGGGTTCCTGGACTGTCAGGTTCCAGTGCGCTCTCTGCTGTCTTTGCCTCAAGACCTCTTAGACGTTCAGGTTCCAGCTGCCACCCCTTTGCCCCAGCCACAAGGCCTCATGGACATCCAAGTCCAAGCCCTGCCGTCTTTGCCCAAACAGGGTAACCCTCCAGCCTTCCAGGGCTCCCCTGCCACACCACTGCCTCGAGAGCACGGCCTTACAGACACACAGGCCCCCAAATCCACACCTGTGTTGGGGCAGCAAGAATTCCCAGACACCTGCCTTCCAACTGCCACTTTACCTGAGCAAGGCAGCCTGCAGGACATTCAAAGCCTGGTACCCACCCCCGTTCAGACCACTGGGGTTTTACCCAAACCAGCAGGCCCCTCAGTCTCTCTTGTTGC
>NW_022900931.1:58982010-58992781 GCF_012274545.1 Fukomys damarensis
CTTCACCCCCACCCCAGCCCCCACCACCCCCTGCCAGGCGGCTCAGCTATGCCACCACAGTCAGCATCCAAGTGGGCGGTGGGGGGCGGCTGCGGCCAGCCAAGACCCAGGTCAGGTTGAACCACCCTGCTCTCTTGGCCCCCCACTCAGGGGCCTGCGGGCCTTCACAGGGCCCAGGGGGCTCCTGAGGCCCCTTCCTTTAGTGATTTAGGACATCAGGCTTCCCAAAAAGCCACGGCTTCAACTAGTGCCACACACTCCTGAATTTCACCCAGAATTCCCGACACGGGTCCAGAAGTGGCTGTCGCTTTCTTGTCCCTCGGATCTGTTTTCCCAAATGGCCCTTCTTGCTTTGATCCAACAGGGATGAGGAAGGGCACATCATTAATATTTTGTTAAGTAATACAGGGTTATGTGTTTTTCCTTTCTGATGTTTGTGGAGAGAGTGACAAGACTGGGAAAAGGTGATGCATGAATCACTGGTTCTGAGAACTGGACAGATCTCAGTCTTTGATACTTACTAGAAACTACACCTACTGCAGTTTCGGGTGCATTTTCAAAGCGCTTATGAACTGCTGATCAGGAATTTAAGGTTAAGTCTCTCCCAGCTGGGAAGTGGCTCAGTAGAAAAGCACTTACCAACAAGTACAAGGTGCTAGGTTCATACCCAGTACTGAAAAAAAGGCCCTATAGTTCCCAGCACTCCAGAGGCTGAGGCAGGAGGGTCCCTGTGAATTCAAGGCCAGCCTGGGCTACATAGCAAAACTCTCAAAAAATGAGAAGGGGTGGGCGCTTACTCCAAGTAGACTCCTTGAAGTCCATTTTCTTACCAACTTAAGTACCCAACTCATGTCCCACAATTATTCATCTCATGCCCAGCTGTTGCTCCATCTGTTCTCCCCTCTGGTGTATAACTCTCCGTCTTCCTAACTACTATCCTTTGCTTGTCCCACTTTCTCTGCTGTTTTACTCTTCCATCCTTTCCCCACATAGCATTCTATTCCCCATCAGCCCATTCATCCACCCAACATTCTACCTGTCCCTCTCCATCTGGCTCCACCCCTCCACTTCTGTCTCTGTCCCTCTGTCATTTAGTCACTCATACACCTCATTCACCCATTTTCAAATCCCTCCCCATTTGGGTTCTGGGTCTTGATATGCGGAGCTTCAGAGACAGTTCCGTGCTAACCAGGGTGGATCGGGTCTGGGGCTCTGGTGTGCCTTGGCAGTCCCTCCCCAGCCACATGAATATCCCAATTCTTGTGCCTTCCCACACACATCATATCCTTCACCCCCTCCTTTGGGACTGCAACAATTCCTCAACGTGCTCCCTCCCACAAATGACTCGGGTCTTAGACAAAAGGCTTTTATGGTAGGCTGCTCTGCCCCCTCCTTCCTGCAGTGGTGGGCTCTGTACTGCGCATAATTTAAGCAGTTTAGTGATAATATCAGCTGCTTCTATGAAACACAACATCTTGGTGTTTTAGCACACTAATTTTCCCTAGAATTCTCTGAGGCACCTCTGAGTCGTAGTACATTCAAGTCCCATCTTTCTCCTGGGTGTGCCTGAATCCAGCGTCCAGGGAGTATCCCCTCTCGCTCCCCAGATGTGCCCGAGCCTCTGGGTCAGCAAGGGCGCAATTCAGATCACAGGGCCCCCGGGACCTAGCCTCAGCCTATTGAATCGGACCCTCCAGAGCAGAGCCTGGGAATCTGAATGTTACCATCTGGCTAGTGGCAAAAAGCTGGCTGCGTACTAGCTGCATACCATGAGCATTCCAATCAGTTTTCTGTGAGCTTATCCACTTTGGGTCTTCACAATATCCCTAAAAGGCAAGTGAGGGTGTGTTTTCATTGGTTCTTGTTTTGTTTTGGGTCCGTGCTGGGAATCAAACCCAGAGCTTCTTTTGCTAGACAAGCTATGTCCCCAGCCCCCATGAGGGTGGCTTAATATCTCTAAGGAGGCACAGAGAAAGGGACCTTCCTAGTCCCACAGCTAGGAAAGGCTAGAAATGGACCAAGCCTTGCTCCAGTCTGTGCTATCAGATTTGAGTGCCTTTCCAGGACCAAGTGCTTAAGGGAAGCATTTCCTGGGCCCCGTTAGCGTGTAGCCTGTTGCTTGCTGGGGCCCATGTGATTCAGCTGAGTTAGCCAGCCAGCACAGGCCTAGCTCAATAAATGTTCGTTGATGGCTTCTACTTCTTGTTTATCGAGTGACTGCAGCGCAGCAGGGCCTGGGCTGAGTCCTGGGGCCCACAGTAGCTGAGGTGGCCTCCTCAGCCTACAGTGACTAAGGACTCCAGGCTGCCTCCCAGGGTCAGGACTGAGGCTGGCCCTCCCCTCCTCCACCCGGCTGCACATTCCCAGCCTCCCCCAGCTGTACATTCCCAGCTGAAGAGCAGTTCCCAGCCTGGCCTGGGCTCCCAGCGGCGCCGGAATTCCCGGTATTCGAGGAGGCTGGGAGGAAAAAGGGGCTGTCTACTCCAGGCCAGGAGTGGCTAAGGAGAGGCGGGCTCCCTCTCCAGATGTGTCCCAGCTGTGCTTCTGGGAAGGAGCCAGGAGCCTCAATAAAGTGGTCTCTGAGCCCAGTAGGAAAACCATGGCCCCAGGCCTATCTAGCTCAGTCCCTCCTTCGGCTATCTGAGTTCCACCCCTCCCTCCTGCCCAGTGTCTACCTCTGTTTCATGACCCCAGTTCCTATTCCCTCTGGCATTGCCTTTACTGGCCAATCATCTGCCTGCTGAGGCGGCTTTTTTAGAGCTATGGCTAGGACTGAAAGAGAAGGTGAAGGTAGTTGCAGTGGTGTGTGCCTCTAGTCCTAGCACTCAGGAGGCTGAGGCAGGAGGGTCACTTGAACCCAGGAATTAAGAGGCAAGCGTGGCAAGCTGAGCAACACAGTGAGAACTCATTTCAAAACAAAGGTTGGGGGCAAGAGCGGTGCCCACTGCCCCCCTTACTTAGTTAACTCACTCCCCTGTGTACTCAGTCAGTGCTGTCCCAGCTTTCCTCAACAACATTGTTCTGACAGCCCAGCTTGGTGGCCACATGGGACTCCTGTCTGGGGAAGGACCACTAGACAGTGAATGTCAAGCTGGGAAACTGTCCCCTCAGTTTATTTTCAAGCAGTTCCTCCAGCAATCTGAAAGGCTGACTCTGGAAGATTTCCACTGTCCCAACAGCAAAGCAAGCTCAGACGGCCTCTGGCTCCCTGGCTATGAGATCACTTCCACCAACCCCTCCTCCTCCAGCAACACCATTTCAGGACTTCTTGGAAGACGGGAAGTTGGTATGGTTACTGCAGGGTCCCCACATGGCACAGCAGAGGTGTTCTGAAGAATGAAGTTAATGGTCAGACGGTCTGACTGATCCAACCTCAGATGTCATCTTCCCTGGGAGCCCACTGAATCCATGGGGCTGGGTCAGGTACCTCTTGTGGGCCCCACTATCCACTGTACTTCTCAAAAGCGGACAACTCTGACCAGATGGCCCCCAAACTGTAGGGCTGGGACAGGCCCTTTTGGACAATCTGCGACTGCCTAACATAGTAACAACTGCCTTAGCTGACCACCCAGCTCAACGTTACTTCCATTTTTCGGTTTTTCTTTTTTTCTCCAAAAGGAGGAAAAACCTACAGGTGATTTAATCCACAGCAACATACTGCTAGGTGTTCCCCACATGCTGGGCAATTTATCAAGACCCTGTCTCAAAAAAACCAAGCACAGTGGGCACTCCTGTAATCCCAACACTTGGAAGGCTGAGGCAGGAGGATCACCTTGTGTTCAAGGCCAGCCTGAAGTGCATAGTGAGGCCTTCTCAAAAAAATTAAAAGAAGGGCTGGGGATGTAGCTCAGTGTGAAGACTCTAGGTTAAATCCCTGGTATAAAATACACAAGTTTTTGGCCAGGAATGGTAGTACATGCCTACAATCCTATCATCACAAAGGCTGAGGCAGGAGGATCCAAGACCAACCTGGGCTACAGTGAATTCAAAACCAGTCTGAACTGCATAGCAAGACCGTTTCAAAAATTCAAACAAGGGGGCTGGGGATTTAGCTCAGTGGTTCTGCTGCCTGCCTCATAAGCACAAGGACCGGAGGTTTGATCCCCAGTAACCCCTACCCAAGAAAATTTAAAACAGGGCTGGGCATGGCCCTCAGTTCTAAACTGCTGACTTCACAGATCCTATTCAGACCATTTGTCCTTGGTTTCTTTGTATTAAAGATTGCTGTTGACCTTACACACTTCCTCTGTTCTTCCTGCCATGAACATAGCAATGGGGCTGGGTGTGGTGGTACATGCTACAGACCCAGAACTAGTGAGGGTGAGACAGGATCACTTGAGCCCAGGAGTTTAAGGTTGGCCTGGGCAACATAGTTGAGACAGTTCCTTAAAAAAACAAACAAAAAAAACCCAAAAGAAAACCAGAAAAGCTGGCACTGGGCATAGAGGGAGAGAGGTTTCTTAGCATCTGTAAGGCTCTAGCAGTGAACAAAAACAGCAGCAAAGGAAACCAGGGGTGGAAACTGTAGTGTTAAGCCTGTAATCCCAACAGTGGAGAGGCTGAGGCAAGGTCATTGAGAGTTCAAGGCCAGAGACCCTATCTAGAAAAAACAGCAGCCAAGGAAATAAAAACAATGGACAGTGCTGGGTGTGGTGACGCCTGCCTGCTTATAGCCCCAACTACTTGGGAGACTGAGGCAGATTGCAGAATTTAAGCCTACCCAGGGCAACTCAGTGAGACACACCCCCCGCTCCAAATAAAAAGCTAGGGTATGATAGTATATGCCTGTAATCCCAGCACTCTGAGGACGAGAGACAGGAAGATCACAAATTCAAGCCCAGCAGGGCAATTTAGTATAATTGTCTCAAAAGTAAGAAATGGCTATGGATGTAGCTCAGGGCGAAGGACTAGAACCACAAAAACAAAGTGCAAAAGGACTGAGAATGTAGCTCAGTGTGTGAAGGCACAGAGTTCAATCTCCATCACCACAAACTACTTAACTGAAGTTTAACATGGGCTGGGCGTACACACTCACTTATCTTACAAATTTGATAGCCACCAACCGTGTACAACCACTGCTACCCTGGCTATGCCTGCGCACTACAGACCCTACAGGAGGGGGAGGGAAACAGACTGGGTCCCATCTGCTACTGCCACCAGCCTACACTTCTGGAAGGGCTAAAATCAAGACTGACAATGGCCACAGACTTTTCTTTCTTTCTTTTTTTTTGGTACTGGCGATCGAACTTGGGCCCTTGCGCTTGCAAGGCAGGTAGCAGAACCACTGAGCTAAACTGCCAGCCCTCATAGACCTTTGCTGTATACCATTTTTTTTGTACAGGAGATCAAACTCAGGACCTTGAGCTTACGAGGCAGGCGTGGTGCCATGGAGCTAAATCCCCAGCCCTCTTCTATACCATCTAATCAGAGATCTACTACCAGAGACGGTGGAACAGTCCTTGCAACGTTAAAATTCCGTGTTTATTACAAAGGTCAATGCCAATTCTTATGATGAGCTTATCGGTAGGATTTTTGGTAACGAGCACGGGCACCAGGGCCTCCAAACTTTTTGGATTCGCAGCGACGGGGATCAGCCACGAGCAGGGTCCGATCGTACTGGATGAGAATATCTTTGATCTCCTTCTTGGAAGCCTCATCAACATCTGGAGATGAGAAATGGTGAATATTTAGATAATCTCAATGCCTGACTTGTGCCCAACCCACCTACTAATAAGGACTCACTTGTACTTACATTTCTGGTAATAGGCTACTAGGGCTTTAGAGATGGACTGGCGAATAGCTACAAGGAAGTAGGAAAAAGGTACATCAACTTTGAGAAGGCCCGAGACTAAGGCCTTGAACCCGGGGCCATTTCACAACTGTGTGCCCAGGTCCTGGGACTCACCGTAAATCTGGGCCACATGACCACCACCCTTCACACGGACACGGATGTCAACACCAGCAAACCGCTCCTTCCCCAGAAGGAGAACAGGCTCCAGTAACTAGGGAGACAGGGATAAACACGGCTTTTAAGTCACATTACTGGGAATTCCACTTTATCTCTGTGTGACTATTGCCAACACCAGCCTCAATAAACAAATGGAAGGGGGGTGAGGATGTCACCACACTGCAGCCTCTGCCATATTCTTCTCATCCCAGCTCTATGCCCTTCTCCAGTGACTGTTTGGATACCTCTGTTTTATCTAATTTTGATCTCAGCTCACAGGATCTCCCCTTTACTCCCCCATTCCCAAGCCTTCTCTGGGCTCCAGGTCCCAGCCGAGATCACTTGGACTAGTTTCTGGTACTTGGTCCATCTGGGACACAGGACCCATCTTTTCACTAATTTGAGAGCTCAGTGAGAGCAGGGCACAGGGTCACCTGGGTTAGGGCTATGTCCCCAAAGCTGAACACAAGACTATAAACACATATGCTTCAAATAGCCAATAACAACCCCAATATTCAGTATCTGCTATACAAAAGAATCTCAAATACTCTCCTGCTGAATTCTAACTCATACTGCAACGTTAAGACGCTTTCCATTCACAGCCTAAGAAAAGGAGAGGTCCAAACAGGGAGCAGAGAACTAACTACCTTACACAGCCAACCATTTAAAAAGACCTCAGAAGCCGGGCGTGGTGGCGCAAGCCTGTAATCCCAGCACTCGGGAGGCTGAGGCAGGAGGATCACTGAGTTCAAGACCAGCCTGGGATACACCGTGAGTTCCAGGGCAGTCTCAACTACATAGTGAGACCCTATCTCAAAAAAAAAAAAAATAAGTAAGTAAGTAAATAAATAAATAAATAAATAAATAAATAAATAAATAAATAAATAAATAAATAAATAAATAAATAAATAAATAAATAAATAAATAAATAAATAAATAAAAAAAATTTAAAAGACCTCAGGCCTGGGGATTTAGCTCAGTGGCTCAGCACCTGTCTCACAAGTACAAGGTTCTGAGTTAAATCCCCATTACGTGGGGAAGGGGGAAATAAAATAAAATAGATCTCAATACTCTTGTCCTTCTAATACCATCTACTACCTACCGTTCAGACCCTACTTCAGAAATTTAAGATTTATCAGGACAATCCTTGTCCTTGTCCTCAGATAACCAATATTCCTAAGAGAGGAAAACAAATCAGTCCTCACAAGCTCACTGTTTCCCTTGCTACCTGGTCCCTTCAGTTGGGTCAGCTCCGAAATATCTGTTTTCAAAGTATCCACTTAAACTTCAACGCCCACGTTTCACTTTCCCACCTCGCCTTTCACATCTTCCAAACCCAGGCCCAGCTATATTACTAAGTACATTTTTCTTCCCCCAAGTCAGCTTCTAAGCATCCATTTATCAACACTGGCGCCCTCAGCTTCCAACATCTGCAGCATTTCCTCTCCCAAGAGCTCTCCACTCCACGCCAGTCTCTGATCCCAGTACCTTGTACTGCAGCGTTCGCGGCTCGATCATCTCCAGGGGACGTCCGTTCACTTTGATGAGACCATTGCCCCGTTTGCAGTGTGCCACAGCTGTGGCCGTCTTCTGTAAAAAGGGAAGAGATAGAGGGCCCATGTGAGATTTGGGGCCCGGCTGTCAGGGAGACACCAGTCCCTTTGCCCATTGGCCTCCGCCACACCCCGGCGACCCCGGATCTCACCGATCCAGCGCCTGGCCTACCTTGCGACCGAAGACTTGCACGGACTGCAGCGGACCCTTGGACGGCATGGTTGCTAAAGTAGACTAGAGGTCCACACCGCGCGGCGCCGCAACCGGAAAAAGGAAGATCGGGGCCGCCCAAACTGCTTTTCAGGGCCTGCGCATGCGTCTTGTGCGCCACATCACGACAGGAGGGAGCTTTACGGCTCACCTTGTTGCGGGGGCGGGGCCTCAGGGAGCTGCAGGAAGGGCGTGCGGGAGAGGAGAGGGCGGGCCTGGTGGGGGGCGGGCGGTGGAGTTGGTGCGCTGAAGAGCGGAGAGGCCGGGCAAGCTTTTGGTAGCTGTTTTAGGTTTCCGCCAGCTCTCATTAGCCTTTCGGCTGTTTTACTCCCCCTTCTCCCCTCTCTAAGTCGATTCTCAGCTTTCTATCCAGGCAATGTGCTTCCCCTCGGGACTCCCTTCTAGAATCCGCGTCAGAGTCCGCTGTGGGGGAAGTCAGCCGCGAGAAATCAAGCCCGATTCCCAGAATCACAGCTCCCAGAACCCACTTTTTTAGGATCTTCTTCTATTCTTTTCCCCCTCAGAGCTCCCTCCCCTAATTCTAGCTTCCACCAGAATTTCTTTCATTTTCCTCTCTTCGGGAACCTGGTCTCCAGAATCCTTCACCCGGAGACCCCCTCAGATCTCTCTTCAGAGCCTGCAACCTAGACTCTTTTTTTCTCCCCTGCACTCAGGCTCTTTTTCCCCGAACCTAGTCACCACCCCAGCGTTCTCCCCAGCCAAGGAGTTTTCCCCCATCACCAGGGGTAGAGTTTGCCAGTTTCTCTGGCAGCTAAGATCTGAGATTTTTGCCTTCTCAGAGAGAGTGGCGACCAGGTGAAGATCAGAGGTGGGAATTGCCATGAATCAGTCCAGCCTGGGCTACAAAGACCCTGTTTTAAAAAACCAAAACAAGTAAAAGATCAGAGGGCAGGGTGGAGGCCACAGGAATGATCTTCCTGCCTCAGCCTCCTGAGTGTTGGGATTACAAACTATGCCACCACACCAGATTTATCCTGAACATTATGAATTGCACACTTGTCAATTTCCAGCAGGTGGCAGTAAAGTATCTTGTTCTAATAAGATCGAGGCAGTATTTTTTTTATTTTTATTTATTTATTTATTTATTTTTGGTTTTTTGAGACAGAGTCTTACTATGTAGTTGAAAGTGATCTGGAGCTCACTATGTAGGAACTCACAGCGATCCTCCTGCCTCAGCCTCCCGAGTGCTAGGATTACAGGCATGCTCTACCACGCCCGCCTCAAGGCAGTATTTTAAGGAAGGAATGTCTTTTTATTCTTATATTTTCATTTTTCTAAGATTGGGTCTTGCTGTGTTTCCCAGGCTAGCCTTGAACTCCTAGACTCAAAGGATCTCTTGCCTCAGTCTCCCAGGTAGCTGGGACAATAGGTCAGGTGGAAGAAGTGTCTTTTTGTAACTTGCACATCTTTACAATATGGGCCAGTGTCAGCCATTAGATTAGGATAGAGGTATTTGGAGTCCCCCCCCCTTTTTGGTACTGGGGATTGATCTTGGGATCTTGCATTTGTGAGACAGGTGGTGGTACCACTGAGTTAAAACCTTGGGCCCTGGAGCTCCATTTTGGAGATGAAGAAACTGAAGTATAGAGATATGAAGAGGCTTGTCACGAAGCAGAAACCTTGGAGATGGTCACTTGGCCCCAGAGATATGTCTTGCTGAGACTCTAGGCTGCTTCAGGCTGGAGCTGTCCACGATTGAGTGAGGATGGCCCATCTCTGGGGGCTTCGGTGTTCTGGCTACAGAGCCTGTTGGATACCCTGGCATTCTCCCTCTGGCCAAATTCTTGGAGTTATTACAGGGGCTTGTGATTGGCACCTTCCGGCAATGTGGGCTTTGGAGGACAGAGACTCCTAGGCACTCAGCCTCAGCTCCCAAACCCTAAGCCACCCATTCCTTCTACACCAGAGGAGCCCATCTGGAGCTCCAGTTGCCAAGGGAAGAGGTGAGGAGGAAAACAGGCGGTGAAATCCGAAGTTTAAGACTGACCTCCGGGGACAGGGAGTTAGATAAATTGTCCCCATCTTCTCTCCCAGGAAGGGACAGAGCAGTGCACAGGTGTCCTCTAATCTTATCCCTGTCCCTTGAGGTCTGTGGCTCACATCCCTGGCTGTGAGTAATTATCCCTAGAGAATTTTGAAGTACTATTGAAGGCCAGGGCTCTGCCCAGAGAATTTCATAATTGGTGTCTGGAGGGATCTGGACACACACACACATACAGGCACACACACACATTATTTTTAGAAAATTCATTGATGTTGACTAATTTGACAAATATTTTTAAATTACTCTTTTTTTTTTTCTTTCTCCTGGCTGGGATTGAACTCATGACCCTGACTGTCTCAACCTCCTAAGTGCTGGGATTACAGGCATGGGACTCCATGCCTGGTTTATAATCTGCATTTAAAACACAGGCCAGGGATTTAGCTCAGTGGTGTGGCTGCCTGCCTTGAAAGCACAAAGTCCCGAGTTTGATCCCTGGTACAACAAAACAAAACCAACTAAACTGTTATTGAGGCCTAATTTATGTACAGTGAAGGGCACCTATTAGGTGCACCTTCCAGTGAGTGCTGATAAATACATCCACGTCACCAAGTTTCCATCACCCCTGGTGTTCCCAGTTGGTCTCCACCTTTAACTCCAGACACCCACTAATCAGATGTCTGTGTAGATTGGTTTTGCTTGCTCTAGAGTTTCATATGAATGGAATTATTCAGCATATATCCGGTGTGTGTGGTCTCCAGTTTCTGGCTATTATGTCTCTATTTATCTTCTGTTTCTCCTCAAGTACAATATTCTAATGTGCTGCCAGGTCTGGGAGCTGAGACCCACTGATAAATGGAGGAAGATCTATGGGAAGGAAAATCCCTCTTGTAGCAATGTAAGTGTCATTTGGTGTGTAGAATCATTTACTTATTTATTTCAGATTAATTTAGATTTCATTATTTAGAGTTAAACCCATGAACTTCACACTGAGCCACTCACCCCTCACCACCTTTCTCCCCTTCTCCCTCTCCCTCCCTGTTTTTTTTTTTTTTTTT
>NW_022900931.1:58992901-58994892 GCF_012274545.1 Fukomys damarensis
TCAAACTCCCTTTTTTTTTTTTTTTTTTTAAAGACAAAGTCTTGCTAGGTAGCTCAGGCTGGCCTCAAAGTCAGAGCAATCCTCCTGGCATGTGCGCCACCATGGCAGGCTTAAATTCAGTACTTATGCCAGACTGGCCTTGGACTCATAAAGATACTCCTGCCTCAGCCTCACCATTCCTGGGGTTATAGGAATGGGGAACCACAGCCAGCCCCAAGCCGCTATCCTTTTCAGATGGGGTTTTGGGAAATCACTAAATTGTTAGGGCTAATCTCCAATTTACTAGCCTTCTGCCTCAGCCTCCTCGGGTGTTGGGTTTACAGGAATGCACCACCACGCCAGGATAAAAGCATCTGAGTTTTAAAAATCTTCCATCAAATTTTCTTATTTATCCCGTTTCAGTCCTCTTTAAGTAAATCTGAGGATACTGCCAAGTAAATAAAGAGCTTTAGGGTCACCCAAACTTAGCAGTCTGCCGCTTTTCATTGATATTGTTTTTCTGAGGCTCAGCTTCCATCTCTGCCTAACGAGTACCTATCTTCTAGAGATGTATAAAGATACATGAGATAATGAATAAATGGCTCACTAAATTCAGTCACGAATTCCAGGGTAGAAGCGGATGGGAACCCAGGCTAAAAGCGTTCCTTCTCGACCTTCCCAAGATGTCTGTGCCACCCTGTATTTAAACCCACACTGTCACACTCAAGATGGCGACCGGGAAATGCGTCGCCTGAGCCAGATCCAGAATTCTCGCGTTAGGCGAGGCCAACTGGTAGGCTCTCGCGAGAACTTACCAGCCCCCCAGCCTAGCGTCGTGCTAAGAGCAGTTGGTACGGAAGGCGAGGATAGAATTGTAGGGGTAAGGTTCAGTGTCTAGGGCCGGGGGCTGCCGGGGGCCGGGGAGGAATAGAGACCGAATTTGGATTCTGGAGTTTGGATATGTTAGCAGATGGCATTCCCTATTCGGAGTCGCTATTGCCAGAACGAGGCTGCCGGAAGTGCGCCAAGGAATTTTCCTTCTCCTAGGGAACTTGCTGAGAAACTGAGGCTCGGCGTGGGGGCTGCAGAATACGGGATACTCTGAGGCCACGGCCTTTCTCTACAGGAGCGGAAGATGTCGGACAGCGAGGACAGTAACTTCTCGGAGGAGGAGGACAGCGAGCGCAGCAGTGATGGCGAGGAGGCCGAGGTCTGTGGCCGGGGCGCTGGAGGAGCCATTGCGCTTGGGGACAGGACCTGGGCAGAAGGGTCCCTGTGAGAGTCCAGAAGGACTCAGAATGGGCTGGGGCGTCTGAAAGCTTCTAGACTGTTCGGAAACAGAAAAGACGACAGGCCAAAGTAAAGCAGAGGGTTGGGTAGATTGTGGAGGCTGGGGTGAACCAGATACAATGAACTAACAGGTTTTGTGTTTAAAGGACCTGACGAGTGTGTATAGGAAGGACTATTAGCTGTTTTTATTTTTAGATGTGCTCAGTTATCCTAGAAATGTGTGTGGTATCAACAAAATAGATTTTATTTTTTTTTCTTTTTTTCTTTTTTCTTTTTTTGGTATGGGCGTTCGGGTCCTTGCGCTTGCAAGGCAGGCGACAGAACCATTGAACTAAATCCCCGGCCCACAAAATAATTTAAAGTATAAATATAGCATGTAAATAAATATATACTTGTGGATGTAAATACGTAGTCCACATACAGGTTATTTGGAGGGTGGTACGGGGGTTTGAACTGGGGTCCTTGCGCTTTTGAGGCAGGTGGCGGAACCACTGAGCTAAATACCCGGTCAAGTTGAATGTTCTTAATCTGAAAATTTAAAATGTTCCTAGAAGGAAACAAAAGGTCCTGAGTTTGATCCCCGTACCCGCCCCCCCAAAAAGTCCCCAACAGGATGTAGTAGCACACACCTGTAATCCCAGCAAGCACTCAGGAGACTGAGGCAGGAGTATGCCAAGAGGTCAAGGCCAGCCTGGGCTACACAATGAGAACTTGTCTCAAAC
>NW_022900931.1:58994941-58999498 GCF_012274545.1 Fukomys damarensis
ATATCTATACACGTGCACAAAAACACGCATATACATATATACATGTATACACACACACACACACACACACACACACACATATAAAACGTTCCCGAATGAGAAACTTCTTTTTCCCTAAAGCAGTGATGGCAAAGCTATTAGAGACCAAATGTCAAACTGCAACCCAAAACCCGCTTATTTTTTGCAAAGTGCCAACACTACAGTTAAACCTGAATACTGAGGTTTTAGTTTAGAAAAAAATAACTCTACATTAACACTTTTATCTCAAAAGAGAAACACAGTAACGTGTGCCAAAGGGTTGCCACCACTGTACTTTGCCATTGAGCTACCTTCCTCAGACCTCAGATCTGGAACTTGTTTTGTTTTTGGTACCATCAGAGATCAAACTCAGGACCTTGCCCTTGCAAGGCAGGTGTGGCACCACTGAGCTAAATCACCAGCCCTTTGGTTGTTTTGTTTTGTTTTTGGTTTTTTGAGACAGGGTCTCACTATGTAGTTGAGGCTGACCTGGAACTTACTGCGTAGCCCAGGCTGGTCTCAAACTCACAGTGATTCTCCTGCCTCAGCCTCCTGAGTGCTGGGATTACAGGCATGCGCCACCATGCCTGACTCCTCTTTTTTTTTCCCCCCTGTGATAGGGTCTCGGCTATGTAGTTCAGGCTGGCCTCAACTTAACTGTGTAGCCCAGGCTAACCTCGATTTGTGGTGATCCTCCTGCCTCAGCTTCCTGCGTACTGGGATTAGAGCTGAAACTTTTAAAGTGCAAAATGATGTCATGAGAAGAAAATTTTATAGCTGACTTTAGGTGACAGATTGAAGTCTAAACACAAATGCACTAAAAATATTTTATAAAACTTATTTTTAGAATATGTGTATATGTGTATATATGATGTATATGAAACATAAATGTGTTTCATATTCTTGGGTCTCATCCCCAATATAGCTCACTATATATGTGTACATATTCCAAAATCCTTAAATATCTGAACTCTAAAATAGCTCTGGTCCCGAGAATTTTGGATAAGGGATACTTAGCCTGTGGTGAGCTCCAGGGTGCCCAGAGGGGAAATACAGCAGAGGAAGAGAATAGGCAGCCCTGAGTGGACTTTTAGTAGGGTGATCAGGATGGGTCTGAAGGCATGTAATTTGAGCAGGGTTTGGAGGCGAGGGAGTGAGTTGTGTGGGTATCCGGAAGAAGAGGGTTTCAATGAGAGACCACCAGGTGCAGGGACCGGTTATTTAGCTCATTGGTTCTGCTGCCTGCCTTGCAAGCACAAGGACCTGAGTTCAATCCCTGGTACCCAAAAAAAAAAAAAAAAAAAAACCCACCTGGTGCAAGGTTGAACTCATTTCTACCTTGTTCAAGGAGAAATGAGAAACAGAATGTCCAGTTTGGCTGAATCAGAGTGAGTACAAACAAAGGAGGCAAATCATACAGGCGCCCCCTCCACATGGGATTGAACCCAAGGAATGCTAAACTGCATCCCCAGGCCTCTTGAGACAGGCCTTTGTGACTCTCCTGCCTTAACTTCCAAAGCAGTTGAGATTACGGGTGTGAGCTGCCAAGCCCAGCTAGGATTTTTTCAAAAAGTCATGAGGAAAGGTTTATTTTGGTTGGTGTTTCTGGTCCCAGGTCAAAGGCCACATTTGGGAATGGGCTTCCTGCTTACAGTCCTTGGTGGTACTGCACATTGCATGGCAAGAGACAGGGAGCATTTGTGTCTTTTCCAATATGATCAAGGCTGTGATGAGGAATCAGCCCTTAACTGAGTGAGATGGAGCCTTGAGTTGTCAAGGAAAGGATTTCTCACATACCGCTTGCGCGCGCCCGCTCGCGCACCCACTCACACACACACACACACACACACACACACACACACACACCCCCCTTCTGTTGGGGTTGTGGCCTTAACATTTCTTTTTTGAAGCAGCATTCTGGCTTTGGGTCTTTTGGATGCCTCTGTTTCAGGAACCAAAAACCACCTTTTTTATTTTAAAGAATATTAGCTTTTTTGTTGTTGTTGTTGGAACACATAAATATTTATTCTGATAAAGTATTTATTCTGATGTTCTGATTTATTATTCCCAGGCAAATCTTTGCTTTTATGGAATTCACATTTAATAGGTTGCAGTCACAAAGCAATAAAGAGATGACAAGGTAGTTATAAATGTCTTTTTTCTTTTCTTTTTTTCCTGTACCAGAGGGTTGAACCCAGGACCTTCGCACTGAGACATATCTCCCACCTTTTAAATTTTTTTTTACTTTTGAGATAGAATCTTGTTAAGTTGCCTGGGCTGGGCTGGAATTTGGGATTCTTCTGTTTCAGCCTCTCAGAGTGCTGGGATTACAGGGATGTGTTACCATGCCCACTTAGATGCTTGTTTGATTGTTTGATGCACAGAAACTTTAATTTCGGGTTTTTGTGTGTGTGTGTGTGTGTGTGTGCAGGAAATTGAACCAAAGGCCTTGTGCATACTAGGCAACTGCTTTGGCAGTGAGCTATATCCCCAGGCCTTAAAAATTTTCCTTTTTCCTATGTTATTAAGGATTGAACCCAGAGCCTGTGCGTGCTACCCCTGAGCTAGCTACATCCCAGCTCCCCGTAAATTTACTTCTAAGTTAGTAGCCAGCACTTATAAGGGAGATTTCACACACACAAAATGTCGACATCTTACTTTTCTGGGAAAATAGGAGCAGTAGTGTGGGAGTCAGGACTGTTACACACAGCAGCTTTGCTTCAGAAGTGGCTTTCCACCTTGGTCTGGTAATTTTCTTCAATTCCCTGATTTATCAGCTCCCATTTGTCATAGCGCTTGCCTTTCAGTTGAGTTTAGAAAAGGAAAGATTTCGCGTAGATGGTGCTGTCAGTGTCTGTTAATAAATCCTCTTATTTATGGTGCCTGCCTGCCCTCTGAGCACATTTGTCAGTCTTCTGCCTTTTGGGGAGCCCTCAGCTTCCAGTGAGGAGCTGAGCATCAGAGGCCATGGTGGGGTGCGGCCCTGGGAGGCTGCCATGAGGGGCCTCTGCTCAAGTTGTATCTCTGGGCTCTTAGTCTGTGACTCATGGCTTCAAGTCGCTGCTTGGTGATTAAAGCCTGGTGGTAATGAGGCCAGGATTCCCAGTTCCTTTTCCTGCTGGGACATTGAGGTTTGCACTGTGTGAGTCTCACTGTCTCAGTACCACATTAGATTCAGTCACCTTCCGGCCGGTCTGCTGTCACCAGGTGAAGAAGGAGGGCAGGGTGAGGCTTTTCAGATGGCCAAATGTCGGCATGGACCTTGCAGGACAGGGCTACACAGGTTGTGATGGTAAATAAGGAGCTTCTGTTGGAGAATCAGGTGGTTCTCCCATCATGACCTCAGTAACCTGTTCAGTAAGAGTGCCTAGTGCGGGAGGGACCACTGGGAGCTGGCACGCCTGGGGCAGAGATAGCTTTCTAGGTGATGGTTGCTCCAGAGGGTGTTGATGACCTTGTAGGAGCATGGTGAGTCTGAGGTTACAGGGAGGTTGAGCTGTGAACCAAAGTCTTCTCTAGGACCTGCCAAGGGGCATGTTGACAGGGTTTCCTGAAATCAAGCAGTGATTTTGTGACAGTTTGGATCATTAAAATGTGGGCTTGTTGGGAATTTCTTTTGTTTTTCCTTTTTGAGATATGGGCTTGCCATGTAATCCAGGCTGGTTTCAGCTCAGTATGTAGCACATGCTGGTCTTGAACTTGTGATCCTCCTGCTTTAGCTTCCTAGAGTGCTAGGATTACAAGTTTTCATTTGGCTCCCTGGCTGTTTTTTTTTTCTGAACTGTTGTCTTCTGTCTGGCTGTTTTTAGTTGTTTGTTTGTTTTTGTGGTGCTGGGGATTAAACCCAGGGCCTGGTGCATGCATGCTAGACAAGCCTAGCCTGGGGAGGGAGGTTTTGTGTGTGTGTGTGTGTGTGTTTTTTTTTTTTTTTTTTTTAACAGTTTGCTGTGTAGTTCAGGCTGCTTTTGAATTCACTATGTACCCCAAGCTGGCCTTGAACTGGTGACAATCTTCTTTAGCCTTCTGAGTACTGAGATTACTGGCACATGCTACCACACCTGGCTGACTTTTAAATTTTTATTCTTATTTGTGTGTGTGCATGCATGTGTGAGTGTGTGTGTGTGTGTGTGTGTGTGTGTGTGCGAACCCAGAACTTTCATACTGAGTTAGAAATATAACCCCAATCCTTTTTTTTTTTTTGGTACTGGGGATCAAACTCAGAACCTTGCGCTTGTGAGACAGGCAGTGGCACCACTCAGCTAAATCCCCAGCCCTCCAACCCTTTTTTAATATTGTGACAAGAGTCTCACTAAGTTGCCCAGGCTGGGCTCAAAATTCCACTCCTCCTGCCTCAGAGTCCCACAGTGTAGAGATTATAGGCATGCAACACTATACCTGGCTTATTTGATTGTATTTATTGCTTGTGGTGTTGATTAAACCTAGGTTCTTTTTTCTCCTCACTACCAGGGATCAAAGTCAGGACCTTAACACTTGCCAGGCAGGCGTGGTGCCACTAAGCTATATACCTGGCCCTAAATT
>NW_022900931.1:58999686-59002395 GCF_012274545.1 Fukomys damarensis
TTTTTTTTTTTTTTTTTTTTTTTTTTTTTTTTTTTTTTGGTATGGGGTATTGAACTCGGGCCCTTGTGCTTGCGAGGCAGGCAGCAGAACCACTGAGCCAAATTCCCGGCCCCCAGAGCTACTTTTTATACAGAGAGCATGCATAAGTGGTAGCCAATACAGGACTTGGGGTGGTGAAACACATGCTTAGCATGAGTGGGGACCTGGATTTGGTCCTCAGCATCTAAATAAAATACATATAGGGCCAAGGATTTAGTTTAGTGGGGCTGCACCTGCCTCACAACTGCAAGGTCCTGAGTTTGATCCCCAGTACCCTCCCCAAAAAATACATAAGAAAATATGAAAAAGCATAGTGCGAGTAGTTCAGTGCTACTGAGACTTAAAAATTTGAGAGAGGGAAACTGGTAGGGAAAGAGGAAAGGCACTGGGCAGAGCATGTACTTCCAGTCTGACTGAGGAACCATAGCGAGGGAGTAAATGGTCAGATTTGTGTTTGAAATCAAGGTCCCTGAGACGGTAGGATGCATGAAGATCAGAGGTGATGAGAGACACTTAGGTGGAAGGAGGTTAAGATCTTAAGCCATGTTAAATCGTGCAGTGTGATAGTTGTTCCCCTTTAAGCTGTGCATCCTGGGTTTTGACTGGAAAGATCATGGAGCAAGTTTTGTTCTGGTGCCAAGTTGTCTTTTTTTTTTTTTTTACTTTTTTAAGACGGGGTCTTATGTAGCCCAGGCTGGGCTGGAACTCCTGCCCCAGCTTCAGGAGTGCTGGGATCGCAGGTGTCACTTCCACACCCAGCTGGTTCCAAGCTATTTTTGAACACTTAAGCATTTGCTAGCTTTCAGTGTTTATCTGGCCCTGAATTTAGAGCCTGCAGCAGGCAACAGTATCTTGCTGGATTTAAAAACATTTCACTTGTATCTCTATGGTTACTTTCTACTTCTAATAAGCAGACTTGAAAAAGCTGTCACTTTGAAACATTTCTAAAACCTGAAACATTTCAAGGCTGTTGCTGGCCCAGTTTAGAATCTTAGCACTCTGGGAGGCTGAGGCAGAATTTCAAACAGCTCAGCCTGGGTAATTTCAAGACCATGTCTCAAAAAAACCCCAACACCCCCCCTCAAAAAAACCAACAACAAAATAGCTGGTAAAGTAGCTTAGTGCTCAGGCCCTGGGTTTGGCCTGAGGTACTGTCCAAACAAGCAAACAAAAAAGCAACCCTCCAGCAAACAATAAAATCAGAAACATTTCCCTTTTAAATTAGTTAAAAACTTGAGGGGAATTAAAGAAAATATTAGGTAAAAAGCCATAGTGATGTGAGCATAGAGCCAGGCAGTGAGGTAAAGGTTAAAGTCAGGGGATGGAGATATGGTGGTCTGCATGTGCAAGGCTGGAGGTTCCATCCTCAGTGCTGGAAAAAAAAAAGTTTAGTATAAACTGGTTAATCTTGTGGCTGGTGTAGGAAGCGAGATTGGGCAGGAGAGAGGGCAGAGTGGAGGGCTAGGCAGGGGGAGGGACAGATTGGAGACAGGGTGTTCACAGGCAGAAAGGACCAGGACCTGGCGCCTGAGGGGAGCAGGAGGCGGCCAGCACAGGTCCAGGGGGACACACTGAGGTCCCTGTAGGACAGCGTGGGTGTGAAGACCCAGAAGACATCCAGGAGGCCGCTAGCACATGGGGGTTCTCTAGTTGCAGAACAAAGGTAGGGACTAGAAAAGGAGGGGCGCCATCTGCAGAGACAGGAACTGAGGTCCTGGAAGGTAAAGTGGCACAGGGAGAGAGTGCATGGAGGGAGAAGCAGAGGGCCCTGGGCTGAGCCGCGTGATCAAAGCTACCTATAAGGGGTGGGGAGGAGCGAAGCAGGGAGGTGGGAGGCCTTTGGTGAGGACTACAGGAAGTCCACAGAATCATTAGCAGGGAGGGCCAGTGAGCTTGGCAAGCAGTGAACGCCAGAAACAGACATGGGAGTCACCGTCATGAGCTGTTCTCCACAGCCAAGGGCTGGATGAGAGACCTGGAGACTTGGAGCATGGACCGAAATGGAGGCCAAGTGCTGAACTCCATGAAGCTGGCACCTTAGCAGCCCAGAGGAGGGTGCACAGGGGATCTGGAAGCTGGTGGTGTTGCAGCTCCCAGGTGCTGGCTGGGTGACCGGGCACCACGGTGGTGCTAGGATAGTAACCAGGACTTGGCCAGTGTGGAAGGCTGTGTGGACAGAGCCACAGCGCCTTGTTAGGCCAGGCAGGCCCGGAGATGGGAGAGCAGGTTTGGTAAGAGGGTGGCTTGTTTTGTCTGGATTTGGGGGTAGGAAAACCCTGGTGCCCCAACATTGCCTGCCCCCTGCAGGTAGAGGAAGAGCGGCGGAGTGCGGCGGGCAGTGAGAAGGAGGAGGAACCTGAGGAAGAAGAGGAGGAGGAAGAAGAAGAGGAATATGATGAAGAAGAGGAAGAGGAAGATGATGATAGGCCCCCCAAAAAGCCCCGACATGGCGGCTTTATTCTGGATGAGGCTGGTATGTCTCATGGCTAGGCAAGCATGGAGCAGACTCAGGAGGACATAAATATACCAGAAAACCTTCTTTCTGACTTTCTGTCTGCCTGCTCTTTGTGAAGCTGGGAATTGCTCCCATGGCCTTGCTCATGCTAGGAAAATTCTCTACCACTCTACCCATCCCTGGCCCATAGATTTTTTTTTTTTTTTTTTTTTTTT
>NW_022900931.1:59002422-59008068 GCF_012274545.1 Fukomys damarensis
TTTTTTTTTTTTTTTTTTTTTGGTACCAGGGCTTGAATTCAGGACCTTGCACTTTCGAGGCAGATGACAGCACCACCGAGCTAAATCCCCAGCCTGGCCATAGGTTTTATTTATTTTGTTTTGTTTTTTTGGTACTGGGGATTGAACTCAGAACCTTGTGCTTGGGAGGCAGGCAGCACAACCACTGAGCTAAATCCCCAGCCCTGGCCATAGATTTTATTTATTTATTTATTTATTTATTTATTGGTACCGGGGATCAAACTCAGGTCCTTGTGCTTGCAAGGCAGGCAGTTGAACCACTGAGCTAAATCCCCGGCCCAGGCCATAGATTTTAAATGGTGAGTTCTTCAGAAAGGGTTGTTGACCTGTTTTGTGGTATTTGTTCTTCCATCTTCTTTTCAGTTCTAGTGAAGAATGTCAATCATCAAAATAGTAAATGAACTATATATACTACTCTTCCCTTGGTAATTGGGAGAGCTCTTCTGCTTGGTTACTGTGATCCTTTGGGCCTTTGCCCTGAGCTACGTCCCCAACCATTTAAAATTTTTTTATTTTTAGACAAGATCTCAGTAAGCTGCCCAGGCAGGACTCAAATTTGTGATCCTCCTGCCTCAGCTTCCCAGGTGCAGTTATTATAGGCATGTGCCACCTGTCTGGGAGCTGTTGTCATGGTGTCAACTTTCCCCAACTGCTCTCCAACCTTTGGCCTCCTGTTTCAGATGTGGATGATGAGTATGAGGATGAGGACCAGTGGGAAGATGGAGCCGAGGACATCCTAGAGAAAGGTGTGTGTGGACCCTGCCTGGCGAGCCCACAGGAGGGGCGTGTCCAGCCCCTCCCCATGCCCTGCACCGCCCCAACCCCCACCCTCTTCACCTTGCTTCTTTCTGTCCTTGCCAGAGAGACCAGTTCCCCTCCCTTTTCCTTTTAGGCCCATGAGTGGGGGGCGGGGACTCTGGGGTGGTGGGTGTTGTGGGGAGAGGACTCTGGGACCCCAGGGCCCCAGTGAATCCCTTCTGTGGGTTGTTGAGTGGGTGGGTTCCGTCCTAAGGTACCCCCCACTTCCTGGGCCAGCGCCCCCTTCCCTGTTACTTTCCGTTCTGTGCGCCTCATACATTTCGGCTTCTCCCCACCACCTGGTGCCTGGCCTTTCCTTTTGGTTTTTGACCTTCCTGTGTCCCTCCCTTCCCCTCCCCCCAACCCATTGGTTGATTTTGCTGCTATAATTTGGCTCATACTTTGTCTGCCCTCGCCCACCACCACCACCACCACCACCTCTTCCTCTTCCTCCAAGTAGAAGAGATTGAAGGTAAGAACCTGGAAAGTATGCTTCGTGACTTTCCTCCTATGTCCTGAGGTTTCTGCCTCATGGCAGCATCCTGCCCTCAGCCCTGGCCCTGTCTGGCCCTGGAGGATCTGACTCCCATGGGGTGCACAGTTAGGGAGCCCGGGCCCAGGTCTGCAGCAGCAGCTGACCTGGAGAAGTGTGTGTTTCCATAGGTGACTCAGTCGTTTGGGTGGCAGGGGAGCATGGGTAGGGTAGAGGTCAGGGTGTGTTTAGACGGCGGCTATGAAATGGCAAACTGCTGTGTGCTCCCCAACATCTGGGCCCTGTCCCCAAGTCTTTGGGATGAGAAGTGGGCTGCTGAGAGGTCAGAGTGGGGAGGAGGGGTTGGGGTTTCCTCAGTGAGGTAGCCCCTGAGCCACCACCAGGTTCTCCAGGGCCCTGTTTTTCACCCACCCTTACCTTCTGCCCTTTTTGTTTCCAGCCTCCAATATTGATAATGTCGTCCTGGATGAAGACCGATCTGGGGCCCGCCGCCTGCAGAACCTCTGGAGGTGAGTAAGGAGGGGACCTGGAGGGCACTTCTTTCTCTGGGGAAGCCTGGAGGGTGGGTCAGCCCTCCTCCTCCTCAACGGTCAATTCACATTTCTCCCTTGTGCTGCAGGGACCAGCGAGAGGAAGAACTGGGCGAGTATTACATGAAGAAATACGCCAAGTCGTCCGTGGGAGAGACGTAAGGGCGGACAGGAGCAGGTGGTCCCTAAAGGGAAGGGAAGGGGTCTTGCAGAGCTTCACCCTCCTTGCCGCTCTCTCTTCAGGGTCTACGGAGGGTCTGATGAGCTCTCGGATGACATCACCCAGCAGCAGCTGCTCCCAGGAGTGAAGTAAGGGGGTTGGAACAGGGCCAGGAGGTGAGGGAGGGGTACTAGTGCCCACTTGGGTCACTCGCTGGAGTAAGTCAGGACACAGTCGTGCGAACAGTGGTGGGGGAGTGGGGAGGTGGGAGTGGGGAAGGTGCTCTGTTTATGGGTGAGGGGGTGGGGGCCCTGCGGGTGTGGCCAGGAGGAGGATGGATGGCTGTGGTGACGCGGGTGTTTCTTAAGGAGTCAGTACGTCTAATGGGCTCCTTTTCCTCTGCTGTCCAGGGATCCCAACCTGTGGACTGTCAAATGTAAGGTGTGTGCTCGGCTGCTTTTGGGGAACAGCTGCCCATCTCTTTGTGCTGGGCGTTGTTGGCCAGTCAGCCTCTCGGTCTCTGCTGCTCAGTTCTTCTTGCACACTCTGACTTCACTGTTCTCTGCTCCACCTCCTCGCCCTTCTCCCACCTGTCTCTCACTTCTCTCTGTCTCTCCTTGCCTTTCTGGCTGTCATCTCTTACTCTCTTCCTGTGTCCTGCCTTCATCTTCTCAGCTCTCCCCCATCTGCCTCTGTCCTTCCAGATTGGGGAGGAACGAGCCACAGCCATTTCCTTGATGCGAAAGTTCATCGCCTACCAGTTCACAGACACGGTATGTCCTCTAGGCAGTGGCCTGTGAGGAGTAGGGCCAAACCTAGGTGGGAGGATGTTACAGGCTTCGTGGGCACCGGATGCTCCTTTGTGGGCAGAACGCCCTGCTAAGTGAGCCACTTCAGCTGGGACAAGGCCAGGGCCTGGAGCGGAGAGCTCTTCTGTGCCCTTGTGGGGCAGGTGGTTGTCTCTGTTTTTCAAATCGTAGTATACTTTTTTCATTTTTTGTTTTTGTTTTTTTGGTACTGGGGATCAAACTCAGGTCCTTGCGCTTGCGAGACAGTTGCCAGAACCATTGCGCTAAATCCCCGGCCCACTTTTTTCATATTTTAAAAGAAGGTAACATTTCATTATAGTTTGACTTATTTAATCCCTTATCAATAAACATGTAGATAGGGTGGTTCTACTTTTGGGCTATTGCAGTGAACATCTTGGTTTTTTCACCTAATGTTTTTTGGTCTTTTTGTGTCATTTCAGATAGAGTCTCTTCAATTTCAATGTTTTCCAGGCTAATGTAATTAATTGGCTAGATCAGAGTCGTGGTTTATTTAAATGATCTCTCTCTTTTTTTTTTTTTGGCTTTTTTGAGACAGGGTCTCACTGTGTAGTTGAGACTGACCTGGAACTCACTATGTAGCCCAGGCTGGTCTTGAACTCACAGCGATCCTCCTGCCTCAGCCTCCCGAGTGCTGGGATTACAGGTGTGTGCCACCACACCTGGCTAAATGATCTCTAGGTTGTGTCCTTTTTTTAGTACTAAAGATAGAACCCAGGGCCTTTGCACTAAACTGCATCCCCAGTCCTTTTTTTCCAAGTCTCTTACATTGCCCAAGATGGGCCTAAATTTACAATCTGCCTGCCTCAGCCTCCCAGAGTGCTGGGATTACAGGTGTGTACCATTGGACTTGGCGTGGTTTCTGTTTTACACCACCACAACCAGTGCTGGAGTAAACTAGCTGCTTGAAAAAAAGCTATAATTCGTGTGCCATAAAATTCACTCTTTTAAAGTATAAAATTCAGTGGGTTTTAATATTTTTATTATGTTCATAAACATCAATGTCTAATTCCAATACCTTTTCATTATTCAAAAAAAAGAGACTCATTTAACAGTCACACACCTCTCCTCCTCCCTCCTCACATTCCTTGATGCTCGCTATTAATCTGTTTTCTGTATGTGGATTTGACTGTTCTGGACATCTCATATATAGTACATGGAATCATACAAACTGTGGTCTTTTGTGACTGGTTTCCTTCACCTGATGTGTTTTCAGGGTTCATGTTATATCAGGGCCTTGTGCCCCTGGGCAGACCCTCTGTGCCTGAGGTGTAGCCCCCCAACTGCTACATTGTATCTTATGATGTGGTTAAGCCATTATTTAACCAATGCCTCTTTTGGGACATTTTAAAAACTTGCAGTCCTATTTGTCTGCTCTACTAAATGAGTCTGCAGCAAAGCTCCTTGCATCTGTCATCCTGCAAGCGTGTTTCTTGAGTAATTCCTAGAAGAGAGCGTGCAGGGTGGCAGTGCTTCCTGCTCCTAGCATTGTGCCTCCTCACTGTCTGTCTCCTCCACCTGCTGTCCCTGCAGCCCCTGCAGATCAAGTCCGTGGTGGCTCCAGAGCACGTGAAGGGCTACATCTATGTGGAGGCCTACAAGCAGACCCACGTGAAGCAGGCCATCGAGGGCGTGGGCAACCTGCGGCTTGGCTACTGGAACCAGCAGATGGTGCCCATCAAGGAGATGACGGATGTGCTCAAAGTGGTGAAGGAGGTGGCCAACCTGAAGCCCAAGTCCTGGGTCCGCCTCAAGCGAGGCATCTACAAGGATGACATCGCTCAGGTGCCAGGAGGCGGGGCAGCCGAGGGGGTCAGGGCTCTCTGTTCTGCCCTCTTTCTGTTTGTTCTTCCTGCCTCCCTCCCAAGTGTGGGGATCAGAGTGCACAGGAGAGGGATGGCTGTCTCCCATGTGCATTCAAGGGTGTGAGCCATAAAGATCTGAAGAGGAGCGTTGAGCTTGGAGAGGTCTTGGGGGACTGGCAGGCAGAAGGAGCAGTGCAGCGGAAGCAGAGGAACTGGGAGCACAAGAGGAGGAGAAGTCGGGAGGTGACAGTTGTAGTCTTGGCCTCACTGGAGTAGGATGGGAAGGTTCTAAGGAATGTGGTCAGACTTGGATTTTAGCAGGATTACGCTGGTGCCTGTCACTATTCCCAGGCCTACGGTGTTGCCCCAGGGGACACTGGAAACATTTTTGGTTGTGTCACCTGGGGAAGGTTTGGTGATTTGGCATCTAGTGGCCAGCGATGCTGGTAACATCCCACAGTGCACAGGGTAGCTGCTCACAGCATAGGTGACCTGACCCATGGCTGCAAAGCCCTGAAATAGGCCGGAGGGGCCATGGCAGGACCAGCAAGCCCAGGGAGGGGCCGCTGCCACTGCCTGGGTAGCAGGTGCTGATGCGGCAGGTTGAGTTAGAAGAGGAAAGAAGAGGTCAGGAGGGGTTTTTTGTCTGTTTGTTTTTGAGACAGTCTTGCTTTGTAGTTCAGGCTGGCCTTGACCTCACTATGTAGCCCGGGCTGGGCTCAAGCTCACAGCAGTCTTCCTGCCTCAGCCTTCTGAGTGTTGAGGTTGGGAGTTTTGAAGGCAGAGATGATGGGGTTTCTTCTGGCTGATTGAATGTGGATGTACAAGGAATAAGGAAATAAAAAATGCTTCCAAGCTGGCATGGTGGTCCACACTTGTTACCCTAGCACCAGTGGGGCTGAGGCAGAAAGACCATAAATTCAGAGCTAGCCTGGACTACCTACTATGTAGAGAGACCATATCTCAAAAAAAAAAAAAAAAAAATGTGTGGGCT
>NW_022900931.1:59008176-59038713 GCF_012274545.1 Fukomys damarensis
AAAAAAAAAAAAAAAAAGCCTGTGTGGGCTGGGTGGAGGTATCAGAAGAGGGGCAGCTGGAAGGAGGCCTTCAGCTGTGGTTCTGGTGTGAGGGACCTTTCAGACTTGAAGTGTCAGGCAGGCAGTGGCCATGCAGTTCCAGAAGTGGGGGGGCAGCGGGCTTGAAAGGCGGGTCTGGGAGGCATCATCATTGCCCCTGCCCTTGCCTTTTCTGTTCCCCGCTGTGTCTGGGTCGGGGAGAGGGTGGGCCGATGACCTCTGCCCTGCTCAGGTGGACTACGTGGAGCCCAGCCAGAACACCATCTCCCTCAAGATGATCCCGCGCATTGACTACGACCGTATCAAGGCCCGCATGAGCTTGGTACGTAGGGCGAGCTGCTTGTGGCAGACATGGAGACCCCAGGCAGCCTCTCTTGTCCCTCACCCTTCCCGCCCCTGGCCCTTGTCTTCCACAGAAAGACTGGTTTGCCAAAAGGAAGAAGTTCAAGCGACCTCCACAGAGACTCTTTGATGCTGAGAAGATCAGGTAAGCGTGACCTTGGGCCTGGCTGCCTGGGTCCCCGAACCTGTGGCACATGGTGCGTCTCTGAGGATCTCTCCCTGGGGATGGGCCCCACAGAGGGCGAGGTTGGCAGCACAGTTAGCCTCAGGGAAGTTCCTTCCCACCCTCGAGCCTCAATTTCTTCTGCTGCAGATACTGATGATAATGGTAACAGCCCCTGCAACCTAGGATCGTGGAGAGAATGGAATTCTTGAGTACCTGTGCCTCAGACAGCACTGGGCATCACATACTGGTCATATCAGGCTTTGTAAAGTCTGAGCTCCTGCCTGCCTGAGGCGGAGCCTAGAGTCTGGCCTATCAGGATGACTTCTGTCCTCCATGTCCCCTTAAATGGGCAGGAGTAGCCTGCCTTCTTCTCCATGCATTCCCTGGAGAGAGGGGAGGTGACTGTCCTTCCCACTCTGGGAGCAGTGGGAACCAGGCGCCTGCACCCCAGATGCAGACTGAGGGCACAGGCAGAGCAGGGGCCAAATAGTTAAGGCTCAGGTCTGGAGTCCACCGTCTGTGTTTGAATCATGACCTCAGACTTGCTGGCCCGCCCCCTGGGGTGTGTGGTGACCTCCCTGAGCTCGTGTTCCTCAACAGGGAGATGAAGAGCATAGGGCAGTGTTGGGGGGTTGGGGTGACTGCTTGCCCTGAGAGTGCTTTCTGTCACAGTGTCCAGTGCTGATGCCCTGCTTGGCTGGGGGTTACTGAGCACCTGCTGTGTGCCAGGCCCTGTCCTTGTGAGAGGGATAAAAGGGCGGGGAGGAGAGATGATACAGCCCTGCCACCTGAGGGAGGCAAAGCGGATCAGCTGGTTCAGAGCTGACCTGTGCTCTGTGCCCAAGGACGTGAGACGCCTCTCCTGCCAAGAGGAAGTGTGCAGAGGGCTGGGTCGGCCTTCTTCTTGTTCTTCCTGACCCCCTTCTCTTCTCTCACAGGTCCCTGGGGGGTGATGTTGCCTCTGATGGTGACTTCCTCATCTTTGAGGGGAACCGCTACAGCCGGAAGGGCTTCTTGTTCAAGAGCTTCGCCATGTCTGCCGTGGTGAGGGTCCTAGAGGGGCAGAGCTCATGGGGAAGCGCGGGCCCCTCTGCAGCGTGTTGTCTGGGTCTGCTCCTGGGCTGTGGAGTTGCCTGACCTCTCTGTCTCCCCTTGCATCCTGGGGCTCAGATCACAGAGGGTGTGAAGCCCACATTGTCTGAGCTAGAGAAGTTTGAGGACCAGCCAGAGGGTATTGACCTGGAGGTGGTGACAGAGAGCACAGGTATGAGGTCCCCTTTGGTGCCCTGGCTTAGGGAGGATGGTGGCCCAGGCAGGCGGCCAGGTTGGCAGCCAGGTCAGCGCTGTGGCTACCCCTGCAGGGAAGGAGCGGGAGCACAACTTCCAGCCTGGGGACAACGTGGAGGTGTGTGAGGGTGAACTCATCAACCTGCAGGGCAAGGTTCTCAGCGTGGATGGCAACAAGATCACCATCATGCCCAAGCATGAGGACCTCAAGGTGGGCCAGCATCCTGGGCAATGGGTCTAGGGTTTGAGGAGTGGGCGTGTATACCCACTTACCTCCCTCCCTCTGTGGAGTACAGGTTTCAGTGTTGCCAGGTGCTGAGTGGGTATCAGATGGAGTAATAGCATGTGTGTGACTCAGGGTGGGGTTGGATGGCTTGTGCTAGGCCTGCTCTTGGTGGTTTGGGGAAAATATATCTGGTTAGATTTCTGGAGGCCTGGGGTATAGGTTCTGTCAGGCCCAGGGGCTCCTAGGGTGTGTATTGTTGGGCATGTGTGTTCCAGTGTTAGTCCTGGAGGCAACTGAGGGGTGTGGCAGCCTCACACCCATGCCTGTGTGTGGTGTTTAAAAGAGGGAGAAATATGCATCCAAAGGATATTCCTTTTTTCGTTCTTGGATGCTGAGAATGGAACCCAGGGCCTCATGCATATTGGATAGTCCTCTGCCACTCAGCTGCTCCAAGCCCCCAAGGAATGTTTCCTTGATATGTGGCTCTATCTTTTTTGTTTTGTTGTATTTTGTTTTATTTTATTTTATTTTTTTGGTATTGGGGATTGAACTCAGGCCCTTGGGTGCTTGTGAGGCAAGTGGTAGAACCACTGAGCCAAATCCCTGGCCCCTTTGTTTTCTTGTTTGAGACAGGGTCTCACTATGTAATTCAGGCTGGTCTTAAACTCACAGTGATCCTCCTGCCTCAGCCTCCTCAGTGCTGGGATTGCAGGTGTGCACCACGATGCCCAGCTGGCTGTATCACCGAGGGGCTTGTCTTGTATGTTGCACAGGAGTGGCTTGGCCTGTCTTGCTCTCAAAAACCAAGATAGGGCGGGGGATTTAGCTCAGTGGTGCCGCTCCCTGCCTTGCAAGCTCAAGGTCCTGAGTTCAATCCCCAGTACCAAAAACAAAAAACAAAACAAAACAAAAAACCCTGGATATGTATGTCTGTGTTGCGATAAGGGTGTGATTGACCTTGGAGTAGCCTGAGTAGCCACCGGTGCTTGTTTTTATCTGCTTAGAGGTGTGTCTGAGAGTGTGTATCTGTGCGTGGGGGTGTGTGCAGGCCAGACAGTGTGTCTGAGGGTCAGCTGACTTCGTGGGTTGGAAGGTTTGTGCAGGATCTCCCAGAGGGCCGCAAGCTTGCCCTGTGGGTGCAGGCTGCAGTGCACGCCTCAGACTGACTGTCTCTGTAGGATAAAAGGTCCATGAGGTTCTCTCTGGGGACTACAGTGTCTAGAACAGGCTGAGGGCCTCTGGTGGCCCAGGGGCAGTGTGGGTGAACCTGGAGGGGGCACTGGCTGTGGTCTCGTGCAAGAGGACATGCAGATTCTGAAGAGAAGAGGGACTGGCTCCTCTCACCCACTGGTTGTCCCCACCCCACACCCACTCCTGCAGGACATGCTGGAATTCCCAGCCCAGGAGCTTCGCAAGTATTTCAAGATGGGGGACCATGTGAAGGTGATCGCTGGCCGATTCGAGGGCGACACAGGCCTCATTGTTCGAGTGGAGGAGAACTTCGTCATCCTCTTCTCCGACCTCACCATGCACGAGGTAGGGGTGTGGGAGAGTGTGGCAGTGGAGACCCCAGTGGACAGGCTGCCTGGCTGCCTCACCCTTCACCTTGTCCTGGCAGCTGAAGGTGCTCCCCCGAGACCTGCAGCTCTGCTCAGAGACAGCGTCAGGTGTGGATGTTGGTGGCCAGCATGAGTGGGGTGAGCTGGTGCAGCTGGACCCCCGGACTGTGGGTGTCATCGTGCGACTGGAGCGGGAGACCTTCCAGGTGTGTGTGTCACTCTGTAGTGGGGTTTGTTTGCCTTTAGGGGCTTCCTCTCCCATGAGTCCCTCATCCTGGGAGGCGGCAGGGTATGGTGGCTAAGACCCAGCCTATGCTGGCTGACGTATCTGGCTTACTCAAGGCCAGCTGTGATACTGGGTGAGTGGCAGGTCGCTTGTCTCTGCTTCAGTTTCATACCCATAAGATGGGGATAATAGCAGCACCTGTATCATTGGTTCTGAGCGAGTTGCTGAGGTCAGACATGCACCCTGGCATTTGGTTCTCTCCAAGGAGAGGGGGCTATGGTACCCCCTGCCCTTCACCCTTGCCTCATGGATGTGCGAATCAGAGTGCCCAGAGATGGATGTCTCAGCTCTTGTTCCTGTGTGACCCTGACCTAGTGACTCACCCTCTGGATGTGATTTCCCCACCGTGAGACAGGAATCTTAGAGGGCTCGATACCATCTACTCAGGGGGAAGGGTGGAGGTGGGGGTGTAGATCCAATCTGGTATCTGGGAACAGTCATATAGTGAGCTGTTCTGGTCATCTCAGTGCCTCTTCCCATCTCTCAGGCCCCTGCTACTCAGTCAGGAGGGGGATGTGCACTGGAGGGTTAGGGATGCGATGCTGGTGGACACAGTGCCTCGGGGGTGGCGCTCCGACTTTGCCTGCCCTGCAGCTGTGACGTCCCATAGAGCTTGGGACAGCTATTTGCAAGGAAGGCTCATTCCTAGCCATGGGAAGCCCTGCTCCACATCCTTTCTTCCCCTCCCACCCTCTGAGCCTCCCGCCTTCCGTAGGTGCTGAACATGTATGGGAAGGTGGTGACTGTCAGGCACCAGGCTGTGACTCAGAAGAAGGACAACCGCTTTGCTGTAGCCCTGGACTCAGAGCAAAACAACATCCACGTTAAAGACATTGTCAAAGTCATCGACGGCCCCCACTCGGTGAGTCTGCGCTCCTGCCCTCCAGCCCAGTGTGCGGGAAGTGGGGGCTGTGGCCAAGAGAATGCCCCTTTCTCCTTCCTGCCTAGGACCGGGAGGGAGAGATCCGCCACATCTACCGGAACTTTGCCTTCCTGCACTGCAAGAAGCTGGTGGAGAACGGAGGCATGTTTGTCTGCAAGACCCGCCATCTGGTGCTGGCTGGGGGGTTGAAGGTGAGGGGCTATGGAACCCTGTCTGCTGGGTACCTGGTTTGGCTCTCCAGCCTTCACTGGTCCCAGAAGTGTCAAGATTGGGCCTGCAGGTGTCATTGTCAAGTCATGGGTGCAGAGAAAGGTTTATTGGGGTTCTCAGCTGCTCACCATTCCCTCATTTGATCTCAATGAGCACCTCTTGGGGGTCAGGCGCTGAAGACAGCACAGTGGATGAGACACAAGCCCCTCCTCTTCTGGAGCTGGTACTCCTAGGGAGAGCAGCTCAGTAGGTGTACGAGCTTTGGTGTGACGTGATGGCACACCATGAACAGAGTGGGAAGACAGAATAAGGAGGGAATGTCAGGGACTGATGCTGTAGGTAAAGAAGGGGGACATTTGAGCAGAGAGTCAAATGAAGGAATGTAGAGCCATGTAACTTGGAGGAACAGCAAGTGCAAAGGCCCTGAGGTGGGATTTGTAGGAAAGTTAGGAAGAGAATCTGGTCTGGATACTTGGGGTCAAGAGGTGACCTTAGCGTCCTACAGATAGGATAATAAGTTGTCACAGCTTGCAGTTTTTGTGTCACTAGGGACTTAAATCCTTGACTAGCCACATCTCATTCCCGGTCCTTGGCCAGAGGAGGCCCAGGCCCCTTGGGGCTCACAATGGCAGAGGGGTGGCACTTTCCCCAAAGGGAAACAGAAGCACTGTCACCAGCAGGAGGGATGGCTCCTGGGCAGGTTCATGCAGGAGCTGTCCCCTCGGGAGGCAGTTAGCGTGGCGGGGGGGCTGGAGGCCTGGTATTTACCTGTCACCCTCATGCCCTGCCTGGCAGTTCAGTTCTTGTCCTTCCCCTAGCCCCGGGATGTGACCAACTTCACCGTGGGTGGCTTTGCACCTATGAGCCCCCGGATCAGCAGCCCCATGCACCCCAGTGGTGGAGGTGAGAGGGGACCAGAGGCCAAGGGTGTGTCTGGGAGGTAGTGTGGCATTGGAGAGCAGCCTGTGTGGTTCACCTTGAGGGGCTTTCCCCTTGGGAGGAGAGCTACACAGCGACAGCCCAGCTGGGATGAGGAAGCCTAGGGTAGGGTGGACAGAGGTGGCTCCTGACTAACTCAGCTTTGGGGGAGCCAAGGGATGGAGGGGTGTTTGAAGGTATCTTGGCTGTGAGCACAGCATGAGTGGGAAGGGGCTAGTCTTAGGGGACCGGTGATGTTCTCTCCCTCCCAGGTCAGCATGGTGGCTTTGGTAGTCCAGGTGGCAGTGGTGGTGGCATGAGCAGGGGCCGAGGAAGGAGAGACAATGAGCTCATCGGCCAGACTGTGCGCATCTCCCAAGGCCCCTACAAAGGTGACCTACAAGGCTGCATGGAGGCTGGGGAGGGGAGGGAGGAGGAGTGCCCAAGCCTCACCCCTGCCTCCCACCAGGCTACATTGGTGTGGTGAAAGATGCCACAGAGTCCACGGCCCGTGTGGAGCTGCACTCCACCTGCCAGACCATCTCTGTGGACCGCCAGCGGCTCACCACGGTGTACGGGCTGGGCCGTGGTGGGCTGGGATGGGTGGACAGGTGGTGAGAGGTCCTCACCCACCGCATTTGTTCTCTGTCCACAGCGGCTCTCGGCGACCAGGTGGCATGGCCTCCAACTACGGTCGGACGCCCATGTATGGCTCCCAGACGCCCATGTATGGCTCTGGCTCACGTACCCCGATGTATGGCTCCCAGACGCCTCTCCAGGACGGTGAGCACTCCCAGGACGGGGAAGAAGGGTGGTGGGGAGTCAGGTAATTATAGGACAGAGCAGCAGACAAGCTCATTTCTCCACTGCAGGCAGCCGCACCCCGCATTATGGCTCGCAGACGCCCCTCCATGATGGCAGCCGCACTCCTGCCCAGAGTGGAGCATGGGACCCCAACAACCCCAACACACCGTCACGGTGAGGGCCATGCACAGCATGGGGTATGCCGGGGTGTGGGGGCACCCCAAGTCCCTTGGCAGAAGTTGGTGGGCTGGGGCTGAACAGCCCTGCACCTCTAGCTGTGGTACAGTTGCCTGGGCTGGAGACAGATGCCCGTGTGTGTGGCCCAGGCCCTCTGCGTCGCTGTCTCAGCTGTGGCATGGTGATGACGTCAGGAATGCCTCGGGCTGGGCTTGTGTCACGGTGAAACCGCCCAGTGTGGACACCATTCTTAACTGACTTCTGTCCCCAACAGGGCTGAGGAAGAATATGAGTACGCTTTCGATGATGAGCCCACGCCGTCCCCCCAGGCCTATGGGGGGACCCCCAACCCCCAAACACCTGGCTACCCAGACCCTTCATCTCCCCAGGTCAACCCACAGTATAACCCACAGACACCAGGGACGCCAGCCATGTGAGTGCCCTGGTTCCCCATCAGCCCTGCCGCCTGGCCTCCTGTTCCCTCCCTTTCCAACAAACACCTCTCTGTCCTGTGTCTGCAGGTATAACACCGAGCAGTTCTCTCCCTATGCGGCCCCCTCTCCACAAGGATCCTACCAGCCCAGTCCCAGCCCACAGAGCTACCACCAAGTGGCGCCCAGCCCAGCAGGCTACCAAAACACCCACTCTCCGGCCAGCTACCACCCCACGCCCTCGCCCATGGCCTATCAGGTACTGGTCCCCACTGAGCTCCTGAGGGCTTGTAGGGATGGCCAGATGACTGTTCCAGCTACGCTTGTTCCAACGATGCTGACCTCCTTTCCCCTGCAGGCAAGCCCCAGCCCAAGCCCAGTGGGCTACAGTCCAATGACACCTGGAGCGCCTTCCCCTGGTGGCTACAACCCACACACACCAGGCTCAGGCATTGAGCAGAACTCCAGCGACTGGGTAACCACTGACATCCAGGTGAAGGTGCGGGATACCTACCTGGATACACAGGTGGTGGGGCAGACTGGCGTCATCCGCAGCGTCACGGTATGTGGGGCCCAGGGCATAGGTGGGCTGGCAACTTCTCCCTGTGCTCCCAATCTCTGTGACCAATCACTGTCCGACCACATGGTGTGGCACCATCTGTTTGGGTTTGGGGTGTAGCGCCATGGGGCACTTAGGGCTAAGACCTCTGCCCAGGAACTGTGGCTGGCACACAGGTTTGTGGTTCTTTTTGTTATAGTCCTTTGAGATCACAGGTGCTGAGTGCCCTCTGAGTCAGGCTTGGACTTGGTACCAGGCACCCATAACCCCGAGTTTGCCTCCTCAGGCTGTTGGCCTCTGCCTTTCACAGACTCTCCATGTTCAGGGCCCAGGCACATGTGCCTTCCCTGTCCCCTCACTCTGCATCTAGTTGGACCTCACCCTTCAGGGCAGCACCTGGGCCATTTCAGGCCTGTGTCCTTCACGTTCGTGTAACTCTTCATGTTACCTATCTGTTTCCTATAAGCTTAGAATTTTATCCCCTGGTGTGAGGCTTTGATTCCAGTGTGTGAATTTGGGGCTGGGAATGTAGCTCAGTGTTAAGAGTATGGCTTAGCATGTAGGAGGCCCTGGGTTTCATCCCCAGCACCATTTAAAAAAAGAAACAAATCTATTTTATTTCTCAGGAGTCCCAATTTCTATATGAAGGCCCAGCACCTTGGTGACCATCTAATAAAAATTGATTGAATTAGTCCAACACCAGAGACTGAAGCAGTTCCCGCCCTTGTCCTCACATTCCACTGGGGGAGAGAGACACGTCTCTAGTCAATGACAGTTGAATATTGGCAGAGTTAGGATGAGGCATCCACAGAGGGCAAGGGAAATAGGAGGACCCAGAGGAGGCATTGTACACAACTTCGGGGATTCAGCCTGGGTTTCTGTGCGAGACAGCGGAGCCAAGTCCTGAGGGCTGACTGGGAGTAAGCCCGTGGAAGAGACGGGTTCACTGTTCCAAATGGAGGGAATTGCACATGCAAAGGCCTGTTGCTGAGCCAGAGCCTGGCATGATCAGGAAGCAGAAGTGTGCTGTGGCTAGAATATAATAGCCAAGGGGACGGTGAGCAGTGAGGCTAGGAAAGTGGCTGAGTAGGTAGCAGTCCTGGGGAGCCCTGGAGAAATCTAAGCAGGGGAGTGGTGGGCTCTGATCTGTGGTTTGGAATTCATTCTCCAGGTGACAGTATCAGGGGTGGGTTGGGTGGTGAGACTAGGGCCCAGAAGGCCAGGAGGTGGTCTGCCTACCCTGGGGCAGGGCCTCATTGGGAGGGCTGAGTGGACAGGCCTCGGAGCTGCAGGGTTGTTGATGTGGGAGGTGACAAAGATGAGGTCCAGAGCTTGGCTAGGGCGAGCAGATGGAAAGAAGCTGAGGACACTTTGGGACATGAAGACTCGAGTGCCTGAGAAGTAGTCCTAAGCCTCATTCTGGGTTTTTTTTTTTTTTGGTGCTGGGGATTGAACTCCCTGGCATTCATTCATTCATTCATTTTTAGATCCTGTTTTTCTTTTGTGTGTGTGTGAGGTTTTTGGTTATGTTTTTGTTTTTGGTAACAGGAATAGAACTCAGGGCCTTGCACTTGCCAGGCAGGTGCTGTGCTGCTGAGCTACATTCCCAGCCCTTGTTTTTGTTTTTGAGACAGGGTGTTGCTAGGTAGTTCTGGCTGGCCCTGAATTCGAGGCTGGCCTCGAACCCACAGCAATCCTTCTGCCTCAGCCTCCCAAGTGCTGGGATTATAGGTGTTCATCACCACCTGGTGTGAGCCTCATTTTGGCCCGTCCCTTGCTGATCTGGTATCTGACACACACATATACACACACACCACCCCTACCCACTCCCATACCACAGGTCCAAGGCTTGGAGCCAGGCCCAGCCATGGTCTCCCTGCTCCTGTGTGCCCTGGGGACTGGTTTTCAGAGTGAGCCCTGAGCTTGCATCACTTGAAGGGTGGGCGTCAGTCCTTTGTTGAGAACAGGAGAGGCTAACCAGGCTGTCTCCACCCACAGGGAGGCATGTGCTCCGTGTACCTAAAGGACAGTGAAAAGGTTGTCAGCATTTCCAGTGAGCACCTGGAACCCATTACCCCCACCAAGAACAACAAGGTAGGGGCTGGGGCAAGGGTAGGCATGGGAGTCAGGCTGCTGGCATGGACCCTGACTCTGGTTGTGTCCTCAGGTGAAGGTGATCCTGGGCGAGGATCGGGAAGCCACAGGAGTCCTGCTGAGCATCGACGGTGAGGATGGCATTGTCCGAATGGATCTTGATGAGCAGCTCAAGATCCTCAACCTCCGCTTCCTGGGGAAGCTCCTGGAGGCCTGAGGCAGTTGGGGTGGTGGATGTCCACACATAACCTGGCAGTTGAGAGCAACCCTCTTCCCTCTCTGGCCCTTGACCCTGACACACCCTGGGCCTGGAGCACTAGGCTGATCATTCAAATAAGAGTTCCTATCTTTCCTTTCTGGGTTTCCATCTTCTCCCTCCCTGAATACTCATAGGAATCAGAGTAGACTCTCAGGAAGGGTAGCACCTTCTTAATACCCTCTGTTCTCAGCTTGCTTTTGTGTTATGGTCTTTCAATAAAAAGACATTGTTTGGTCAGATGTCTCTCTCTGTGTGTGTGTGTGTGTGTGTGTGTGTGTGTGTGTGTTGGAGGTGGGTGGATCTCATTTGTAGAGCTTATGTGCTTCCTTGCTGGTAGTTTGGAGGAAATAAGTGGTTCCTACCTTAATCTCATCTAGGGAAATAATGAAATTCCTCATGTAGGAAATAATGGCAGTGCCTACCATAGAGGGCCCTTGAGAAGGATATATATTTTTTTTCTTATTGGTACTATTTATTTCGGTACTGGGAATCAAACTTAGGATCTTGCACTACAGGCAGACCTGGTGCACTGAGTTACATCCCTGGTCCAGTACATTTTAGATACACATAATGATAACATTCATCATAGGGAATTTGTACCTGTACATGATGTATCTTGCTGCTGCTTTTTCTCCCATTCCCCACCCCTCCTTTCAACTCTTCCCTTCCTTATTTACAAAAGCTTTGTTTCCATTTTTCCTTGTATTCTATTTCTTTTCTAGTCCCTTCTTTCCCCCTTCCACCTCCCTCGTCCCTTCTCATATATTTTATGTATTTTTTGGTTTTTTGAGAGGGTCTCACTATGTAGTTGAGACTGACCTGGAACTCACTGTTCCTTTTTATTTTTATTTATTTATTTGTTTTTATAATTGTTCTTTTTAAAGACAAGAGTCTCAGGCTGGGGGTTTAGCTCAGTGGTTCCACTGCCTGCCTTGCAAGCGCAAGGTCCCGAGTTAGATCCCTAGTACCAAAAAAATAAAGGGCTGGGGATTTAGCTCAGTGGTTCTGCCCGCCTGCCTCACAAGCACAAGGACCTGAGTTTTATCCCCGGTACCAAAAAAGCAAAAAACAGAGAAGAATCCTACTGTATACTTCAGACTAGACTTAAACTCACTGTAGCCCAGGCTGGCTTCAAACTCATGGTGAATACCTCAGCTTTCCAGATGCAGCGATTGCAGGCTTGTACCACTATGCCAGGCCTTTTGTTTTTCGTTGTGTTTGTTTGAGAGGGATATAGAAGACTTTGACTGGAAATAGATGATTGGAACAGCTTGCCTTGTGACAGAGTTACACTACATTCAGTCATGAGTTATGCTAAGTGAAAAATCACATTGTCCCCCATGAAACCTAAATTCTGCCAGTGGTGCAGGACGCTTGGTTAATTAAGGTTCTTTTCCTTGAGTCCTGAGAGCATTGACACTATAATTGGTAACTTGGGAGTAGTGTAGAGAATACTTTTTTTTTTTTTGGTACCGGGGATTGAACCTGGGTCTTTGTGCTTGCAAGGCAGGCCACCAAACCGCTGAGCTAAATCCCCAGCCCTGAGAATGTACTTTTTAATCTCTTCTCATCTGATGTCCAAGTGTCTTTTTTTTTTTTTTTCCCGGGATCGAACTCGGGTCCTTGTGCTTGCAAGGCAGGCAGCAGAACCACTGAGCTAAATCCCCAGCCTTAAGTGTCTTTATAAATGTAAAGATACTGTAAAATGTTTCAAATTATCAAAAAAGACATACCACCCCATCACCCAGTTTAGGAAACTATGTACCGGGTAGGACTTGCATTAGCAGCACCCCCAATCATTCCCCTCCAGAAGTAACCACAACCCTGAATTCCATGTGTCTTTGCTTTGCCTGACTTTGTACTTTTACTACCTTAGTACAGTACTTTTGTTTTTATAGTTTAGAGAAACATCTATTTTTGTCCCAATGAATATAATTTGCGCAACGCTCATTGCGGCTTCCTGTAGCCGCAAACTCTTGGTATCTTGCTGGCCCTCAATATCCCAGACCTGTTGGGGCAGAGCCCGGAAGAGCGGCCCTGCCTCCGACCCATTATAGAAACTCACGGTAGGAGGAGTGAGAACTCCGAGGACGCGGAGAGGGCAGATTTCACCTCCCACCTCCACTGAGCAAAAGAACCGGCGAGGGGGACTTTTCCGCCCGTTTTCTGAGCCTGTTTCCGCTTAAGACAATTGGCAGACAAGGCAGACCCCCTCCGTAGGCGAGCCAAGCTACCTGACTGGACAAACCCAAGCAGCCGTTGGATTGGGTTCTTTCATTATGGCCTCAGCCTTATCCCCGAGCAATGGGTGTGATCCCTGCCCTTCCACGTCCAGTAGCAGGACGGTGGGCGGTCTCTACAGCTCGAGGGGTCGCGGTGCCAGGTGACTAGGCCTTTCAGCACACAGGGAAAGCAGTCGGACACTTGCGGCAGTCCACCTGAAGACGTTTGTCTCTCTCGGGCTCCCGTCCACCTGCCCCTCCTCGGCGTTCCCATTGGCCGCAGCCCCAGTCGGGGTGGGCAAAAGGGGACTGAGTGGGCGGGGCCGCATGGCGTCAGCGCAAAGATGGCGGCTTCAGCGGCGCTGTTCTCCCGCTTGCGGAGCGGGCTCCGGCTCGGCTCGCGGGGGTTGTGCACGAGGCTGGCGACACCGCCCCCCCGGGCCTCGGAACAGGTGAGCGGAACGGGGCTGGCGCCCCGGGAACAGAAGCCTCTCCTTGAAGTTTCGGACGTACACTTCGCCGGGCGGTTCTGGGGTGCCGCACCTCAGGGTGCTGAATGGAACGCTGCTCGCGCTTTGGGGAGCGCCCCTGGCACCCGGGGGCACAACTCTTGCTTCCCACACTGGGTGCTAACGGCCCAGATGCAACTTCTTGACTCCTGCCTCCCTCCACGTGGGTGCTGGGCGAGGTCACTTGTTCCTCATTGTCAGAACACCAAGTGATTCTAGAAGAGGGGCGCGGGACGCTAGGGTCCCAGTTTGGTCTTGGGGAATTTTCTCCGCGTTGCTGGTGGTGGTGAGGTAGACACCCCGACTTATATTAGATGTGCCTCCACGTTGACAGAGACCTAGCCATTCTGACCTCCAAGTCCATCACTTCCGTGCCCTATTTCTCCAGGCTCCAGACTAGCGATTGCTCCTCCCTGTCCCCATGCCCTTCCCTTCCCCTCTATATGCTGTTCCCTTGAACTCCAGGAATCTGGGTATTAACTCCATGTTCTGCCCTCTGTGTCCTTCTTGCTATCTGCACCCCAATTTTAGGGCTTCTAGACCCTTATTTAACACGGTCTGCTTTTCTGGGCTCCAGACCTTCCAGTCCTCTAGGATCTTCTTAGTTCCTTAAACCCTTGAGATTGTCTCCCCAGACAGTCTAGTTTTGTTTTTTTTGGTACCGGGGATCAAACACTGGACCTTGTGCTTTGGAAGAAGCCGGCAGAACCACTGAGCTAAATCCTCAGCCCCCCAGACAGTCCAGTTTTGACCTTTTGAAGGGACTGACCTCTCTGCACCTTCAGGGACACAACACTGGGTTTGAGTGATGACTTCTTGGCTTTTTTTTTTTTTAATCCTAACACTAACCATGGCTATTTCTAGTTCAAGCTGGTCTTTTTCTTTTTCTTTTGGTACCGGGGATTGAACTCGGGTCCTTGCACTTGTGAGGCAGGTGGCAGAACCACTGAGCTAGGTCCCCGGCCCTCAAGCTGGTCTTGAACTCACTATATAGCCCAGGCTGACGTCGAACTCCCAGTGATCCTCTTGCTTCATCCTCCTGTGGTGCTGGGCACTTCCTAGTTCTTGCTCTTGAAACTACTTGGACCAGAGTATTTTGACCTTTTCTTTGGTCTCTCTTGGCTGATCTCTCCTCTCTCCATCACAGGCTGCAGAGATTGGGAGCCGTGGTGGTGCTAAGGCCCAGGGGTCACAGCAGCAGTCAGGCTCAGAAGGTCCCAGCTATGCTAAAAAAGTTGCACTCTGGCTTGCTGGTTTGCTGGGGGCCGGTGGAACCGTGAGCATCGTCTATATTTTCGGTGAGTGACATAATCACTACCTCTCAACTTTGTTCTCTAGGTTTCCTGAATTCCACTGTGGAAACTTCCTCTCTTTCTACCTTCCTCAGTAGGTGACATCTGCTTTGCAAACCACAGAAATCTCTTTTCTTTTCCGTTCTACACTTCTGCTTAAGGTTCTACTCACTTTAGTTAGTCCCTATACCAGGCTACAGGGAACCATTTGGTAGAGGAGAAGGTGAGGTAGGATAGGCCTGGACCAGCCTCTTAAGTTATGTCTTCCTTCAGCACCCAGAAGTCCAACCCTTCCCTTCATTTCTCAAAGACCCAGCCTCAACTCTTTTCTTTCAAAGACTCAGGAATCTTGGCTCCTAGATGCCCCTTCCCTGGAATCCAGGAGGCCATGCCCTCAAGCCCTCTTCTTTTAGACCCAGGAGTTCAGGCCTCGGCCCTAAAAACCCAGGAGACTGGGCCCCAGTTTTGTTCACTCATTCTTGTCTCTCTTGCAGGAAACAACCCTGTGGATGAAACCGGTGCCAAGGTGAGGGGAAAGGTACCCAGAGACCTTGCCAGGAGCCCATCCTGTGGGTGTGAGGGTGGGCTCCCTTCAGCCTGCTAGGTTCATTTCTGCTCTAGACTGAAACTCTGCCTCCCAGGGACCTCTGCCTTCTCTCAGAAGCTTGGAGTTCCTTTTGTGGGTTCCTTTTCTGGGTGCTGTGGAATCCTGCTCCTCCTATATCAAACTTTCCATTTTTCTCTCAACCTCTTAGATTCCCGATGAATTTGACAATGGTGAGTAAACACCGCTGATTCCCCTGGTCCTTCTCCTTCCATGGGGGCTGTAGGGAGCCAATAGCTGGATGGCTGGTGGGGGAAGGGCATTAAAAGCCCCACCCCACCCCCCTCTCTGGCCCCTTAGCCCAGGAGCAGATGGTATGGGACAGATGGGGGAGCAGAGCCTGCGTGGGAGGGCCTGGGGAGACAGAGTAGCCTATCCCCAGACACAGGGTTTCCTGTGCCTTAGATCTGAGCATCTGCAGCCCCTTACTCCCTCCTCTTTATGACAGCCTTTTTTTTTTTTCTTTTACCCTTAAGCCTCTGCACCATCCACCATCCGGCTGCTCATTTCCAAAACAATGCCTCCTTCCTCCCTCCCCCTCTGGTTAACCAGCTTTTGATGGGGCTCTTCTGACAAGATTGGATAGTAGAGTGTAGTTGTCAATTCCATCACACCTGGCCCTTCCTAGGAGAAAAGTAAAACTGGCATGTCATGAAAGCTACCTTTTTGTGCTGGGGAACTTTGCAAACAGGCTGTTTATATACTGATTGTTTTACATTGGGCAGGTAAGGTAGTAAGTATGCTGTTTTACCTGAACTGAGGTAGAATCCTACTAGTATAAGTTAATATACTTATTTAAATTGGTCAGGAAGATATGCAGGTTTAAAGTATATATGCTTAGCCAAGTATGGTGGTGCATGCCTGTAATCCTGTTACTTGGGAGGCTAAGGCAGAAGGATTTCTGTGAATTTGAGGCCAGCCTGGGCTACATAGTGAGTTCAAGGACAGCTTGAACTACATAGACAGACCCTGCCTCAAAAAAAAAAAATCTCCAGGGCCTGGGATGTAGCTCAGTGGTAGAACCCATGACTAGCATGCATGGGGTTCTTGATTCACTTCACACACTGAAAAAATAAGTAAAAAGTCTTTATACATTACCAAATTTCCCACAGAGAAGAGGGAGATAAAACAGATCCTAGTTGAGAATCACTGGTTTACAGTACACAGATATGGGTGTGTTCTCGTAGTGGTGTGATTAGACTCAATACACTGGCTCAACAGTGGATCCAGAAGTCTTTTGGTTGTAGATGTCAAAATATGACAGTGTCCATAGATTTCCACGTATGTGGATAATTGGGCTGATACATAAACATTTTGTTTTATACCTGGCATGGTATATAGCTATAAGTATTTGGGTTAAAACTGGGCAAGTGAATAAATATCTTTGTTCCTCCCTGATGGTATGGCATTGCCTTCTTCCTTTGGCACTAGAAACAAGCTCAAACCAGGTGGGTATGTAGACCTGTTTGTATCTGGTAGATCATAAACCTCTGGCTTGTCTGGAATGGTGAGCAGGAGCTTATCGTGGAATCCCTTTGTGCCTGGTGTTCTAGATCCAATTCTGGTACAGCAGTTGCGCCGAACATACAAATATTTCAAAGATTATAGACAGGTGAGTAGGGGCCTGACCCATTCCCTATTCCTGTAGCCTGCAGCTCTGGCTTCTCTGCTGAACATACCTGTTCTCTTCCTCTCCTGCAGATGATCATTGAGCCCACCAGCCCTTGCCTTCTCCCAGACCCGCTGCAGGAGCCATACTACCAGCCACCATACACGCTCGTCCTGGAGCTCACTGGTGTCCTCTTGCACCCTGAGTGGTCGGTGTGTTCCAGGGAAAGCAGCGGGTTGGGGATGGACCTAGGCAGCCAGGTTGTAATGCTGTGGGATTGGCCTCAGCTCTGCTGTGTGATCGTGGGGAGGAGCCATCCCCTCGTACTGCCTCATTTTCCTCAGTACCCACTCTGTAGGATCTTCATGGGTGTGCCTTGGCCACAGGAAGTGTGCCAAAGCAATCAGCCCTTAACCAGATGTGGTGGCACATGCTTTTAATCCAGCTCTAGGAGGCCAAAGCAGGAGAAACACAAGTTTAAGTGCAGACTGGGCAAATTTAGACCCTCAAAATAAAAAAGGGGTGGGACTGTAGCTCAGTGCAAAGGGCCTGAATTCAGTTCCTAGTACTGCAAAGGAAGTTGTCAGCTCTTGTTTAGACTATCACAGCTCTTATGCTCCTGATTCCCCCAAGAGCAGAGAGAACCCCTGTTCTGGGAATCCCTCAAGCAGGGCCTGGGGCCTTTGGGGTCCTCTTGGCTTCAGTGTTTTGCTGTCCTCCCTGTCTCCCTAGCTGGCCACTGGCTGGAGGTTTAAGAAGCGCCCAGGCATTGAGACCTTGTTCCAGCAACTTGCCCCTTTGTATGAAATCGTCATCTTTACTTCAGAGACCGGCATGGTGAGGCTCCGGGGCACAGCAGACATGGCTGGTGTGACAGGTGTGCAGAACTGCAGGCCAGGTCCAGCTTGACCTGTTCTTGGTTCCTCCTAGACTGCATTTCCACTCATCGACAGTGTGGACCCTCACGGCTTCATCTCCTACCGCCTGTTTCGGGATGCTACAAGATACATGGATGGGCACCATGTTAAGGTGCCATGTCTGGGTTGCAGTGGGCTTTGAGGGTGGATTTAGGGCCACTAGCATTGTCTGAGAAAGGGCATCCAGTTTCAGTCCCATCTTCAACCCTGCTGTGGTTCTGCCCAGATTGAGTCGTCTCCATAGGACATGAGCCAGCTTCCAGTTTGGAGGGGTGTGCTTTAGGCCCTTCTTTCCCTAGAATCTGGAGAGGGGGAGTTGGGGAAAGTAGGCTCTTCCTAAAGAAGACAGTTGAGGGCCAGGGATTTAGCTTAGTCATTCTGCCTCCCGCCTTGAATGCTCAAGGACCCCAGTTTGATCTCTGGTACCAAAAAAAAAGAAGACAGTTGAGTTAGGCATGATGGCACACACCTGTAATCCCAGCATTCAAGAGTCTGAAGTAAGAGAACTTGCAGTTGCGAGAACTTGCAGTAGCGAGAACTTGTGGTAGCAAGTTCCAGGCCAGCCTGAACTACATAAGTGAGACCCTGTCTCAAAAAAAAAAAAAAAAGTCATCTAGGGCCCCAATGGGGTGGTGCGCATCTATAATTGCAGCGTTGTGAGAGGCTGAGTTTGAGCCCAGCCTGGGCCCTTAGCAACTGAGCAACAACCTGTTTTCAAATTTTTAAAAAAGGCTGGGGTGTGGCTCAGTACCATAACTGAGTGTTTCAGAGACTGTAATTGCCATAGCTGCTGTGAGCCTGTTTGAGGTTGGTTTGCTTTGAGATCTGTTCACATTAGGCCTCTGGCTCTGGCTACAAGTACCGACATGTCCAGGTGTCTTCTGGTTTCTGTGTGGCTCTCGATGGGCCTGGGTGTCTGTGTTGTTGGGGTTTCAGCAGTACATGGGCTGTGACCAGGGGATGGTGTGTGCCTCTCTACCCGTTTGACATGGCTCTTTGTCTGCACCTCCCTCTGAGGGTGAGAGGTTCTCACACCTGCAGTGTATCACAGTCACCTAGACCAGTGCCCATTTCCTTCTCAGAGTACCTCTGAGTGCACACTGTGGGGCCCTGGTCCTTGAGTGTGTGACTAGCACCCCAGCTCCCTGAGAAGTTGAGAGTGAGCTGGCGTGGTGATCACAGTGTGCATGATGCTGTGTGAGTGGGTTTGTGGCATTGGGGGCCCAGATGGTGACAAGACCCATCACTGCTTCCAGGACATTTCGTGTCTGAATCGGGACCCAGCCCGTGTGGTCATTGTGGACTGCAAGAAAGAAGCCTTCCGCTTACAGCCGTTCAATGGTGTTGCCCTGCGGCCCTGGGATGGCAACTCCGATGACCGGGTCTTGTTGGACCTGTCTGCCTTCCTTAAGAGTGAGACTGACCCCTGACCTCCTGACTCTGAGCCCAGCCCTTGATCTTCAAGACCATGACAGATGCTCAGTTCTGGGTTGTGGTTTAGCACCAGGTAGTCGAGGTGCAGGAGTCCACGAAGAGTTTCTGGAAAATCCAGTGCTCTTCAGGCACATTTGGGGGCTCTGGGGGAGTGTTCAAGGGAGTCATTTCAGAGCATCAAGAAGCATTCCAGGGAGTGCTGACCCCAGGTCTGGCCTTTACCCTGTGGGTGCACCTCCCTCCAGCCTCGGCATCCTGCTGACCCCCCTGTTGTGCCCGCAGCCATTGCACTGAATCAAGTGGAGGACGTCCGGACCGTGTTGGAGCACTATGCCTTGGAGGATGACCCGCTGGAGGCTTTCAAACAGCGGCAGAGCCAGCTTGAGCAGGTTGGGGCTCAGACCCCCACAGTGGGTGGCATTTGTGGGGCTCCCCAGGACTTACACAGCCTGTCTTATGCACTGGTGTAAACAGGGTGGGTTGGTCCTGCAACCTGTTCTCAGGGCGGAGTGATAAGTGCTGGGATGGTCTGAGAGAGGGCACTGTTGGTGGTCATTTGTTCTGGGGGCAGCGCATGGAGGTGGACTGAGGGTTTAGATCAAATCTTGAAAGAGGTATCTTAAGCCATGAGACTAAGGAGTTTACTGGTCTTGAAGGCCCTCTCCCCACCATTTTTGTTTTATTCCTTTGATTTTTTGAGATAGGGACTCACTATGTAGCCCAGGTTGGCCTTAAGCTTGCAGTCCTCCTGCCCCAGCCTTCTGAGTGCTGGTGTTAAAGATAGGCGCATCATGCCTGGGGACTGTAGCAATTGGAAGTGGGGCATAGAGTACAGATCGAGTCTGAGACAGGCCAGGGGTGTAGGCTAAGGCTGACCAGATTCTAGGTTGGGTTCCTGGGGGAAGGCTGGGGTCCTTAGCATCCAGACTAGGATTATGGGCCTCAAGGCTGGACCCCGGGGGTGCAGGACCATGTGATTTGGTGAAGGCAGTGGGGTTTGGGCTTGGCATCTCACTGTCATCCAGGTTGGGGTATAAGGTCTGCTATAGATCCCCAGGCTTAGAGGAGGGTGCCCTGGGATCTGGAGAAAGGGATTATGAGCATTAGGAGCTCAAAAGCTGCTGAGGTTCAGGGTTACAAACTCAGAGCCTGGCCCGTCCAGACTTTGGAGCCTGGGCCCGGGGACTCGGATTGACCCTTGTCAGTGTCTTCCCTGGGAGCGAGGGGCCAGATCCCCCTGTGTGGGCTGGTGGTGTTAGTTTAGGGAGGGGAGTCTGGGCTAAAGGAACAGTGGCTTCCTGGTTGAGGGCTGGGAGTCTGGAAGGAGGCTCTGCCCTCTGTGCTGACCCTCCTCCTCCTTCTGTCTGCCGGCCTCAGGAGGAGCAGCAGCGCCTGGCTGAGCTCTCCAAGTCCAACAAGCAGAACCTCTTCTTCAGCTCTCTCACCAGCCGCTTGTGGCCTCGTTCTAAACAGCCCTGACTTCTGGGCCTCCTCAAACTCAGTGCCTGGGTCTCCTGGTGCTCCAGGGCTCCCAGACCCAGGTTGGGGCAGCCACAGATCCAATAAAGTGCATCCCAGATGACACAACTCCAGTGTCCGGAGCATCTCCAGGTGGGGCGTTGGGGTGAGGTCCTGCAGCGGCTGACCAGCTGCCAAGTACAGTGGGTGCTGCTTTGTTGGATCGGGGTGATGCTGAATCCTGGCCTGGGAATCTGAAAACCTGAGTCTCTGCTTGGCTGTGTCTTCCCATAAGTCGTGTGATTTGCAAAAAGTGCATCTCCCTTCTTGGCTGCACATTCCTTGTGGAAAGGTGAAGAGAGAGGGTTTTAAAGACAGACAGCTGCATGGAATGGAAGTGAAGTGAGCTCAGCTGTACTCTGGTGGACCAGTGATCAGCGCATCTCACAAGAGCAGCTGCTGTTCAGCTCTAGACTGCTGTGGCTGCAGTCATTTGGTCTCCTAGTTTTCTATAACAAAGCAGAAATTGAGATTTGTATTATTTCATTTTTATTTATGTATTTGTTTGTTTTGTAATTGTTTAATTTTTGAGGCAGGGTCTCACTGTGTTGCATAGGCTGCTGTCAAACAGGCCTCATGATCCTCCTGCCTCAGCCTCCTGAGGAGCTGAGAGGACAGGTGTGCTGTCATGCCCAGCTAGAAATTAGGATTTGCTCTTTTCATTTATTTACTCTTTGCCGTGCCAGGGTTGGAACCAGGGCCTTGTGCATGCTAGACAAGGGCTGTGGCATTGAGCAACACCTCAGCCCACCTCTCCTTGTTTTTGTGTTGGTCCCTGACTAAACCCGCTGACTGGAGCAGCACTTGGCAGTGTCACTGTCTGTGCCTGTGCTGTTCAGTACGGTGACCACCTTCCACATGGGGGTAATAGTCGACGTGTAGCTAATGTAACAAAACTGAAAATTGTTTTTGCAGTGGTGGAAACTGTACCCAACGGTACTCTACTGAGTTACATTTCCAGTCATTTCTATTTTTTGACACAGAGTCTGAGTTGCCCAGGCTGCCCTTGAACTTGTACTCCTCCAGTTTGAGCCCCTCAAGTACCTGGGATTAGAGACGTGCACCACTGTACCTGGCATGACCTGAATTTATTATTTTTTGTGCTACTGGGGATTGAACCTGGGGCCTTTGCACGGAGCTACATCCCCAGCTGTTGTTTATTTTGAGGCAGGGTTTTGCTAAGTTGCTAAGTTTTGCTCTCAAAGCTCTGATCCTCCTCCTTCAGCCTCCCAGAGTGCTGGGACGACAGGCACATGCAACCATGTCCAGCTCTGAATTTTAAAAATTTAAACACACATCTCCAGGCTCTCACATTGGACGGCATAGCTGTGTTAAGAGTACAGATTCTGTACCAGTGGTAGTGAAGCTATGGTGTGCTGTTATCACTGAGAGCTCTAAAAGGTTCACCATCGCTGTTCTAGGCTGTCCATGTTTAAACCCAAGCTTTGCCTTCCTGGCGGTTGTGTGACCATGGGCAAATTACTCCACCTCACATTGCCTCAGTTCCTACATCTATGAAGTAATGGTTTCTCTAGCCTTGGCTTGAGGGCTAAGGCCCTCTCCTGTAAGCACTCAAGGGTAACTTCATGAACCTTAGGTGAGACATATCTTGGCCTCAGTTGCCTCATCTCTAGAATGGTTGCCAGGAATAATGAGGTAACCTGTACCCCAACTGTATGTGCACACAAGGAGTCTGCTGTTCCTAGGCCATATTGAGTGTTTCACATTGAAATAGCCTGGTTCTGGGCCGGGGATTTAGCTCAGTGGTTCTGGTGCCTGCCTCGCAAGCGCAAGGACCTGAGTTCGATCCCTGGTAACCCCCCCCCAAAAAAGAAATACCCTGGTTCTTTCTTTAGGGGAGTAGGTACTAGGGATTGAACCCAGGGCCTTCACACTGAGCTGTGTCCTATCTGACCACCACCCCTTTTTAATACTTCATTTTGGCTGAGTTGCCCAGGCAGGGCTTGAGCTTACAGCCCTCCTGCTCCAGCCTCCCATAGTACTGGGGCTGTGGGAGTAGTACGTGGTTTGGAGCTTTTTTTACTTGAACTGGCTGCCACACAAGCCTCGTCACTCTGGTCAGCACCAAGTGCTAGTACTGATAAGTATTTTTAAAAGACTTTCCCTAGTATTTCATAAGATCATTAAAATACATTTGAAACCATGGGTCAGATTGAACTTGTGCACTGTAGATTGTTGAAAGGGCTCAGAAGTGTCTGCAGAGAATGAAAATCTGTATCATAACTTCCAACCCTGGGAGCTGTGTCCTGCAGAGAGGTGTCCCCATGTCTTCAGGGTGTCCCCTAAATGGGGCAGGTTGGGCATCAAGGAAGGGCCATGTTTGGTGGAAATTGTCCTAATGGGAAGCAGAGGTGCAGATGAAGCTTTTGTGTTTGTAGAATGTGGTCCTGGGGAGTGCGCCATGGACAGGGAGGGGACACTAGCAGTTAGCTGAGATGACACTGCCCCAAGGAACCAGAGAAACCTTTCACATGTAGCTCAGGCCTGTTGGCTCGCCAGGGCATGAAAGAAAGTCTGTCTGCTGGCCCTTGGGGATTACGGCTGTGGCACTCTGGGTGGTTCAGGCTTCAGTGCCCACTGGGCTCTCAGATCTCCCTCCACCTTGGTGCTGTCGGGCCTCACGTGCTAGAAGCTGGCAAAAGGGAGAAGAGGCTTTGACACGCACATGGGCTCTGAGACAGTGAGACATGGCCTAGGGTGTCTACAGTTTTCTGGGCACTGGCTTCAGGGTGTCATACAGTGTCTGATGGGCACAGGCAGGATTGTGCCAGCGTTAGGGCATCCCCAGCAGGTTCTGAATTCCCTGGTCCCACTGCGCAGGTGCCCTGTGGCCCTCGGTAAGGTCTTTGCATCTGCTCCCTCATCCATAAGAGCTTAATACTAGTTCCTCTTCATTCACATTCACATGTGTGAGGGAGCCAGGACTTCTGCCCCCTCTGTGCACTGGGGTGCAGCAGTGAATGAACAGGATAGAAAGCTGAGTCTGTTGAGCTGATGTTCCCAGCAGAGGCAGACAATGCTCAAGTACCTCTTGGTAATAAATCCATAAGGAAAAATATGGTGAGGTAACAGTGGTTTGGGGGCTTGGATGGAATTGTCAAGGAAGGCCTCTTGGGAACATGTGTTTCAGCACAGCCCAGGAGGAAAGGAGAAAGCAAGCCGTGGGGATATCCAAGTGTGCCAGGTGGGCTCACCTCAGGGCTTTTGCACTTGTTCCTGCCACCAGAGGGCTTTCCTTCCAGATCTCTGGTTCCTTCCCTTCCCTCTAGGTCTCAGCTGTTACCACTTACTTTAGTGTGGCCTTCTATGTTTTCCTTTTCTCTCCTTTTTTTTTTTGAGACAGGGTCTCACTGTGTAGTTGAGACTGACCACCTGGAGCTCACTATGTAGCCCAAGCTGGTTCAACTCAACAGCAATCCTCCTGCCTCAGCCTCCTGAGTGCTGCAATTACAGGCATGTTCCACTACGCCCAGCTGCCTTCTATGTTTTCTAAGGTCATCTTCTAAGGAAAAAGTCCTAAACAGCCAAAAAGATGCCCAGAAATCCCTTAAGGTGCACTCTACACATAGGAGACACAAGAGAGTCTTGTACGTCACCCTTATACCTGACACAAACACCCTTATGAAGGCTTTATCAGTGCAAGGAAGGAAATCCAGGGCAAGGCTGGCTAGTTTTATTTTAATTAGGGAGTACTCAAGCTCATATGTTAGGCAAGAACTGTACCACTAGGACACATCCCTAACCCTTTTTAAATTTTTGAGGCAGGGTTTTGCTGTTGCCCAAGCTGGCCGCGAACTTGTGATCCTCTTGAAGCAGCCTCCTGAGTAGTTAGGGTCATAGACGTGCATCATTGGGTCCAGCTGAAATAGTCGGGGAAGTCTCAGACCTGGAATCTATAATCCATAGTTATCTAAGGCAGGAAGGTACCTCAGCCAGTGCCAGGCCTACCTTTCTCAGTGATTTGGGTCCACAAGGACTGGCTGAAACCCTCGGGACCCAGAACCTATCTGACTAGGAGGGATGTGGAACAACAGCCCTGCAACATCAGCCTTAGAAGCTTGTGAGATATTTTGAAAGTACTGGGGAGCCGTTGGAGAGTCTATCCAAGAGGATGTGGTCTGATTAGTGTTTAGGAAAACCCCGTATGTCAGAATGGTCAGGGTCAGAGGGGCGGGGCCGTGGGAACTCAGAGGAGGTGCCGGATCCCCTTGGGGAGGGCTCCTAAGGCAGGAGCCTGTGAGATTCCCCATGAGCTGACCTAGGCCTCTCCTTGCTCAGCTTAGAACCCAGGACTCCGAGTCCTCTTAGGGAGCCAGAGAAAATTCCTTAGACTAAAGTTTCATTCATTGAAGTAGCGAGCATTCCTGTATGCCTGGCCCTGCTGGCCTCTGCAGAACAAGTATGAACATAAAAATTTCCCCTGGGCCAGGGATTTGGCTCAGTGGTTCAGGCACCCGCCTCGCAAGCGCAAGAGCCGTAGTTCGATCCCCAGTACAAAAAACAAAATAAAAAAATTCCCCTAAAATCACCAGCCTCTTATTAGTGTTACGTTTCTTTACTCTGGAGATGAAAAATAGTTTCCTCCGTCTAACGGGCTTTGCCCGGTGCCTGGCACACAGCATGAGGGGTCCTGGAACATCTGCTCCTAACTAGCTTTATTTGTCGTGGTCCTGGATTACTAGGGAGCTTCTGGCGGCCTCGAGGTGCCCCCATTCATCCTGGAGTTGGGGAGCGGCTTGGGCCCCTGGTACGTGCGGACGAATTTCCGGCCCGTTTGCTCTTCACACCTTGAGACCAAAAGGGCAGTGGCAGGGTCTCACTGTGTTGCATAGGCTGCTGTCAAACAGGCCTCATGATCCTCCTGCCTCAGCCTCCTGAGGAGCTGAGAGGACAGGTGTGCTGTCATGCCCAGCTAGAAATTAGGATTTGCTCTTTTCATTTATTTACTCTTTGCCGTGCCAGGGTTGGAACCAGGGCCTTGTGCATGCTAGACAAGGGCTGTGGCATTGAGCAACACCTCAGCCCACCTCTCCTTGTTTTTGTGTTGGTCCCTGACTAAACCCGCTGACTGGAGCAGCACTTGGCAGTGTCACTGTCTGTGCCTGTGCTGTTCAGTACGGTGACCACCTTCCACATGGGGGTAATAGTCGACGTGTAGCTAATGTAACAAAACTGAAAATTGTTTTTGCAGTGGTGGAAACTGTACCCAACGGTACTCTACTGAGTTACATTTCCAGTCATTTCTATTTTTTGACACAGAGTCTGAGTTGCCCAGGCTGCCCTTGAACTTGTACTCCTCCAGTTTGAGCCCCTCAAGTACCTGGGATTAGAGACGTGCACCACTGTACCTGGCATGACCTGAATTTATTATTTTTTGTGCTACTGGGGATTGAACCTGGGGCCTTTGCACGGAGCTACATCCCCAGCTGTTGTTTATTTTGAGGCAGGGTTTTGCTAAGTTGCTAAGTTTTGCTCTCAAAGCTCTGATCCTCCTCCTTCAGCCTCCCAGAGTGCTGGGACGACAGGCACATGCAACCATGTCCAGCTCTGAATTTTAAAAATTTAAACACACATCTCCAGGCTCTCACATTGGACGGCATAGCTGTGTTAAGAGTACAGATTCTGTACCAGTGGTAGTGAAGCTATGGTGTGCTGTTATCACTGAGAGCTCTAAAAGGTTCACCATCGCTGTTCTAGGCTGTCCATGTTTAAACCCAAGCTTTGCCTTCCTGGCGGTTGTGTGACCATGGGCAAATTACTCCACCTCACATTGCCTCAGTTCCTACATCTATGAAGTAATGGTTTCTCTAGCCTTGGCTTGAGGGCTAAGGCCCTCTCCTGTAAGCACTCAAGGGTAACTTCATGAACCTTAGGTGAGACATATCTTGGCCTCAGTTGCCTCATCTCTAGAATGGTTGCCAGGAATAATGAGGTAACCTGTACCCCAACTGTATGTGCACACAAGGAGTCTGCTGTTCCTAGGCCATATTGAGTGTTTCACATTGAAATAGCCTGGTTCTGGGCCGGGGATTTAGCTCAGTGGTTCTGGTGCCTGCCTCGCAAGCGCAAGGACCTGAGTTCGATCCCTGGTAACCCCCCCCCAAAAAAGAAATACCCTGGTTCTTTCTTTAGGGGAGTAGGTACTAGGGATTGAACCCAGGGCCTTCACACTGAGCTGTGTCCTATCTGACCACCACCCCTTTTTAATACTTCATTTTGGCTGAGTTGCCCAGGCAGGGCTTGAGCTTACAGCCCTCCTGCTCCAGCCTCCCATAGTACTGGGGCTGTGGGAGTAGTACGTGGTTTGGAGCTTTTTTTACTTGAACTGGCTGCCACACAAGCCTCGTCACTCTGGTCAGCACCAAGTGCTAGTACTGATAAGTATTTTTAAAAGACTTTCCCTAGTATTTCATAAGATCATTAAAATACATTTGAAACCATGGGTCAGATTGAACTTGTGCACTGTAGATTGTTGAAAGGGCTCAGAAGTGTCTGCAGAGAATGAAAATCTGTATCATAACTTCCAACCCTGGGAGCTGTGTCCTGCAGAGAGGTGTCCCCATGTCTTCAGGGTGTCCCCTAAATGGGGCAGGTTGGGCATCAAGGAAGGGCCATGTTTGGTGGAAATTGTCCTAATGGGAAGCAGAGGTGCAGATGAAGCTTTTGTGTTTGTAGAATGTGGTCCTGGGGAGTGCGCCATGGACAGGGAGGGGACACTAGCAGTTAGCTGAGATGACACTGCCCCAAGGAACCAGAGAAACCTTTCACATGTAGCTCAGGCCTGTTGGCTCGCCAGGGCATGAAAGAAAGTCTGTCTGCTGGCCCTTGGGGATTACGGCTGTGGCACTCTGGGTGGTTCAGGCTTCAGTGCCCACTGGGCTCTCAGATCTCCCTCCACCTTGGTGCTGTCGGGCCTCACGTGCTAGAAGCTGGCAAAAGGGAGAAGAGGCTTTGACACGCACATGGGCTCTGAGACAGTGAGACATGGCCTAGGGTGTCTACAGTTTTCTGGGCACTGGCTTCAGGGTGTCATACAGTGTCTGATGGGCACAGGCAGGATTGTGCCAGCGTTAGGGCATCCCCAGCAGGTTCTGAATTCCCTGGTCCCACTGCGCAGGTGCCCTGTGGCCCTCGGTAAGGTCTTTGCATCTGCTCCCTCATCCATAAGAGCTTAATACTAGTTCCTCTTCATTCACATTCACATGTGTGAGGGAGCCAGGACTTCTGCCCCCTCTGTGCACTGGGGTGCAGCAGTGAATGAACAGGATAGAAAGCTGAGTCTGTTGAGCTGATGTTCCCAGCAGAGGCAGACAATGCTCAAGTACCTCTTGGTAATAAATCCATAAGGAAAAATATGGTGAGGTAACAGTGGTTTGGGGGCTTGGATGGAATTGTCAAGGAAGGCCTCTTGGGAACATGTGTTTCAGCACAGCCCAGGAGGAAAGGAGAAAGCAAGCCGTGGGGATATCCAAGTGTGCCAGGTGGGCTCACCTCAGGGCTTTTGCACTTGTTCCTGCCACCAGAGGGCTTTCCTTCCAGATCTCTGGTTCCTTCCCTTCCCTCTAGGTCTCAGCTGTTACCACTTACTTTAGTGTGGCCTTCTATGTTTTCCTTTTCTCTCCTTTTTTTTTTTGAGACAGGGTCTCACTGTGTAGTTGAGACTGACCACCTGGAGCTCACTATGTAGCCCAAGCTGGTTCAACTCAACAGCAATCCTCCTGCCTCAGCCTCCTGAGTGCTGCAATTACAGGCATGTTCCACTACGCCCAGCTGCCTTCTATGTTTTCTAAGGTCATCTTCTAAGGAAAAAGTCCTAAACAGCCAAAAAGATGCCCAGAAATCCCTTAAGGTGCACTCTACACATAGGAGACACAAGAGAGTCTTGTACGTCACCCTTATACCTGACACAAACACCCTTATGAAGGCTTTATCAGTGCAAGGAAGGAAATCCAGGGCAAGGCTGGCTAGTTTTATTTTAATTAGGGAGTACTCAAGCTCATATGTTAGGCAAGAACTGTACCACTAGGACACATCCCTAACCCTTTTTAAATTTTTGAGGCAGGGTTTTGCTGTTGCCCAAGCTGGCCGCGAACTTGTGATCCTCTTGAAGCAGCCTCCTGAGTAGTTAGGGTCATAGACGTGCATCATTGGGTCCAGCTGAAATAGTCGGGGAAGTCTCAGACCTGGAATCTATAATCCATAATTATCTAAGGCAGGAAGGTACCTCAGCCAGTGCCAGGCCTACCTTTCTCAGTGATTTGGGTCCACAAGGACTGGCTGAAACCCTCGGGACCCAGAACCTATCTGACTAGGAGGGATGTGGAACAACAGCCCTGCAACATCAGCCTTAGAAGCTTGTGAGATATTTTGAAAGTACTGGGGAGCCGTTGGAGAGTCTATCCAAGAGGATGTGGTCTGATTAGTGTTTAGGAAAACCCCGTATGTCAGAATGGTCAGGGTCAGAGGGGCGGGGCCGTGGGAACTCAGAGGAGGTGCCGGATCCCCTTGGGGAGGGCTCCTAAGGCAGGAGCCTGTGAGATTCCCCATGAGCTGACCTAGGCCTCTCCTTGCTCAGCTTAGAACCCAGGACTCCGAGTCCTCTTAGGGAGCCAGAGAAAATTCCTTAGACTAAAGTTTCATTCATTGAAGTAGCGAGCATTCCTGTATGCCTGGCCCTGCTGGCCTCTGCAGAACAAGTATGAACATAAAAATTTCCCCTGGGCCAGGGATTTGGCTCAGTGGTTCAGGCACCCGCCTCGCAAGCGCAAGAGCCGTAGTTCGATCCCCAGTACAAAAAACAAAATAAAAAAATTCCCCTAAAATCACCAGCCTCTTATTAGTGTTACGTTTCTTTACTCTGGAGATGAAAAATAGTTTCCTCCGTCTAACGGGCTTTGCCCGGTGCCTGGCACACAGCATGAGGGGTCCTGGAACATCTGCTCCTAACTAGCTTTATTTGTCGTGGTCCTGGATTACTAGGGAGCTTCTGGCGGCCTCGAGGTGCCCCCATTCATCCTGGAGTTGGGGAGCGGCTTGGGCCCCTGGTACGTGCGGACGAATTTCCGGCCCGTTTGCTCTTCACACCTTGAGACCAAAAGGGCAGCCCCTCTGCAGGCGCGGGGGAGGGGCGCGCCGCCGGGCAGATGGCGTCATTTACATACAGCTGGGCGTCCCCTCCGCAGCGTCTGCGCGAGGCGGCCGGCGAGACCAGGCATCTGGTCCTGCGGGGCTGGGACGGTGGCTTTGTTTTGGGGAAGAGGAACACGCGGGCAAGCGCACACACAAGGGTCCACAAAGAACCCCGGGTCTTCATGCATTCACTCACAGCTACTCACATACCCAACACACGCACACACACACACACACACACGCTTGCGCACACTGCCAGCTAGAGGCACCTGCACAGATGACAAAGTCACAGGTTCAGAAGGCTATACACGGTGTTTGTTTCAGGATCGCACATAAACACATGCACACAGGGCAGCCACACAGTCCCACAACCTCAGAATGTCACACAGTCGTGAGGTCGCCGTCACGTCCCGTTGCCCACTCAGGTGTACACACACAACGATTCCAGGCACGTGTTGAGTCACGTACACACAAAATCCTAAAATCATGTGTAATCTCCCACACATCCTCCCGGACGCCACCCGTACCCAGTCTGCTACAGCTACACACAGGGCCACATGCTGGCTACAGAGCGGTGCACACGGTCTCCAAGTTGCTCCCGCACGCCCCCTTCCCGAGACCCTCTCCCCTTGGTCCCCAGGAACCAGGAGGCTGCCTGAAGGGGCGGGGCCGACCCCTCAGATATAAAGCCCGGGAGCCAGCAGCTGCGACTCCGGAGACCCCCCCGAAAGGCCATGGTTTGCCTGCGGATGTCCCGTGTCCTGTCCCAGTCGGTGTTCCTGGTGCTCCTTCTCCTTCCCCAGGTCAGAGCTGGGCGGGAGACGAAATGGGAAGGACTAAGTGGGGGTGGGAGTGTGACGCGCAGTTCCTGGGGAGGGCGCGCGGGGCGGCCGACGTCTGGGTCCGTGGCTCCTTCACCCCGGCTCCCTTTCTGCCCAGGCGCATCCTGCGGGTGTCTTCGAGCTGCAGATCCATTCTTTCGGGCCAGGCCCGGGCCCAGGGCTCCCGCGGTCCCCCTGCAGTGCTAGGGGCTCCTGCCGCC
>NW_022900931.1:59038877-59040852 GCF_012274545.1 Fukomys damarensis
CCGCTGCCCGACCGCCTCATGCGCGTGCCCTTCCGGGACGCCTGGCCGGTGAGCCCAGGCCTGGGGCATCCCGTGTGCTTGGCGCCTAACCCTGCCACCCAAATCTCGATCTCCTTCTTGTCTCTATTCAGCTCCAGCATTACCTTCCAAATCCTCTCTCCCATCCCCACAACCCCAAAAGCACAGAGGTGAACAGGGCAGAATTTGAACTCTAGGCCCTTGTCTTAAGGGCAGGTGACTTCATTTTTCCAACCTGTGTTTCCTCAGCTGTGAAATGGAACTATCCCGGTACCTTATGCCAACCCCATTGTCTTGAAGTGCTTACCACATAGCGCCTGTCAAGGAAAGCCAAGGATTTATTCTTTCCCTGGGCCACCCCCACCCCGGCAATTGTCCTTCACCTGCTCAGTCCCCAGATTGGGCTGTCCATCTCCCTGATGGTTTTCATGGAGCATTTGCCCTCACCACCGTCTTCCATTCCCTCTTCCCCCTTCTCCACTCCACCAGGGCACCTTCTCCCTCACCGTGGAAACCTGGCGGGAGGAGCTGGGAGAGCAGGTGGGAGGTGAGTGTCTTCAGGTTGGGACTGTGGTGGGGGGAGGGGCCCAAGGAGACCCCGAAGGGATGGGATTGCTGGGCCTTAGCTGTCATCACAGTTCCTGGGCTGTGCCACTGGGTGCAGACAGTTTTAGGGCTCTGGATGTCTCAGGCATAGAAATGTCCTGTACCAGATGTAGAGTCCTCAATCCTAGTACAGACGAGCAGCTCAGAAATCAATATGCTCCAAATTAGAAACTTTTTCTTTTTGGTGCTGGGAATGGAACCCAGAACCTCCTGCATGCTAGACCAGTGCTTTACCACTGAGCTATACTTTTTGAACTCTGACATGATTGCCACTTGTGAAAATTCAACCGCTGACTTCATGGGATGTGGTGTAGTCAAAAGCAGGTACACTTGAGGGGGGGCGTGGTGGCACCCGTCTGTAATCCCAGCAGGGGGGAGGCTGAGGCAGGAGGAGTGCTTCGAGTTCAAGGCTAGAGTGGACTACATAGCTGGATGCTGTCTCCAAAACAAAACAAAAAAGTTTTTGTTATCAGTACACACCTGATTTTGAGAGCCCAGGTTGCAGTATGAGCTACTTGTGGCTACTCTGTGAAACTGCCATCTTGTCCACACAGAGGTCCCAGGGATCCCTGTGGGATGTGGCAGCTTCACCAGGGAGAATCCTGAGCAAAGGCGTCAGGATACGGGGTGATCTTATCCTTTGCCTGAGAACTTGCTGGGTAAGCCCACAGTGGGGTTCTGTCACCATTTTGGTGTAGAAAGCACCTATGCACACCATGTTGGAGTGCAGCACCCTCGTTGTGGGGAGTGTGTCACCCCCTAGTATCCCAGGGTCTCAGGCAACATGGGTAATTTGTGGTCTAGAAATTGGGGTCCCTGTCACCATTCTGCTAGAGGAAGACCTTGAGGCATGATTTGGATGTGTTATGACCTCACTCAGGAGATATGTTACTGCCCTTTGTGCACGAAGACGTATCCAATGTCACAGGGCATTTGCAGACTTTTTCCTTCTCTCCTTTTGATTCCTGTGCTTGGAACTTAGGACCTTTGCACTGAGCCACACATCTATCCTTTAATTTTACTTTTTGAGACAGTGTCTTGCTAAATTGCCCAGTGTAGGCTTGCATTTGCGATTTTCCTGCCTCAGCCTCTCAGAGTTCTTGTATTACAGGCGTGTGCCACCACTTCACAAATACACAAAGATTCTGGGACAAGTAAGAGTACTACAGTTGCTATGAGACATATTACCACGGTGATGGAGTTTATACCCTTGCTAAGGAGGGTAATTGCCATTCTCCCCTCCGGGTCAGATGACACCCCCCAAGCGGTCCAAAAGTGTGTTTCGGGTTTACCGTAAGGGGCGGAGCGAGAGCAAGCCGCCGCGCTCCGTTCTGTCCCGAGACCAGAATTG
>NW_022900931.1:59041004-59041647 GCF_012274545.1 Fukomys damarensis
CGCGCGCGCTGTGAGCCTCCTGCCGTGGGGGCTGCTTGTGCGCGCCTGTGTCGTTCGCGTAGCGCCCCCTCGCGGTGCGGTCCGGGACTACGACCCTGCGCGCCGTTCGAAGACCAGTGCGAGGACCAGCGTGAGTTTGGCGTTCAACCCCGTCCGGTTTCTTGATCCCGACCCTGCTTTGCTTCACTCGCAGCTCAGTCGTCCCCCATCACTCAGCTACCTTCTTCAGGGAATTGGGGACCCTGAGCCTCTCCCTAGCACCATCATGGGCTCGGCCCCCTCCCGTCATCCATCTATCACCTCTGAGGAACCTGAGGACCCTAGCCTTCTCTTGTAGGCCTGCCTGATGCTCCAGCCTCCTTCCCTCTTCCAATCACCTTTCTTGTTCCAGATAGGAACTTAACACGCTTCCCATGTTGGTACCCTGTTTCCTCCCCTAACCAATACCCACTTTGTCGAAGAGCTCAAAGGTCTTCTAGTTCTGGAGCCTTCCTACTTGGGCTCCAGAGCCTCCGAAACTTCTCCCCATCTCCCTTTCCCCAGCATCCTCTTGTCCCCAAAGGCTCCTGCCTCCTCCCTCCCTGAGACTGCAGGCCAGAATCCACTACTTTTTTTTTTTTTTTTTTTTTTTTTTTTTTTTTTT
>NW_022900931.1:59041858-59044832 GCF_012274545.1 Fukomys damarensis
TTTTTTTTTTTTTTTTTTTTTTTTTTGTACTGGGGATTGAATTTGGGACTTTGCACTTGTGAGGAAGGGGGCAGAACCACTGAGCTAAACCCCTGGCCCCTTTCATTGCTTTTTAAAGCTTGGATCCCTCACCCCACCTAGGGTTCCTCAGACCAGACCTTTTAGAGCTTTCAAAGATAACATACAGCCCACTGTGGCACATGTGCAGAAGGTTCACCACCACTACCTCAGACCCTTCCTAAGTTTCAGAGTACTACCCAGCCCCCCGGGACTTGGCATGTCCTCCTAGTTAAGTCATATTCTCCCCCCAGCCGAGTCATATGTTCCTAAATCTCTGCCAACCCAAGACCCTTCCACCTTCCCTGCAAGGCCTGGGGTCCCTCCCCAAATTCTCTCCAGACTCGGATTTGGGAACCCTCACCCCATCCTCCTTCCACAAACAGACTCAAGATGAACAGGCCTGGGTTCAGATCTTCACTCCTTTTCTTCCTAGCAGTGTGTTTTACCTTGCTCCTCTGGGCTTCAGTTTCCAGGTCTGTAAACTCGGGCTTCTGCAATACCTTTGAGCCCAAAAGGTTATCTCACAAGGACAAGTTTTGGTGGCATGTGGTGAGCACTCAGAACCTTTCTGCTCACAGTCTCCTGACCCTGGCCTTCTCCCTCGTCTCTCTCCCCCACCTCTCCCTTCCCTGCAGCCATATGCTTAGCAGGCTGCAGCCCCGAGCACGGCTTCTGTGAGCAGCCCGATGAGTGCCAGTGCCTGGAGGGCTGGACTGGGCCCCTCTGCACTGTTCCTGTCTCAACCAGCAGCTGCCTTGGACCCCGGGGCCCACCCTCTGTTACCGATGGATGCCTCGCACCTGGGCCTGGACCTTGTGACGGGAACCCGTGTGCCAACGGGGGCAGCTGCAGTGTCAGTATCCCCTCTCCTGCTTTGTCCTGAGCTCCCAGTTCCCTGGGGATCCCTGAGACACTGCCTTGCGGGGTGCGTCTGGGATTAGCTATCAAGGAAGACTTCTCAAAGGTGGCCAGCCTGCATGTGGGGACTTGAAGTAGGATTCGGTGATGGAGATGAGACTCAGGAGCAAAGACTGGGTGGGCGGCACTGGAAGGTGCTAGAGGGGGAACGAGGAGCCTTTTGCTGCTTCCCAAGGGAGGGCTGGGGAGGGGATGTGGTGGAGACATCAGAGGCTTCCTGGGGTGGGCCCGGCCACTGGGGTTTGTGCAGCCTAGATCCAGGCCTGCCAAGTAGAATTTGTCTACATGGCCAGCTCCAGGAAGGCAGGCAAGCAGGTGGCATTAGGTTGGTACAGGCCAGCCGTGGGGGCGGCCTTTCTACTCCTGAACCTCCTCTCTGCAGGTCAGTTACTGTGCAGAGGAGGATCTTGGAGTGGGGCAAGGGGCGGCCCAGGAGGAGTCCAGACAAAGCCCCTGCACACTGGGATTTGGGGTTAAAACCTGGCTTGGGGGGAGGATGGGCTTTTGCTCCAAGGAAATGCCTGTCCCAAACCCTCTTGCCCCTGCCCAGGAGACGCCCAGCTCCTTTGAGTGCGCCTGTCCCCAGGGCTTCTATGGGTTACGGTGTGAGGTGAGCGGTGTGACCTGTGCCGACGGACCTTGCTTCAATGGCGGCTTGTGTGTTGGGGGCGCCGATCCGGACTCTGCCTACATCTGCCACTGCCCACCCGGCTTCCAAGGCTCCAACTGTGAGAAGAGGGTAGACCGGTGCAGCCTGCAGCCCTGTCAGAATGGTGAGGCCGGGAGGCCAGAGCAGTGAGGGGTGCGGGTGGGAGGCTTTTTTGCATGTGGGAGTCCTGGCTTTCCACCCCTCCTTTCTCTGCCTAGCCCATTTGTTCTGTAAAGTGGATAGAGGATGCTCCCTACCTTGTAAGTATTTACTGAGCATTTACCGTGTGACAGGTCTTAACCTAGGCGCTGCAAGGAATGAGACAGAAAAATCCCTGCCCTCTTGCGGCAGAGATGGTGGGAATGTGCCTGGTGTGCTCTGGGTCAGCAGGGAGGCCAGTGTGGCTGGAGCAGAGGGCGGGGGAGAGACGGAGAGATGAGGTCAGGCATGTGGCAGGGCAGATCCTGCGGGACTTTTTTTGGTACTGGGGATTGAACTCAGGTCCTTGTGCTTGTGATGCAGGTGGTGGCACCACTGAGCTAAATCCCTGGTCCTGCTGCAGGACTCTTGTTTTCACCCAAAGAGAAATGGAGACATAGGGAGGTTCTGAGCAGAGGAAGGGCTGATCTTGCATAGGAGTTGAAAGATTAAATGAGATCTTAAACGCTAAAGGCTTGGCCCAGTCGTGCAAGTGGATGTAATGATTCCCCACTCACAGAGTGCTCTCTCTGGGCTGACTGGTACTGGGGACATAGCAGTGACCAGGTCATCTGCAGACCCTGCCCTCCTCGGGGTGCCAGCAGCTACCTTTGCCCCACGGCTCATCGCCTGCCCATCCTTAGAGCCCAAAACGGGCAGGGCTGTGAGGGGGGAGCCACAGGGCAAATGGGCATGGCCGGCGCAGTCGGGGATGGGATGGAAGAAAAGTCAAGTAGACTTCTTGGAGGAAAGGGCATCTATGTAGACTTGAAGGGTGAACTAGTCAAGACAGAAGGTGTTGAAAAGACGAAGGAAAGGAGGGGTGCAGTCTAGGGCAAAAGCCAAGTAGTTCAAAGACGTAGTTCTGGAAGCTGTTAACTGTTAGTATGATTGAAGGCAAGAGAAAGAGCCAGAGAGGTGACGCAGAATGACTTAAAGATTTCATCAGGTAGGGCCGGGGATTGAGCTCAGTGGTTCCAGTGCCTGCCTCACAAGTGCAAGGACCCAGGAAAACTCTTGAGTTGGAGAGTGGGGACCTCGGGCGGGGACCCCAGGGCTCCAAACGGGCGGAGGGGCGCCTCTAACGCCCCCATCCCCACAGGCGGGCTTTGCCTGGACCTGGGCCACGCGCTGCGCTGCCGCTGCAGA
>NW_022900931.1:59045143-59053855 GCF_012274545.1 Fukomys damarensis
TACATGGGCGCGCGATGCGAATTCCCGGTTCACCCCAACGGCGCAGACGACGGCGCAGGCGCGTTGCCTGCGGCCTCCTCGGACCTCAGGCAGGCGGATCCCCAGCGCTTCCTTCTGCCGCCGGCTTTGGCACTACTGGTGGCCGCGGGCCTGGCTGGCGTCGTGCTCTTGATGATCCACCTGCGCCGTGGCCCTGGCCGGGATACTGGTTCTCGCTTGCTGGCGGGGACCCCGGAGCCGTCAGTTCACGCGCTCCCTGATGCACTCAACAACCTGAGGACGCAGGAGGGCTCCGGGGATAGCCCGAGGTGAGGGCCACAGACCTGTGCCTCGTCGCTATTGGCTGCTTGCAGCCAGCGCCGTGTTTCTTCGATGCATCTTCCTGATTGGATCCTCCTGTACCCCGTGCTGTACCCTTCATTCGGGTTGGGTCTGTCCGGAATTTCTTTTCCTGCCTGTGGGTTCTCCTTCCTTGCTAGGTGGGGGAAAACAATATCTGAAAATACAAAATCTGGATCCTTCCTTCCGCAGCTCGACAGGAGATTGGAGTCGCCCGGAAGATGGAGACTCTCGAACAATTTACGTCATATCATCTCCTTCCATCTAGGCTCGGGAGGTAGCTACACACCTAGGGCTCTGTGCACACAGGAGGCGCCCTGGGCCAAGGCAGCCCTGATTTTTCTCTAGCTGTCCTCCATTCTGTTTGTGAAACAAGGATGGTAGCGTCTCGGCACGGTCTCTATGCCCACTTTTCAGTTCTGACTTAGTTCTATTTTGTATTCCTCTTGCTGCTGTTTGGGATACTTGCCGCCTTCTGTTCGGAAGGCCATGGGCTCAACAGGGCACAGTGGGAACCTTTCCTGGGGAGAGCGAAGGAAGCCAAAGGAGCCTTTCCTAATGCTGCTTACTCATTTCATTTTCTAGGCCTGACCGGTGCTTTCTCAGCGCCTGGAAACAGAGCCTGGATTTCTATTGTTCAGCGGTGCCCAGTCTCAGCCCCAGACACCCGAGTGTCCGCTGCAGGGGTGGCCGGGAGAACTTTACTGCTGGAAGTTGTACATAACGGTTATTTATATCCTATTTTATATCTCATCTCACCAGAAATGTCTTTATAAAGGCTCTTATTTTGAACAAATATATCAGGCTTAGTGCTCTGTATTTGGTATTAGGATTGAGAGGAAGAGAATTGTTCTGAGGAGGGTATAGACGGGATTCTTTATATTGCAGGAATCAGAAACCATTTGATGTTTTGGTCTAAACAAAAAGAGAATTTAAGGCCAAGTATGGCGGCACATGTCTGTAATCCCAACACTCTGGAGCCTAAGGCTGAGGTAGGAGGATCCCCAGCAGTTGAGGCCAGCCTGGACTACATAGCAGCAAGACCCTGTCTGGGGGGACAAAATAAAACAAACAAAAAACAAAGTTCTGTAAAAAAGGAAAATTAGAACAAATTTAATTTTGCGGATTTTAGCTAGCTTTGTGACTGATTCAGGAAGCAGTCAATATTAAAAATGATTCAGAAACCTCCCTTTCACCATATGGATAGGTTGGCTTTATAGTCAGAGAATGGGAAAAGGCAATGAAATACAGAAACCGGATGTGACTCAGAGAGACAGCCCATTGGTTAAAGCTGCTGTCTTATTTGAACACAGTTTAAACAGTTGGCCACTTGTAATTGGCTGAGACTCAGCTACTTGTTACGAGTCTACACAACCAATTGGCTTGTAGTTCACTATGTATGGAGGCCCCTTTAGGCCTAGCAATTCAAATTAACAGTTTATAAAAATAAAAATAGAAATAAAAATCCGAGTGTAGTGTGGTGGTGCATGCCTGTAATCTTGCACTCTGGGAAACTAAGACTGGAGTGGAGGATGGCAAATTTGAGGCCAACCTGGGCAACTTAGCAAGAACTTGTCTCAACATAAAAATAAATAAATAGGCTGGGACTGTAGCTCACCCTGAAGGCCCTGGTTTCAATCCCAGGTATCCCCTAGTAAAATAAATAATAATGAAAAAGTTAAAAATCCAGTGGCAGTGGGGCCAGGGATTTAGCTCAGTGGTTCTACTGCCTCCCTCACAAGCGCAAGGTCTCAAGTTTGATCCCCAGTATCAAAAACAAACAAACAAACAAAAAACAGTGGCAGGTACAGCCTGATGCAGGGCTGGATGTGGGTTCTGTGTCTTTTTGCAGATGGCTCTTTTTACCCCCAGGTACCTTCATAGCTAGGCTGCCACTGGCCCAGGCTTGTCACAGGACTGTCACTGTCATTTGCCTGTTGTGTGAAGGAAGTGAGGTTGGCCTGCCGAAATCACATGGGATACGTGGAGGAAGGAGGTTCCCTTAAACCAGAGCCAGCCCAAACTGAGTTCTGTATCAGCCTGGCACACCAGTCCTTGCTTTGTGAGAAATGGGAGGAAGTTCTTCAGGCTCAAAGCAAGCGAGCTTAGGTAGTAATTTGAATATACAGGAAAACAAACAAAAACACCAGACTGAAGTAAAGGTAATCACCTAACTGCAAAAAAGTATAACAGGCCAAGTACGGTGGCTCATAAATAAGGAACTGACACAGGCTACTTACAAAGTAAACAGAGGTTTATTTTGCTCACAGTTCTGGAAATTGAAGTCCAGGACTGGGTGGCCCCTCAGTTTGGGCCTGGGGTGAGGACAGCAAGCCGTGGCAGGAGGGGAGGAGTGGATCGCTCATTTCATAAGCGAGAAGCAGAGATATGGTGAGAATGCGGTTCCATGGTTCCTTTTTTTTTTTGGTACCGGGGATCGAACTTGGGCCCTTGTGCTTGTGAGGCAGGTGGCGGAACCCACGGTTCCTTTTGAGGGTGGCCCTCAGTGACCTAAGGAACTCTCAGTTGGCCCTGACCCTTAAAGGGCCACAATACCTCCCTCTACTGCTACCCTGGGGACCAATCCCGCACATGTGGACACTTGGGGACATTCATCCAAACCATAGTAACTTGCATTGAGGATTTAATTTTCTTAGGGCCGAGGATTTTAGCTCAGTGGTTCCACTGCCTGCCTGGCTACTGCAAGGTCCTGAGTTAGATCCCTGGTACAAAAAAGAAAGAGGATTAAGTTTCTGACATGTTTTTTGGGATCCATTAAAACTACAGTAATTGTTTTATGCAGTTTCTGCCTCTGTGTTATATTTAACAACAAAATATTTAGACAAAAGTGTGGCTCATGGTGTTAGTCAGCAGCTGCTGTGGATAATGCTGCATACACTCAGTGGCCTAAGACACTGAACATTTGTTCACGCTGCAGTCTTTAGGTTTGCTGGGCTGGGTGATGGGGGGAAGCCTCATGAGTGTGTGTCCTTCAAGCTCAGGGCCTCTCATCTCCAGCAGGAGGGTTCTGGCTTCTGCCTGACACGGTGAGAAAGTGGGTGCCACTGAACATCTTCCCAATCCTTTTAGCTAAAACCTGTCACTGCATAGCCAGCCCAAATTCCAGAAGTAGAAATAGACCCTGCCTCTTGCTGGAAGAAGGCGGAGTCCCATTTCCAAGGGTATGGACGGGGAAGGGATGAGAACTGAGGCTTTTTGCCATCAGTCTTGCAACACTGGAACACCTTCCCCCTTTGAAAGTAAAACGGACCAAGCTGTTGGGTAGAGGCACCCACTGCATGTCCTCATTCAACTGCAAACAAAACAAAGCTGGGCATGATGCATGTCTGCTACCCTAGAACTCTGGGAGGCTGAGGCAGGAGGATTGTGTTTGAGGCCAGCCTGGAGGGTCCTCATGTGGCCACTGCCTCTGGTGTTGCAGGTCCCCACACAGTCACTGTCAGCTCCTGGAACAAGCCAGGCTTTCCCTCCACCTCCAGCAAACTACTCCCTTACCTAACCTCCTATTCCTTATCTCTTTCATTAATTCCACGTACATTCATTGAGTACCTTCTGTGTGTTAGGTCTTGTGCCAGGCACTGGGGATATAGTGGCGAACAAGGCAGATATATCAGCTTGGCCTGGTGGCACACTTTGGGAGGCTGAGGCAGGAGGGTGGAAATTTTGAGTCCACTCTGGGCAACCCAGCAACTTAGGAAAACCCCATCTCTAAATAAACGAATAGGGCTGGGAGTGTAGCTCAGTATGATGAGTTCAGTTGACCCCCCCTCAAAGCCGCACCAGTAACAGCTAGGATTGAGCCCCAGCTGTTACTCACTAGCGTGCACAAGGAGTCCTTTATAAACCTACCTTCCCTGTGGTGGTCGCAGCTTTTTTTCTTTCCCGCCCAGATCGCCCAGCTGATCCCTTTTCTGGGAAGCTCTGATCGCTGCAGAGTTGGTTGCTCCTCTTGGATCCTGGCCCTGGCCACTATTGTCAGTCCCATGGACAAGAAGGCTGGTGAGGATAGGTTCTAGACATCGTTCTGTCCCCGGAGTGACCCAGCACAAGACCATGCACACAATAGGCTCTCATAAACTCGCTGAGCTCAAGGTCAACAGCCGCTGGTGGGGAGCTCTGGGCCATCTGTGGAACTTCCCCCCAGGGGACTGCGGCGTCACAGTGCCCCCTTGTGGCTGTCTCTAGATTTAGAACCCCTGTGCCTGAGTCCGCGGGGTGTGGTGGGATGCCCAACCCGGTTACCCGGGTCCCTCCTGGTCCCCATGAACCACCAGGAGCGGACCCCAGCCCCCTCCCCGACCCGGCCCTCAACCCCTGTCCGGAGCTCCATCCTGTCCCGGATCCCAGCTCTGGTCCGGACTTTGACCCCAGTCAGGGCCTCGACCCCGGCCCGGACCCCGACCCCTATTCGAACCCTGACCCCGGTCCGGACCCCGACTCCGGTCCGGACTCCGACTCTGGTGCGAATCTCGACCCCAGTTCGGGCCTTGACCGTGGTCCGGACCTCGACTCCGGTCCGGACTCCGACTCCGGTCCAGACTCTGGTCTTGGACCAGACGCCGACTCCCGTCCAGTTCCCTGCACCAGCCCCAGCTGCAGCTCCGGCTCCAGCCTGGGTCTGGGCCGAGGTGCCCGGTGCGGAATCCTTCCCGAACCCGCTGCCACCTTTGGGTCCACTCTCAGAACCTACTTCGGAGCCAATTTTGTCTCCTGGCAAGGATCCTGCGCCGAGCCCGAAGCGCGATGAGGCCCCGGCCGGCACCGTAGCCAGGCCGGACCTGCAGCCTCACCCCGGCCTCACCCCACCGGCCGCTGACGGTCTCGGTCCCGCCCTGGAGGCCACCCCGAAGGCAGACCCATCCCCTGGCTCCATCATGCCATTTGTACCAGTTTCCACCGCTGCACTCGCCTCTGCCACCGAGAACTTCCACGCGGACAGAATCGTGATTCGAGTGACCTACTGGTGAGGGGCTGCTCCTCCGACACCCGCTTCCCCTGGATGTGGAGGTTGAGGTCGTTGAAGGGGGGAAGGGAGGAGTCGGAAAGAACCCTGGAGTTCTCCTCGAGGTTGGAAACTTGGCTCCACCAATTCTCTTTGGGGCAGGAGAGCTCTGGGTTCAAATCCCTGCTCTGGCTCTGAATGTCATTCAGTCTCGTTCATTTGAATGATTCTTAGCTCTAAGCTCCGTTTACTCATTTTCATTCATTCATCCCTCTGTCTGGTTCCTGGCCGCGAGCTTCAATCTTCACTCATACTCCTTTGTGAATGACCTGCCTTTAGGGTTCTCCGAGAGAACTGTGGGTGCAGGGGCTCTGAGGCAGGGCCATTTGGGGTGCTGGGAGATCAGCAGCAGGCTTCTGTAGTTGGACGGGGGTGGGGCAGTGGCAGAGGGGCGAGTGGGGAGGACCGTGAGGAGGACTCTAGGGAGGACCGTCCCCTCGGTGCTTTGGGAGGGTCTGAGCAGGGGAGGGATGTGATCTGACTGGGGTCTTCCTCGGGCCCCCTGGGCTTGGGAAGATGCTGATGCCATGTCTTTCCTTGTCTCTTATCTCCCTCCAGTGGTCTCTGAAGCTATGGCCTTTGGGTGAGTAGGCTTGGCCTTGGAAGGGGGTTCGTGTGGGGCATGAAGACTGGCAGTCCCTACCCCCCGTACCCCTGTGACTCCATGACCCCGTCTTTTTCCCTCAGTACGTCCTACTGAAGAAGAGTCTGGAGCAGCAGTTTCCAAATCTTCTGCACTTTGTAAGTGGCGAGTGGTCTGGGGTCTGGGGAGGGCCAGGGCTCTCAGCCTCCCTCACCCACCACGTTCCCTCCCTAGGAGGACGAAAGAGCAGCCCAGGCTACGGGGGAGTTTGAAGTGTTTGTGGAGGGGAAACTTGTCCATTCAAAGAAGGTGATTCTGAGCGAGACTGAGCCAGGCGGGAGTGGGGCTGGGGCCGGGTGGTGGAGACACGGCTGGGTCTTTCTGTGTCCAGCAAGGCGATGGCTTTGTGGATGAGGGCAGGCTGCAGATGATCGTGAACGCTATCAACAAGGAGATCAAGAGGAGGTAGCAGGCGGTGGTGGGGCTGAGGTGAGCGAGGTACTGTGTGTGTCCCTCATCGGTCGGCAGGGGTGGGGCCGGGCTCCGGGCCAAGGTCAGGCGAGCCACTGTCTGGGTCCTTCCCCAGCTCAGCTAGGCCTCACTGCTTGGATCCTGACAATGCACCTACACCCTTTTCTGAGCCTCCGCTTCCTCCCGTGTGTAAAGTGGGACCATTAAGACATTTCATGACAGGGGCTCGTATCAGGTAGCAAAGAGTACATGGCTTGTACTAGGCCTCGATGTTTCTCAAAAGAGCTTTAAAAGCTTATTTTTAGCTTTTAGTTGCAAAGTAGTAGCTTGTAAATTTAAGATTACATGAATTAAAATGAAGTACATTCAAAATTCAGTTCTTAGTTGCACTAGCCACCTTCCAAGTGCTTAACAGCCTCGTGTGGCTAGTGTGCAGGAATTGCATGGAACCCATCATGGCGGAAAGTACTATTAGTACCACTGATCTAAGGCATTAAATGGTGTCATAATAGTTTATTTACCATTAATATGGAATTATTTTTTGAAGCACTGGATATTGAACCCAGGGCCTTCCACATGCTAGATAACTGCTGTACCACTGAGTCTGATTCTGGATTTAAAAATATATATTTTTATTAGTGCCAATTTATTTTACAAAATACTAGATTTCAATCAGAGCATAGTGGCACATACCTGTACTTCCAGCACTTTGGAGACTGAGGCAGGGGGATAAATTGCAAGTTTGAGGCCAGTCTGATGAGCTCAAAGCCAGCCGTGAACTTAAGGAGCCCGTCTCAAAAAACAAAAAAACAGGCTAGGGATTTAGTTCAGTGGTGCTGCACCTGCCTTGCAAGCGAAAGGTCCAGAGTTCCACCCCTGGTACCACAAACAGAACAAAAACCAAAACAAAACAAATACCCAAATACCCAACAAACCAATGTGGTACAGTGGTACCGCAGTTTATGAACATCTTTTCCATGATTCTGCTTGCAAGCTGAATTGGACAAGAACTGAATCGCATTCAACAGTTAGGTTTCATAAATGCACCTAATGCATTTTGCTGTTCCTGGATTTTTTTTTGATCATGGATTTTTAAAATCAGTTATTATCTATGCATCTATACATTTGGAGCTGTTTCTGGTTTAGTCTTTTGTCTGTTCCATGTGTATATCTAAGTGCTCAAAGGAAGATTTCATTGAGGTGATAGCTGAGGCTTTGAGCAGTGAGGGACTGAGCCTTATGTATATCTAGGGAAAAGTATTCCAGGCAGTGGGAGCAGCAAGGGCAAAGGCACTGTGGTAGGAGTGTGCTTGGTGTATTTGAAACAGAGCTTAGAGGGCACCGCAGGGCTGGGGATACAGATCAGTGGTTTGCTTCTTGCCTTGCAAGCACAAGGTCCCAAGTTCAATCTCTGGTACCAAAAACTCCCTCCCAAAACAAAGAAACAACAAAAAAGAAGGCACTGCAATCCACAGAAAGCAGGAAGTTCTACCTGAACACTATTATTCTGATGGAGTTGTCATCTTAATGTTTTCTCTTTTCTCCCCACCTCAGGAGCTGCAGCAGGATGATGATAAGGGCTGAAATGTCACTGAGTCAGGCCCTTTTCTGATGGTGGCTGGGCTGGGTGGAGCTGGGGAGGGCTGTAAGGAAATACAGAACCTGCCTCCCGTGGATGTGGCCTGACTGCGTCCGCTGTCACGGCACTCACAGGAAGTCACCTGCTACAGGGACCCCAGCATCTCCCCCTTCTGACCCTGGGGTAAGGAGTAGGAGGGAGGGAGAGGAAGGTCAGTGTTGTGGCCTGGGCCATAAATGTCCCCCAGGGGCTCATATGCTGGCTTGGTATCCCAGGAGCCCTCGGGGAGCCCAGCCCGTCCCTCTCTTTGCCTCCCTGCCACCATGGGATGCTGATGTCCTCCGCCACAGGCTCCTGCCATGAGGTACAGGGACATCGCAGGGCCCACTGGCCGTGGGGTGAAAGCTCTGAAGCTGTGAGCCAAAAGCACTCCTGCTTATAAGCCGAGTCTCAGGTATTTTGTTCTCTCTCTCTTTTCTTTCACAGTGCTGGGGATGGAACTCAGGGCAAGTGCTCTGTATGGTGCCAACCCCTGGCTCAAATTTAAGTGACTTTAAAGTGTACCCAGTAATTGAAATTCTGTCATTCAATTCTTCCTTCTTTATAACCATCTTCTTTTGGGGGGGGGGCAGATCTCACTGTGTAGTTCAGGCTGGCCTCAAACTCAGTGATCCTCCTGCCTCAGCCTCTCAAGTGCTGGGATTACAGCCATGTGCC
>NW_022900931.1:59053949-59077400 GCF_012274545.1 Fukomys damarensis
TATAGAGAGAGAGAGAGAGAGAGAGAGAGAGAGAGAGAGAGAGAATAGACAATATGAGAAATACCTGTCTCACTCCCCATTACTGACTTGTTTCTAATCAGTAAACCTAAATAATCACACTCAGATATACACACATCTAAGTCTTTCAATCTTTGCTCACAGAAACTTTTTACTTGGAGGCAGCCCCATGAATTCAGTATCCCCTAAGCCAGGTGTGTTGATGCACTTGTGAGGCTGAGGCAGGTTGATCCCTATACTTTTTGTTGTTATTGTTTTTTGAGACAGGGTCTTGCTATGTAGTTCAGGTTGGCTCTGAACTCACTTTGTAGCCCAGGCTGGCCTCAAACTCATGGCAATTTTCCTGCCTCTGCCTCCCAAGTGCTGGGATTACAGCATGCACCGCCATGCCCAGCAGATCTCTATACATTTGAGAGCAGCCTGGGCTACACAGTGAGTTCAAGGCCAGCCTGAACTACATGGCAAGACCCTGTATCAGAAGACCAAACAAAAATCTCCCTTTCTAGTCCTTCTTTTAGTCTTTGTACAATTATTCTTACCTATAAACACAATTCCGTTTTCAGTTTCATTCATCATACCAAACACATCACTCTAAAAGGTCCTTTTCAGCATCATTTTGAGACTTAGCCTCATTGATATCCTATATTTAGATTAACTACATGATTAGGAATTTGGGCTTTGAGACCCATAGTATCAGCCTAACCCGTGAGTTGAGTGGAACAGGCTGAACTCAGTCACACGACGAGTGTTTGACTCGGTGACACACAGTGCAACTCTGGAGTACAACTCCGGCCACTGAGGCTCAGGAGGATCCTGGGATAGGGGGCCAGGGCCCAGCCGGGTGGGGGTGGATGCCAGCAGCTACAGACCCAAGAGCAGGCAGCCCAGCTGGCAAGGCCACAGGGGAGAGGGGTGAGGCTCACTGCCTGGCTCTTTTCCTCAACAGCTTTCAACTTAGAAACAATGAAACTTCATTCACAGTAGCCATAAACTAACCTTGGAATATTTTTAAAAAATTTTTATTAGTACAGGTTTGCAGTACATAATGATTACACTCATCATGGGAGCTGGTACATGTACATAACACATCTTAAATCCTTTTACTTCCCTTGGAATATTTTTTAAAAAATGCAATACCTACAATGAAAGAAACTTTAAAACATACTTGGGGACATAAAAAGTACTTGAACAAATGGAGACTTACCGGATAGGAAGACATCACAAAGACGTTGATTTTCACTCAAAAGCATATAAATTTGATGCAATCCAGCTAAAGATAGCACCAACTTTTGTAAAAACTGCAATGAATCAAGATGGTCTTAAGTCTCACAATAGGGGGAAAAATATCTGAACAGCCAGAAAAAATACATTTGATCTTAGCCAAAAGGCCGAGAAGCAATAAATAGGAAAAAAAAAAAAGCAGCAAATGAGGGTAGAATTACACTTCTAGAACCTAAAATATTTCAAACGAGTAACAATTTTAATGTTAACATTTAAAATCACAGCATTGCTTCAGTTTTGTAGTGGCAAAGCCTTTTCTACTGTGACTAAAAGCCTACAAGCCACAAAAGAAAAAAAACAACTAAGTATGTACAGCTACATGAAAACAAATTCTGTGCATAGCAAAAGGTTCAAAAGCAGTCAAACTGAGCTGGGGGGTGGCACATGCTGGGACTCAGCACTGTGGGAGGCCGAAGCACAAGAATCAGGAGTTCAGGCCCTGCCTGAGCAACTCAATGAGACCTTGTCTCAAAAAAAAAAGAGTGGAGACACTGTGTAGCTCAGTGCAAAGGCCCTGGGTTTAATCCCCAATCTGTATTTGTGTGGGGGCCGAGGGCTGGGGAGGGAAACAGTCACAAGTGAGGAACTCTTCCCATCAGACATCACAAAGGGCTCACTTCTTTCATTACTGATAACACAAACTGACTCGCAAAAGCAGCAGCCGATGGAAAAAAACGAATGATGTAAACGATGGGTAGTTTCCAGGGAAGCGGAAACCAATGGCTCATATATATTGAAAACGTATGTCCTCCCTCTTAGAGAAACACAAATTAGAACGGCAGAAATGATGCTTCACCGTCTGATTCTCCAAAGTCTGACCGGCCAGGCTGTGGAGAAAGAGGCCCTATTTATCACTGGCAAAATGGAAGGCAAAGCTTTCTAGTAACACCATTAAAAACACCAGTGCATTTGCGCTTTCATCAAGAGCTTCCTCTTTTAGACACCTACGCTACGGAAAATGAGTAAGCACATACAAATACACAGAAAATACTAAAACATTCTGAAAACAACCCAGACCCGCAAAAGATGACTACTTCATTATATCACAATACAGCCTTGCATTGTAGTTGTTGGAAAAAAAAAAAAAGAAAAAAAAAAACGGCTGGGGATTTAGTTCAGTGGTTCTCGAAAGCACATGGTCACGAGTTCGATCCCTGATACCAAACAAACAAAATACAAATCTCTCCAATGCAAGTGAAAAGCCCCAAAATGAAGATAAAGGTGGATACTATGCTGCCTTGTAATATGCCACCTTGATTTAAAAAGAAACAAGCAGAATATATAGATTTTAATTTGTATATGCATTAGGAAGTTGTTGAAAGTCATTCACAAAACAAAACAAACCAAATACAAATGAACAAAACATCGAAGCCACCAACAAAGAAAACTGTCAGGAAGTTTTCAAGTTAATAGAGGATAGGAACAGGAACTTCTCACAGTACATTTTATGATACTTTGTCTTTTGAGTCTTGTGAACAGAGTCTGGAATAAAATAAAAAGTTTAAACATTAACAAAAACAAATCTATTCCCACACCCACCCAATCTCATATGATCTTGAAAATATACTTATCTCACAATAAATACATGTTTTCTTGAGCATTTTACTCTTCATCTGCAATTTTTTAGAAAACACGGAAATTCATTTTACACAAGAGCTGGCAGCTGACGATATGATGACCACAAATTCTGAACTCCCCAGGGTCTCTGAAGAGCCTTGCAATCCTAACAACTCAGACACGCGTGGATTCCTAACTGCATTTTCTTCACGTCTTTGGTCATCTCGGCTTCTTCCTCTGGGTTCTATCGCTGGCCATTTTTCTTACAACTTATCTTTGCGAAACCCCCCTTTAGGGCGGAACAGTGTCAAAAGTTTCCACAAATGCTGACGGATGATTTCACAGTCACAGGCGATGTCCTGAGTGTCCCCGGACCGCTCGGGAAGCAGCTCCAACAGTCTCACGTTGCCCTTCGAGCTCTCTCCGGCTGTGTCTTCGTTTCCTTGTGCACTGGTGTTCTCTTCGAAGCTTGCATTTCCCCCCTAACGACTACCAACTAGGTCTGCGCAGGCCTGCCTTCGCCTTTTCCCCTGACCTCCTGGCCACCCACCTGATCGCCGATTCAGTCAGCCAGAGGGCTGCCGGCCTCCGCGGCCGTCAGAGCGAGGGCGAAAGCCACGGCGTCGGACTCCATCTGGGGGGGATTCGCATCAAAAGCCGCTTCCCTCGCCTTGCAGCCTTCCACAAACAGCCTGCGGCGTTCCTCGATGTCTCGCAGTAACCTGACTGGGATCATGGGGGAATTTTCCAGGTACTGGTGGAAGAGCCGTTGATGATTAATCCCTACGAGGCCCAGGTGCCCGTGGAGGCCGGGCATTGACATCAGGCCTGGGACGTGGCTGGGGATCGGCCTGGGAGCCAGGCCCCGCACCCGCGCCATAGGGCAGGCAGCTTCGACCACGGGGGCTTCCTGGGCTTCTCGCGCCCGCCTCCTGCCGCCCACTCCGGTCTGCAGGACGTCGCTGACGCCATTCACTGCACTCATTTCTGGAGCACTGCCCTCCCCGCGTAGCTCGGACATCTCAGACCTCTCCCTCGGCTCACCAGCTGCCCGAGCGCTTCTACAAAAACAACCCCTTGTGCGCTTGATGGATGTGCGCACGCGTGGGTCTTAGCGCGTGCGTAAACGTTGTGGGCGGGTAAAACGTCGTACGCATGCGTAGGCACTGTGTGTGATCCTAGAGCGTCCCCTAGTGGTCCTGGGTTTTTCGGGGGCTGTGGCTACTTCCAAGGTTAGAATCGGACGTTCACTTGGAAGCTGGATCGGTGGTGCACACCTGTAATCCTAGCACTCTGGAAGGCCAACACAGGAGGATTGCAAGTTGGAGCCAAGCCTGGGCAATTTGACGACTTAGCGAGACCTCCTCTCAAAGATATAAAAAGAGGGCTGGAGATGTAGTTCAGGGTGAAGACCCCGGATTCAGTCCCCGGTACCCCTTCCCGTGGACCTCCTTATAAGGTCATTTTCCAGCTCTGATCTTAATGCAACTCTGCAGATTTAAAATTTGTAAACTTGAAAGAATCCTGTTGCTTTTGGAAAATTCATGTCTTCTTTACTAGCATTTCTGAGGGTTGTGCCTCCTCTCTCATAGGTGCTTCATTTTTTGCATACTCTTTAAAAAGTGTCCCCCTTGGCTCACTGTTAGGCTGATGCTCTATGTCAAGCAGACCTGGAAATGACCTCCGAATCTCTAGCTCCTGGTGTTCATATCTTTTGTGTAATTCCCTCCTCTTGATTGGTATTTTCCTAGTTTCTTGCTGCCTCATCGTCTCCACAAACACTGTGAACATCCTGCCTAAGTGACCAGGTGCGCCAGTGTAATAAGGTTGGTTCGTGTCACAAGTTTGTTTTGTTTTGTTTTGTTTGGTACAGGGGATCGAACTCGGTCTTTGCGCTCGCGAGGCAGGCAGCAGCACTGAGCTAAATCCCCCAGCCACAAGTTTTTTTTTCTTCTTATTCTCCCCTGGCCGTGACCAGTAACAGTCAAAGTTACTGGTGAAATCTCTTGTGCGTTTTCTCGTGTGTTCACCTCTCTGACTCCAGTGGAGGCTTTTGCCAAGTCTTCACTCTCTGCTGCCTGCAGGCTTGGTGGAACTGGCTCCCATGCGACCTCCTTAACACGCAGTGCTTCTTTGTAGGATCTGTGAGTGTAATGTGCTTTACTTTCCTGAGACTCTTCTTGTGCTCTTTTGGCTTCACCCAGCTGACCATCACCCAGAAACACAGCAGAGCGCCTGAGACCTATGATTTCTCCCAGCCAAGCGAATATAGCAAAAGTCATGGGATGTCACTCTTGTCATTACATCATAGCAGACAGTGGTAGAGGCTCCTCAGTGGCTGTGAGGAAGATGTCATGTTCAGTGGAGGTACTACATCTGGGGTGACAGCTGTAATTGGAATCACACCTGATTAGGTTTGATTATTCACCCTTCTCCAGGATGATCCATCTGGCTTCTACACAAGTCAAATGGCTGAGTTAAATTGGGATGAATAGGAACCACACCTGTACTTCTTTCAAAAAATTTTTTGTTTGCAGTATTGGGGATCAAACCCAGGGGCGTCTACCACTGAGCTTACATCCTCATCCCTTTTCATTTTTTGAGACAGGATCTCACTAAGCTGCCCAGGTTGGCTTTGAACCTGTGATCCTCTTGCCTCAGCTTGTGGAGTAGGTGGGATTACAGACATGCATCACTATGCCCGGCATCTTTCAAGTCTTTCAATCCCTCAAATTTCTCTGGAAATGTAGTTTGGTATCAAATTACCATATCAGAAGGGAGTGAAAATTCCAAGAACTTCCAGTTAGCTCTTCCCAACATAACGACCCTAACTGTATAGGTCAGCAAGCCAACCTAGGGAATTTTCTAGTTGCCAAGTATTTCTGTTCTAAGTTATATACTTAGAAACCAAGAAAATAACCATAATGGGTCAGCTGGTCCTCTTGTATGCTGTAGCTTTGCTAAGACTCTATTTGTCACCTGACTACCAAATGCTCCCACTTTGGTCTCCCCAAATGAGCATCAGTTGAGAGCCAGTGTCTAGAATCAAGAGAGCTATGTATTTCCTTTTTCCCAAATGCACTGTCACAATAGTACATGGTCGCAGGTCCCATTGGGATAGGGTTAGAGGAAGATGTATGGTAGGGCAGCAGTGCAGGATTCTTCCTCAAGGGGATCTGATTTCTAGTCAGTCGAGGTACTCTGGGTCTGCAAATTGACTTCAGTTTGGAAGCAGAGTAAGAGGCTGTGACTTTTCTCTGTGGAGGACACCCGGCTGATGTTCACTGTTGATTGATTGCTTGCTAGGGGGGTGAAATCTCCATGTTTTTTTTTAAGGTCACAGACAGTAGGAGAGTGCACAGTAGGAGAAACTGAGTCACAGTTTATTTTCCCAACAGAATTCCCATATAAATCATTACTAGTTACTTTTCTCATCACTGAAACACAATACCCAACACCTACAAGTTAAAGGAGGAAAGATTTATTTTAGCTCACAGTTTGTAGAGGTTTCAGTCCATTGTTGGCAGGGCAAGGCAGGGCAGTAGGACAGAGGGCATGGCAGAGGAGAAACAGTCCACAGCATGGCAGACAAAAAGAAGCAAGCCTGTCCTCTACTTTCCCTTTTATTCCATTAAAGCCTATTGGTTTATTCCAAACAAGCCTATTGGTTGGTGCCACCCACACCCAGGGTAGGTCTTTCCTCTTCAGTAAACTCACAGCTATGCTAAACCAATCAGTGGACTAATCCAGAACCATACACCCATAATCCAGTATCACATACTCATGATCCAGCCACTCCCAAAAGCCCCATCTATAAGTCATGAGGCTTCGGTGATGGTAGGGACATCTACAGTACATATAAATCATAACACTGTTATGTTCTTTCCATTTTGGGGGGCGGTTTGAGACAGGGTCTCACTATGTAGTTGAGACTGACCTGTAACTCACTATGTAGCCCAGGCTGGCCCTGAACTCAAAGCAATCTTCCTGCGTCAGCCTCCTGATGCTGGGATTATAGGTGTGCACTACTACACCTGGCTATAATTTTTCCCACTGTTTGAGCACTCATTAAGTATCAGGCACTATGCTGTGTACTTTTTAGCTCATGTTGTGGAGTGAATTTTGTTCCTCTTCAGATTCATATGACTTTACTTGTGATTATATTTGGAGATGGCACCTTTATAGAGGTAAAATTAAATGAGATCCAAAGGGTGAGGCAATGATCTCATTCTTCCACTCTTTCTTTCCCTAGCATAAAGAGGTCATTTGAGTACAGTGAGATGGGATCCATCTACAAGAATGAGCTTTCAGCAGAAAGTGAATTGGCTGGTGTCTTGATCTTGAATTTCTTAGCTTCCTGAACTGAAATAAATTTCTCTTGTACCACTCAGTTTGGTACAGTGGACCCTCAAGTTATGACTGGCCTGACATACAAACAACTTGGGTTCATTAGGTTAATGGAAGATTCACCTGCTTTTGTTATCTAAGGTGTGTACCTAGGTAAACATCAGATCTCAGCTGTCTTGACTCACAACCAACCTGAGTTACAACGAGCCCTCGGGACCAATTGAGTTTGTAAGTCAAGGGTCTAAGTTTTAAACTATCTCAAAAACTTGAGGACAGGAAAAGAAAATCAGAATTAGTGTGAGGGTTAGGGGTGTAGCTCAGGAGTAGAGTGCTTGCCTAGCAAATGCGAGGCCATGAGTTTGATCACCAGTCCTGGAGAGAGACAAGGAGAGACAGAGTGAGAAAAGGAGGGAGGAAGAGAGAAAGACAGAGCTTCTATCTTAACTGTGGGGAATTACGGGAAGAGCAATATTGCAATTCTTTTTTTGGTTCCATTTTGAGTTATGTATTTGCTTCTTACTTTCCTCTGGTTATAAAAATGCATGCTGCATGCTAAAATTTGAAAACTATACAAAAAAAAGAGGAAGTGTTAAATGTCAGAGTGTCATCATTTTATTGACTCATTTCAAGGATTTCTCTCTCCACCTGTATATCTATATATGTATTTGTTTGAGACAGGGTCTCACTCTGTAGTTCAGGCTGGCCTTGAACTCACTGTGATCTCCTGCCTCAGCCTCCCGAGTGCTGGGATTATAGGCATGTGTCTCCATACTCAGCAATAAATATGGATTTTTAATTTAAGTTTTATTCACTTATTTATTTATTTTTGAGGCAGGGTCTTCATGTGTAGTTCAGGCTGGCCTTGAACTCACTATATAGTCCAGGCTGGCCTCAAACAAATGGTGATCTTTCTGCCTCAGCCTCCCAAGTGGTGTGATTACAGGCGCATGGCACCATGCCTGGATCAGTACATATTTTTAAAGACACAGTTTTAGATAAATGTGATTACAGTACATACTTTAAAAAAAATCTTGTCATTGCCAGTCTACTCCATGGTTTCTCTGTGAAGGTAGAAATCACTGTTTCCAAAGGTTGGCCATACACAGGGAGCTAGAAGCACAAAAAAGGGCCAGCATTAAAAGGTTCTCGGTGCTGCTGCTGTCTCCACTAACCTCCTCCGCCACCCTCATCACAGTGACTGTCATCTCTATCAGTATCACTGTCATTCTCATCTTCACCACCATCATCGGTGCGACCAGTACCACAGTAATTCTTACTCTGCGGCTGTCTTCCTAATTATATGCCACAGCCTTCTTTCTCCCTCTCGAGGCTTTTCCTGCATACTGTTTCACTGTTCCTGGAAGCAGAGGTCCAATGGATGTAAAGTAGATCTGAAGGACATGAAGTAGATCTTTCTTTTCCATTGCCTTGGCTAGTGATTGTTTGATATGCAAAAAGTCTGGGGAAGGTTTGATTTACAGCTCTCCTCCCAATGTGTGAACATTTTGAGTTGCAGGCGAAATGTGCACACGGGAAGGGAAATGCTGGCTCATGTCCACTTGCTCATACCTTCACGATCTCACCGCTGGCCTGGCCTTCCGGTCCTGGCCCTGGTCCTGTGTGTTGGAGTCTTTCCTAGTGGTCCTGTGCGTTAGGTATGAGGAGAAATTTGCTTGATGTAAGAAAATTTCAACCTTGGAATACGCAAAAGAGGTCAATGGATTCCCTTCTGATGGAATTCTGGAGACTCAGAATTATCTGATTTCTATGAGGGCTGCGTGCTTTTTCTAAGTCATAAATAACGGAAGTGAGAAAAAGATTTTTTTTTTTTTTTTTGTACGGGGGATTGAACTCGGGTCCTTGCGCTTGCAAGGCAGGCCACTGAACTGCTGAGCTAAATCCCCAGCCCTTGAGCTAAATCCCCTGCCCGACAAAAAGATTTTCAACACTCTATTCCATGTAAATATGTGACTTTTTGGGGGGAGCCATTTGTAGCCTCTTTTTTCTCTTATTAAAAGATGAGTTAATCGCTTCTCGGCCTTTTGGCTAAGATCAAGTGTAAAAGATGAGTTAAATCAAATCTTTGACACGTGTTCATTCTATATCTGCTTGAGAACTATCTTACTTTCTTTTTTTTTTTTTTGTACCGGGGAGTGAACTCAGGTCCTTACGCTTGCAAGGCAGGCCACTGAACCACTGAGCTAAATCCCCAGCCCTAGAGAACCATCTTACTTTCTTTTGAAAATTATCAGCCTTTGTCTCTGTGGTGAGCTTTAGCTGTCACATGACACTTGAGGAAATTTTGTCTATTAGTACCTTTCCTGGGAATTCTATACCTCATAAACTCTGCAGCCATGCTGACTTATTTACCAAAAAAAAAAAAAAAAAATCAGCCTTGGACTCTTTTGGGCAGACTAATTTCCCCAAATTTGTATGTTTTATGACAGTTCTTCATTCAGTTAACACTTTCAAGTTCAGAAAGTGACCCTGTGCACACAGTGGTAAACCCATATGAAGACATACAAGAAGGCAGCTATTTATCAGCCAGGGAGAAAGCCCACACCCCAAACCAAGGTTGACAACACTTTGGTCTTTGATTTCTGACCCCCAGAACCATGAGGAAATGTATTTCTGTTGTTTCAGCCACCCAGTCTGTTAAACTTTGTTATGGCAGCTCTGGTAGACTAAGGTACCTAGAGTAGCCAATCGTAGGCAGATTTCTGGCAAGTGGTATTTACATTTTTATTGTTCCCATCAAAACATGACGTTTAGACAACCTTTGGTTGCTGCTTAAGCCACTGCTTCCTGTCAGCATTAAGTGTGTAGTTCCTTTAAGGTGGTTACCAGTGTGGGCTGAAAACCTGGGAGTCTATCTCTGTTCTGGTCTCAGGATGACTGGGCAAACTCAAGTGTTTAACAAAGTTCCTGGATTTTGGTCAGGACAAAATAAGGAGGAACTGTAAATACTAAGAACTCACAGAAATGCTAGAGGGATACATAATAATCAATATTTATCTAAAACTCTGTCTTCCAAGGTCAGAAAGAGCGCTGAGGAAATCTCAACAACCAGCCTGGAAGAAGAATCTCTAAAAAGCAATTGCCTAAGATCTGTGCTAGGAAATCTGAACTCAAATTCTCAATGCAAACAATGCTGATAAAAGAGGTCTAAAACTTCTGACAAATTTCAGATACATACTGCTGTTAAATGTGGATGACAGCACATTTTGTCTCTAGATAAAAATTCAAGATCACTCCAAGACAGTTGTCTGGGGTGATGTGGTATATTATGGAGTATATCTGATCCCTTGTCCCTGGTCCCTAGCACAGAGTTTAAAATCCAAAAACCAAAACCAAACCAAAACAAAAGCTTGTGATTTTCTAAGTGCTGTAGGGTCTTTGTTATGCTAAGGAGGCAGCTGAGAGTGGGTTGCTCCTGACCTTCGTGATGGGGTAGCTTCAAAATTGCCAGAAAGACCAACCATGTGATCAGAAGGTTGGAAATGAAGAGGCTTCTGTGGGGAGTGGAGACTGCATTCAGTTACTCACCCAGTGACTTGTGAATCGTGACTAGCGGGGAACACCCTAGAGAGCCTGGGATACTGAGGCTTATTGGTTGAACAGTGCAGTGTGCAGGGAGGGTGACACATGCTGACTCCACAGAGGGTGGGCACAGAAGCTCTGCATCTGGAATCCTTGCTGATCTTTCCTTTGCTCTCTTAATTAGGCCACTTCCCAGTTGTGTCCCCTATCCCATAAACCTAAGGGGCTCCTGCATGCTAGGCAAGTGCTCTGCCATGGAGCTACATCCCCAGCCCTTTAAAAACAGAGACAGGGTCTCACTATGTTGCCTGGGATGGCATCAGAGTTGCAGCCCTCCTGCCTCAGTTTCCGGAGTAGCTGGTATACAGGTATGCACCACCACACCCAGGTGAGTTATATTCTGTATAATAAACTTGTAAGTACATATAAGGCAGTGATGGTGAACCAATGGCACGTGTGCCACAGTGGGCTGTTTGTGTCACTGAAAGCTCTAAAAGGTTCACTGTAATTGTTTTAGAGAATCATGAAACCTGAGTAGGTGGTGAGAGCCCCTGAATTTAGAGCTGCTCAAACTGGAGTGTCGGTGGCCCCTGGGATTGGCACCTGGCTTCTGAAGTGACAGATGTCAGCGGATGAGCCCTTAAACTTGTGGAGTCTGCCCTGAACAAGCAGCATCAGAACTGAATTAAAATACATCTGCCCTTGGGGGCAGAAATGGAACAGGTGGAGGGAAGCTGAACCACCAAAAATAACGAGGTAAAGATAATAACAGCTGAGGCTCTTCAGAGGCAGAGTGACAGTAGTGTTGAAAAATGCAGCATTGAATCAAACTAAAATTGGCAGAGAAGGTCCTCACCGTAGTACACTGCAAGCTAACTCAGGAAGTAAACAAGCCAAATTTAGGAATCTGGCTTTGTAACAAGTGGTTGAGTCTTGGTCAACCACGGCAGTTGAACTACAGCCAATTACAGGCAGCCAACTGTTCAAATCAGGTTGAATCACCAACACCAAAGAAACACAACTGTCTCTGTACCTCACTTGTTTCTCATTGGTCAGTTCTTTTTACTCTTTTTAAATATGATCCCTCCATCTGCTTCTGTGGAGTCTTTTGGAAATGGTTCTGAAGCTGAGTGTAGTGGCGCACACAGCACTTAGGAGCCCGAGGCAGGAGGATCACTGTGAGTTCAAGGCCAGGCTGAACAACATAGTGAGACCTTGCCTCAAAACAAACAAAAAACCAAAATGAACTGGTTCCAAGTGTTGACTGATTTATAAATCATCCTTTGGTTAACTCTATTGAATTTGTCTAAAGGCTTTATTATTATTTTTTTTCAAAAGTAGTGAGTCAGTTAAAACTTCATAGAGGAAGTGGAGGGGACATCTATGGAAAAGGTAGACTTGATCCTGAGATGAATATACTGACCAGGCAACTTTCACTATTGTAAAAGGGCCAAAACACACGTCTCTAGTTTCCCCTTTGCCTTCTGTCTTTCCTTCTTCCCCCTCGACTTTTTCATCACAGCTTTGTCCATGATGTAACCATCTCCCCTGATGGACTGTGAGACCCACGAGGGCAGCCATCCTAGTTACTGACCCACAACAGCTTCCAGCAGCAGAGACCCAATATGGCGGAGGTATACAGGAAATGTTATTTTTGTTTTTAGTTGAGATAGGATTTGTTATGTAGTGCAGGCTGCCTCAGCCTCCTGAGTGTTGGGATTACCGTCGTGGAACCACCATTCCTGACTATAGGAGGTATTTGTGGAACTAATGGATGCATACTTTTGTTTTGTTTACTGTCCCAAATCTGCTTTGTTTGCTTCAGCAACATGGAAAGATTATCCATGTTGGGGGATGGTTTTCCACTCTTAGTTCCAAACCCTACATGTTTTTATACAGTCTCCTTTAGTAGACCATGAGGTCTGTGAAGACAGGGATGAGATTCTACCCTCCGTGCCAACATCTGGACAGAGACTGGCATGGTGGAATGCCTAATGAGTATATGCTGAAAACTTAATGAATGGGAGTCTGAGGCAGGGGTCTCCCTTGGCTCCTTTAGTCCCATGTACTTATGGATTAATCTGGTTTGCCTTTGCCTTATGAAGTGCTTGTTCTGTAATTCCTGCCCACGATTTGCCAGAGTGGGAGGATTCTGAGGAAATAAAGGAATGGCTGCGTCTTGGCAGGCAGCATGGGAAATGACAGACATTAATAAGAGATTACTTCCCTCACCAGACAATGACATCATTTGTGAGGACAGGTTGTATACACATTCATCTCTGGAACTTTCAGGGAACATCTGTGATGACATCTCTCCATTCCTCCATAGCCCCACAAGCAAGGATAGCTTCAGGGTTGAAGGATTAGTCTGTTCTACCCAACCAGTGTCCTCTCCCCATCCACCACACTGACCGTCAGACACAGACAGAGAGATTTCTCTTCTACATAACCCATGGTTTCAGCAATCCTGTTAGAACTCTGGCTTCCCAAGAGTCCAGGCTAAAGCCTACAGGACACTGTAGGATGGCCAGGTGAGGATTCCCTGCAGTCCAAGCATCTAGTATGGCTTCCAAAGGGACTTGTGCTGAGATATGTGCTTAACAAGGCCATTTGTTTTTTGTGTCTTTGCTTAGATTCTCTGATCTGTTGATTTATTACTCATATATTTCCCTTTAAGTCATGCAATTTATTTATAATGGCTATATTAAAAACAGTTCTCTGCTAACCGTAATATCTCAGTATTTATTATGGGGTTGATTTCAATGGACTTTCTTTTTCTCTGGGAGTATGGAACCTTTTTTTTGTTATTTTGTTTCTCCACATGTATGTTTCATTTTTTGAGATAGGGTCTTGCTATGTAGTTCAAACATGCAGTGATCCTCCTGCCTTAGCCTCCCGATTGCCGGGATTAAAGGTCTGTACCACTATGCCTGGCTCTCCAAATATATATTTCAAATTTCATTTGTTTATTACAAAAGGTACATTGGAGAGGTTCTGGACTTTATTGCTTTTCTCTGAAGAGTGATTTTTATTTTAATAGGCAGTTAGTTTGGCTGAATTCAAATTTCAGAGTGTACCTCTCTATAGCCACAGCATTTTAGTGGCAGCTGAAATAATATTTTTTACAGCTTCCAGCTACTGTTTCTTTTTCTTTGGACTCCAAGGTCTTTCTCTGTAAATGTACAATGATTGGCCAAAGATTTGTGTAGATTCTAAATGCAAATTTTGAGAGTAAGCTCATCTGTCTGGGATTTCTGCCTACCTTCTTGATTACGTTACCATATCCAGACTGTTATTTGATACCTCGAGCAAAGAACAGCTAAAAAGAGAAATAACAGAATGCTAGCCAGGTGTGGTGACAACACCTGTAATCCTAGTGACTGACAGGCTGAAGCAGGATGGCAGGTTTGAGGCCAGCCTGAGTGAGTTCAAGGCCAGTAAGGGCTACATAGCTATGCCCTCTCTCCAACAAACAGACAAACAAAGAAACCTATTAATGGAAGAAGGCAAGAAAGAAAAAACACAGTTGGGAAAAATAATAGAATGGAAGATTTAAATCCAACCATGTCCATATTAATATAGTACTAAATGTACATAAACACTCCAACTAAAAGTCAGAAATTTCTAGAGAAAAACAAAGCCTATCTACATGCTATCAAGAAGAGATGCATTGGGCCGGGGATTTAGCTCAGTGGTTTGGTGGCCTGCCTTGCAAGTGCAAGGACCCAAGTTCAATCCCTGGTACCACCCCCCCGCAAAAAACCCAAAAAAACAAAACAAAAAAGAAGAGATGCATTGTAATAAAAATGTCAATGTCAAATCTAGGCAATTGGTTTAGAATCTTGAAATATCTGGTCTCATTTGAAATGTTGACCAAGCCATCTAGGGTGTCCTTAATGTTGCCTAGCACTTTTACTCCATTTCTATAATCTACTTACTTTTCCATTTTCTTGGATGGATATTTCTTTCTTTTAAGCAGTGACAGGTTTATTTGAAATTTGAAAAAAATAAAAGTGAAGAACGAGGGAGAAACTGGCTCTGCAGAGTGAGCTTGGGCTGAGTGAAAGAGGAAAAAGCAAGATAAAAGTACACCTTGTAGGAAGCAGGGCAGGGTATTGTGAGTAAAGCCATGATAGCAAGCTCTTCCTGGTGTCTGTGTCCTTTCATACTGTTCAAATCTCGAGGAAACCCACGAGAACTTTTCCACACAGGTAGAGGTGGTGTTGGGATCCCACACCCCAGGCCGAGGTCAGGTCTAGGTCATTTTACTGAAGCCCTGCTGGAGTTCTTGTGCGAAGTCCATGCGCAGGGATCTGGGAACCGTTCTGCACGTGTATCCAGGATCTTGCATATAACAGGTCACACCTGCCTCCCCAGCCACCCATGCAACATCTTAATCTCCTTCTCATTTCCCCCCGAGAGACACAAATACCCATAATTCTTTATGGGGTGCTGCAGGAGTGGAGGTTTCTGTCTCCCATAGCTTCTTCAAGACACAAGGGGCTGTAGACCCTACCTACTGAGTACTGTGTGCTCTCCAACTACCTTGGGACGCTGTGGCTCACTGGCTGGATTGAAGAAAGAAAAACTATCAGAAAATGAGAAAAGAGTTAATGACTGTTAACCTTTACTATTAGCCCAAATATGAGGAGCAGTTCAGATTTCCATGCTCCCTGTAGTGGCACTGGAGTCTTGCTTTTTGAAGAGAAATCTCAAGTCTTCCAGAGGCTCCCAGAAGTAGTTTTCTCCTTCTGCATGATCTTATTCTTCAGATAGTCAGATGGGACTGGATTTATTCAGGAGAGATGAATCCAGTTATCAGTCTCTGCCACTTTTACTGCAGTGGGTATGGAAAGGGTTCCTGAGAAGAGAGAGGACCCTTCCACTTTGGCTTTAACTGGTCAGTGGATGTCCCCTCTCTCCAAGTTTTTATGAGGACTTGGTCCCCAGGATGGACAGTCAGTGGTCTTCCTAGGCCAGGGGCTGGCAGGACTTTGTTCCATCCATTTGGAGAGCCTGCTGTAACTTGGCAAGATGAATGAAACAAGAGCCTCATGATCTCTGGATCTACTATCATATCAGAGATTAGAAATGGCCTACCGAAGCAGGTGTGATGGTGCACACCTGTAATTCTAGCACTTGGGAGGCTGAAGCAGGAGGATCACTCTGAGTTCAAGGCCAACCTGGGCTACATCCTGAGACATTACTCAAAAAACAAAACAAAACAGCCTAGTGGCAAAGCCAGTGAAATCCACCTGGTGGTGAAGAGGTTTTCCACTGGCTTGGCTTGAGGCAGTTTCTTTAATTACATTTTAAATGCTATTTGTTCTGCTCAGGTTGTAAGGCATAGGGTTTTAAATGATCCGCACTTAAATAAGGAAGAAACCCAGGAAGCTATAGTCTCAAGTTGGATTTGAGACAGGGAGGAAGTGAGTCACCTAAGGCCAGCTTGAACAGGTCATCTGGTTGTCTGGCCCTGGCAAAAGCCTCAAGTATTTTATTTTAAAATGGACAAATTTTTCTCTTCTGTGTGGGGAAGAGCCACTGTGCTAGTTAAAAGAATTAAAAAAGAAAAAAGTTTCCTCCCTCTTCTTCTTCAAAATCAGAGGCTTAGCTCATAAGGCCAGTTAGTATAAAAAAAAAAAAAAAAAAAAAAAAAAAGGATGGAGGCAGCCAACATAAGCCTGTGTCTAGCTGTATGATTCCATGTAGACGCTAAACCTATTTACTGGTGCTACCCACACCCAGGACAGGGCACCCTCAATCCTAGCATCACACCAGACTTGGACACCAAAACACAAATGGAGAAAGAAAAGCCATTTACAAAGTGGGGGGTAAGTGGAGACCAGGTTAATTTCCAAAAAGAGTAGCAAATTACAAAAGACAAATGCAGGCTGGGGATTTAGCTCAGTGGCGCCCTGCTTGTCAAGCTCAAGGTCCTGAGTTTGATTCCTGGTACCAAAACAAAACAAAACAAAAAATTCCAAAGAAACCCCAAAACCTAAACCAAACCCCTAAATAAATGCACTGACAAAACGATCCAGGGAGTGATTGTGAGCAGTTGGAAAGAAAAACAAAGGTCTACATTCCTTCCCCCCACGCTTTGAAGAGTCCCCCTATTCCCGATTTAAGGGAGAGATTGAGAAAAAGGAGAGAAGAAGAAAGAGGCCTCTCAGAGAGAAACAAACATTGTGCCCAACATGGGCCTCACCTTGTTCTCTGGCACCTGAGGTTTACTTCTCCCTGGCTACGCCAGAATGCTATCAGGCAGCTCCTTCTACAAGTGGCTCACAGGCCGGGTGTGGTGGCGCACGCCTGTAACCCCAGCACTCAGGAGGCTGGTGCAGGAGGATCACCTCAAGTCTGAGGCCACTCTGGACTACATAGTAAGTTCGTGGATAGCCTAAACTGCATAGCAAGACTGTCTCCAAAAAAAAAAAAAAAAAAAAAAAGGCTCACTGAATAATCGGCACTGGGATTGGGGCTGCTCACTTCTTCTGGAGTTGAATTCCAGGTTCTTATAGAATTGAATGAAATGAGCAAAAACCAGGGGTAGTATTTGACATTTAAAAAAGTTAATGTGAAGAGGGAGAAACTGACTCGGCAGAGCAAGCTGGGACTGAATGAAAGAGGATAAAGTGAGACAAAAGTATACCCTGGAGGATGCAGGGCAGGCTATTGTGAGGAAAGCCACAATAGCCTCTTAGGTGGCTATTTCATACCCTTTCTTGTCAGACATGGTGGCACATGCCTATAACCCCAGTAGCCTGGGAGGCTGAGGCAGGAGGATCACCAACTTGAGCTCATGCTGGGCAACTTAGTGCCTTAGCAAACCCCGTATCAAAATTTAAGAAAGGTGGGCTGGGGATTTAGCTTAGTGACACTGTGCCTGACTTGAAAGTACAAGGTCATGAGTATGATATCTATTCTTTTTTGTTTTTTGAGACAGGGTCTCACTACGTAGTTGAGACTGACCTGGAACTCACTATGTAGCCCAGGCTGGTCTCGAACTCACAGTGATCCTCCTGCCTCAGCCTCCAAAGTGCCGGTATTACAGGTGTGCACTACCATGCCCGGCTTGATATCTATTCTTTACCTGGCTACCATTGTCTTCCTTTTACCTCATTGGTCCCCACTCCCCTCCCTGACTTGGTGCTATTATTTGATTTCACCAGTTCCAAAACTATTTATATCAGGGATTTCTAACCTGGGGTCCATAGAGTCCTAGGAAGTCACTGGATAGAATTCAAGGCAAGCTGGATATGGTAGTGCATGCCTGTTAGTCACAGCACTTGGGAGGTTGAGGCAAGAAGATGCCTATGAGTTCAAGGCCAGACTGAATGACACAGTGAGCCCAACTCAAAAAGCAAAACCAAAATAAAACAAAATTCAGGGCAGCCATATACTTGGATGGGAAAAGATTACATCTTTATTTTAATTTACCTGTGATAATTAGCAATTATGTCATCTGTCCCCAAGATTAGTACCTGGGCCTTCTATTGGTCTCCTGCTTCTAGTTTTTTTTTTTTTTTTTACCTGGGATCCAACTCAGGACCTTGTGCTTACTAGGCAGGCATGGTGCCACTGAGCTAAATCCCCAGCCCTTCTATAATCTATTTTTAATAGAGTATCCAGAATGATTTTAAAAATGAGAAAGCTCGGGCTGGGGATTTAGCTCAGTGGCACCACACCATACCTGCCCGGCAAGCGCAAGGTCCTGAGTTGGATCCCCAGTTTATTAAAAAAAAAAAAATCAGCTCATTCTTCTACTGAAAAACTTCCAGTAACTCTTCACTTCACTCAGAATAAAAGCCAATGTCTCAACAATGGCTACAGGGACCTACTCCAATACCAACTCAGACCCAGTTATTACTTCGACTTAATCATGGTTACCTTTCCCCTAGCTCACTTCTCCAAGTGTTAGTGGCGTCCTCACTATTCCTCAATTACTCAGAAAACTCCTACTCTTTGCTGATACAAAATACTGATTACTTTACCTGAATTCATATAATTTATAGAATACATCTAACATATAATATCCCAAAATGCATATTATAAATTACATATTTATAATATGTAACAATTCATTATGCTTTTTTTTTTTTTTCGAGACAGGGTCTCACTATGTAGTTGAGACTGACCTGGAACTCACTATGTAGCCCAGGCTGGTCTTGAACACACAGCGATCCTCCTGCCTCAGCCTCCCGAGTGTTGGGATTACAGGTGTGCACCACCACACACAGCTTTTATTATGCCTATTTCTGATAGTTGAATAGAAGCTAAGTTCCAAAAGGGCAGGGAATAATAAAAATGTACTATTTTAAAGGGATATTATCCTTTATTTAAAGGTCGAGCTTTTCTTCTGAAAACACTTCTGACAGCAAATGTGTGTGGGGCTAGGCATGGTGACACACACCTATAATTCCAGCATTTTGGGAGGCTGAGGCAGGAGGAATGAAGATGGTATGGCTTGTGTCTAGATGTGTTCCCAAAGCCTCATACAGTCATAGGTGGGGCTTTTGCAGAGGTGGCTGACTCTGTGTGACTGACTCATGGTACACTGCTAGGATTAAAGGTGCTAGGATTAATGGTGGGTGATTACTAAGCCAGTCCACTGATTGGCTTGGCATCACCCTAATCCCAGTAGCCTGAATATACAAGGGACAGAAAGAGGCTTGTCACGTCTCTTTCTCTGCTACCTTCTGCGCACCATGAACTGTTTCTCCTCTGCAATGCCTGTCTGCCATGCCACTTTGTCTTGGAGCAGCCAATTACAAACTGAAACTTCCACAAACTGTAAGCTAAATAAACCATCCCCGCTTTAACCTTGGTTGTTAGATATTTTGTCTCAGCAAAGAGCAAAGTAAGTAAGACAGTAAGTCTGAGCCCAGCTTGCGTGATTTCAGTGAAAGTTTGTCTTAAAATAAAAAAAAGAAATTGAGGTTACAGCTCAGTGTGAACACCCTGAGTTCAAGCTCCAGTACAAAAATTTTTTTTTCTTTTGTGTGTGGGTGTTCTACAATTCAATTCCATTATTACCTTGAATTAGTGCAGACTACACAGCTCCCACAAGACTACCCCCATTTCAGATGCAAGTCTCAAATGGGGGGCCCAGGCTACCCACACTTCTGCTAGCCAACTACAAATTTGAGGTTTCCCATTATCTGCCTCAAGTTCATCGATTTACTAGAACGACTCGCAGAACTGAGGAAAGTGCTTTACTTCTTTTGGCTTTTTGAGGCAGTGTCTATGTAGTTCAAGTTGTCCCTGAACTCAACATGCAGCCCGGCTGGCCTTGAATTTGTGTCAGTCCTACGTCAGCCTCCTTAATGCTGGGATATAGGCATATGCCACCATGCCTAGCACTTTACTTACTATAGGTTGTGTATCCCTTATCTTAAATGATTGGGACCAGAAGTGTTTTGGATTTTTTCAGATCTTGGAATATCTGCACGTTTTTTATATCTTGCAGATGGATCTACGTATAAACATGACATTCATGTTTCACATAGACCTTATACACACAGTATGAAGTAATTTTACCTCCCTTTTGACTGCTATCCACCATATGAGGTTGGGTATAGAATTTTCCACTTGTGATGTCATGTTGGCACTTAGAGCTTTTAGATTTTGGAGCATTTTGAGGATGTGCCACGGTTTGGATTTGGTTGTCTTCCAAGGAACCCTATGTTCAAGGCTTGGTCCTCAGTGTGACAATGTTGAGTTGGTGGGACTTCTAAGAGGTAGAACATAGGTCTCTAGGTCAGTAGGGGACCAGTTGCTCTCTTGCTCCTTGACTGGTGATGTGATGGCTTCCTCCCCCTGCCACCCACCTGATATGACAATGCTAAGGGGTGAGACGATGCCAGCATCACGCCCTTGAACCTTTTCTCTACAAAGTTAGCCCACCTTAGGTATTTCACTGTAGCAATGAAAATGGACTAAGACAGGACATATTTATGTAAACTTGTATTACCAATTTATATAAAGGCCATGTATAACTCAGGAACAGCTAAGTGTAAACTTAGCTAAGCTAAGCTTACATAAGGTAAGTTATAGGGTTCATAAGGTGCATAGAGCTTCTATGCCCTCTCTGGGAACTGCTCTCCCAGCGCCTCTGTGTGTTCATCAACCTGGAAGCCTCTAGCATCCTGCCATTAAGGGTTTTTATAAAGGTTTAATTACATGGGTAGGATTAAATCATTACCATTGGTGATTAACTCAATCTCCAGGCTCTTCTCCCTAGGAAGGTCAACCAGGTAGCCATCTTTAAAAAATGGATCCCTACCTTATATTATTCCTCAGAATAAATTCCAAATGGTTCAGAGATTCAAATATGAATAATGACATCACATGTGTGCATGTGCAGATCCATATACACACACATCAGGAAAACCTTGGGATTAAAAATCTTGCAGGTTTAAGGGAAAACAGGAAACAAACAAACAAAAACCTCCATGTCTGAAAGACTTTCAGAAAAGCCAAAAAGAGAAGACAAAGCAGAAAATAATATTTGTAACTTACATCACAAGGTATTATCATACTTTCTATCACTAGTACATAATGAACTACTAGAGTCAATAAAGAAATGACAAAATTATTTGGGAGAGAAGTGGTAAAGAATATGAACATATAGTTCACAGAAAAGGGTATATAACTCTTAAATTTAACATCATTTAAAAGAGAAAAGCAAATTTAAAATATTCCACCGTTTTTTTCAACTACCACATTGGTAAGAGCCACATATTTGATAGTTTAGTGTTGGCTAAACAGTAAGGAAATGACCATGTTTATTTACTGCTCGAGGGAGTGTAAAGTGATATATGTACATCACCTTAGCAATTATCTATAAAATTTCAAGTGAGTGTTTTGGCCCAGAGTTCTCATTTCTGTAAATTCATCCCATATATGTTTTATTTAATAAAGAATCTAAGGCTGGGGATTTAGCTCAGCGGTTCGGTGGCCTGCCTTGCTAGCGCAAGGACCCGAGTTCAATCCCCAGCACCAAAAAAAAAAAAGAATCTAAGCCACTCATTATAAGATGTGTAAGTTTTATGAAAAACTCAGGAAGAATGCTATACCATCAAATGTAAGTAGTATTCAAGTTTGAGATTTTAAAATGTGAGAAGTGCATTTAGAACTGAAACCATACTGTATCTACATACATGCGATATGACAGGCATAGAAGATGAAATAATATGGACAATGTTTTTGTCAATAGCAAATGATGGAAAGCAACTAAATGTCCATCAATATATTTCTGGTTAGTAACAACATATCAACAGAATGGAAATAAAAGCAACTCTAAAAAAAGAATAAGGGGGCCAGGGATTTAGCTCAGTGGAGCTGCTGCCTGCCTTGTAAGCACAAGGTCTTGAGTTCGATCCCTGGTACCCCCCGCAAAAAAAAACCAAGAATAAGGAAGTACTGCGATTTGAAAGGATCTTAATGAAAAGCAATATGCCAACTTTTGTGAAGAAGCAAAAAGGAATAAATCCAGATTTACATTTGCTCATGTATATACATACTGAAAGTACGACAGAAAAGAAACTCTGGTTACTGACAGAAGTTGTGCAAGCACTGGGTGAAGGGGTTTGGGCATAGAAGACATTTCACTGTTGATTTTATATTCTTGGGGCTAATGAATAGATGACTTAGCTGAAAGGAAAATCCAGAAATTTGGTATTTTTGAAAACACACTTTATCGTGGAATATATACAATATTTACTTTGCTTGCCATTTGACATGCCACAGAAATCAGAAAATCAGCCTGACACTAAAAATTTTTGATATGACATGAAGAGAGCACATATTCTGACAATGTCAAATTCTGCCTTTCAGTACTAAAACCAGCTGTAATTCTTTATTCTTATAATGACTATCTGATAATTTCTTTCTTTATCATGGGCTTTATTTAATATTGGCAAATTTTCTTCATCACGTCTCAGTTTCATAAAACCATCCTTTACTTTCTCATGAAGCCATGTTGAAAGACATTTTCTATAATGCAGGGAAAAGAATCTGGAACCATCACAAAGTCTAAAAATGTTACAGGAGTCTTACAGTGCTTTCCATATTTTAAATATTTTCTGGTTTTTTCATGGTAATCTTCCCTTTTCTCCAGCTGTGTAATGACTTGTTCCCAATACACTTGGACTATTCAAAATCAAGTTGCAGGAATGGTTTGACGTGAATGCAGAGGCTGTCTTGGAGTTGTTGCGTCACTTTTTTTTTTTTTTATTCTCTGTTGATAAACCTATCACAACCAAGTTCTTCGATCAGAGGATTGATAACCTCAGATGCAGTCAGAGCTATGGTAAATGTTAAAATGTCAAAATCCACCCTCTGAGGATTACGCATATACTCAGCATCAAAGGCTGCTTCCCTGGCTCTGCAGGCTTCTACAAATCGCCTGCGGCGTTCTTCAAGCTCCTGTATTCTGCCCGGGGCTATCGGGTAATTTTCCAGATATTGGCGGAGGAATTGCTGGTAATTAATTCCTAAAACGCTAAGTGGGTGACGGAGGCGAAGATACGGCAACGCAGCCAGGTTCGCAGCCTGACTAGCTCTGGACCTGGGCCTGTTCTCAGGACCCTCTTCCTCCAGGGGCTCCCCCAACAATCGGGCGACCTCTGCCATCCGGACCTCCCTGGACACCGCCCCCATCTGGCCTTCCCTGGCCGCCGGTCCCCCGCGGGCCGCCGCCGC
>NW_022900931.1:59077984-59095447 GCF_012274545.1 Fukomys damarensis
CGGACCTCCTCGGGCCGCATCTGCGCCGGGCCCCGCCTCCCGCCGCCTACCTCCGCCTGAGGGAAGCCGTCTTCGCCACCCGTGGCGACCGTCTGCAAGACAGTGATGTCTATGGGCAGCTGGGACATCTCGGACCGCAGAGCTGTTCGGCCGCTACCAGGAACACTGAAACAACGGGACAGCGCAATGAGGGTGTGTACACAACTGCAAGTACGTGAGCGCAATGCGCACCTGTGACCGCCTAGTGCACAGCCGGTGCGCAAGCGTCGCGGCCACGGAGAAAACTGCGCATGCGTCGGAGCCGGGCGCCTTCGCGCCTCCAGATGCCGCCTAGTGGCCAGAAGTGCCACCGCAGCTGAAACAGATGCCGTCGAAGGGCGGGGCCGAGATTTACATTTCTTGCAGTTTAATGCATATAAGGAAATTTTTACAAAACTATTTCCTGTAGGTGTTCTCAAGATAACCATCCTCGGATGCTTATAAGTTCTCTGTCCTCAGTGGTTATAATGCCACATCTATTATATACCAGAATATTCTAGATTCTTGGCCTTTTTAAGGGATCTTTATCCCCCCCCCGTTCATCCGTCTATCTTTAATCGTATCAATTATTAAAGCGTTATAATAACACTATCTTCTTATAATTTTAAAATTTCTTTGCTTATTGTCAGACATTAATGTTTTTCAAAGTCTTTTTTGTGTAATGCAACACATGCGCAGAAAAGTAAATAACACATTAGATAGAGCTGAGTGATTTATCACAAAGCAGATATCCATTTAGCTACCACTCAGGCTAAGAAACTGAATATTTCCAACATTCCAGAATCCTCCCTCCCTTATTAGTAGCTTGTCCCTTCCGTCTAGAGGTGACTACTATCTTATATTTATGATAATAATTTCTTTTTGTTCTACCACCTAAGGATGCAGTTTGGTTTTGCTTATCTTTTGAACTTTATATATTTTGTCTGTTTTTTTTTACATAGCATTATTTTATGAGATGTACTCATGCTACTCATTGTGGTTATAAATAGTTCAATTTTTGATAGTTACATATTCATCACTATTCTTTTTATGGGTCCCATCATATTACAAATGCACCTGAAATACTGGCTCTCCGGATACTTTCTACTCATTGAAATGAATGTGAAAAATATCACCTAAGGAAATTCCACCTTTGATTTCATTGGTGGAGCAATGCAATGAGTTTTGGGATCATTTGAGAAGAGCCTCAATCATGAAGCAGACTAAACAATTAGGCAGTGATAGGGAGCTCCACATTGCTTAAAATTTGGAGGGCAGGGGAGAAAGAGAGAATTTAAATCTGAGGTCATCCAATCAACATTTTAAAAGAGAAGGTGAAGGCTTTCTAAGAAAGGATACAGATGTGTTGATAGAAAAGAATGCAGAGCCTATGATGCAAAGCAGGAGTGGGAAATTTGTCTTCACCATCAAGAGGTTCGCTCAGCTGGTGAGGTTGGCCTTCTCCAAGTGCCCACTACAAGATCTTGCTGGATGTCAGAATGTAGTTTCCACATGGCCTGATCCAGTGGTGAGATATTTCAGCCACAAACACTTGGCAGATGAAGGGTCACAGTAGCTGTCTATCTGCTTCCTGGGGTAGATTTCCTCCCCCAGGAGCTGCTTTACTAGTCATTGCCATTGTTCTCCATTTTTTGAGCACTCATTAGGTATCAGGCACTATACATTATTCTTTACAATTTTTTTTGGTACTGGGAATCCAGGGCTTTGTGCTTGCCAGGCAGATGCTGTGCTGCTGAGCTAAATTCCCAGCCCAATACCTTATAGTGTAAAGGCCATGTTCTGGACCAAATTATGTCCTCTGGCCTCCAGGTTCCTATGTTCACACTCTTATCCCCAAATGTGGGCCTTTGAGGGGATAATTAAGGTTAAAAATGAGATTATAGGTATGGGATCCTAATCCAAAAAGACTGAAGTCCTTATAAGAAGAGAAAGAATTGCTTTTTCATTTATGAAGACATTTTGGAAAGAAATGTAACAAACTAAAATCTGTAATTATCCATGGGGGTGTGGTGAGACCTGGTGGATGGGCTGGAGGGAAGGAAGACTTCTCTGTGGATGACTCTGTGTTCCTCACATTGTAGGAAGAGCTGCAGCAGAGATGTTCATTATCACTTTTGAGGGGTTTTCTATGGACCCAATTTGATTTAAATGTCTTCTTTCTATAAAATAATGATATACAATTGTATTAGTCAGCTTTGCATTACTACAAGGAAGTACCTGAGGCAATTAACTTAAAAAGGAAAAAAGATTTGCTTAGTGCAGGATTCTGGAGGTTTCAGTCCAAAATTGGGCAGCCCCATTGCTGTGAGCCTTTGTAGAGGCTCACACAGCCCATCACACAGGGAGAGTCTGGTGGAAAAGACCACTTCCACCATGGTCCAGGAAGCAAACAAAGAGAAAATGAGATTGGGATCCCAAATACCATTTAAGGGTATGCCTCTCTTCTAAAGATCTGTAGCTCCTCCCATTAACACTTTAACGCAGATTTTTGAAGAACATTCATCTGAACCATAGCAATAATACAAATAGACAAAGGTATAATATCCATGTACATAGTTCAGAGAAGAGTTATAGAGATCATCTGGGCTCTATTCATATAGTTTGGAGCCTTTAGGGAATTTATGGATGGACCTTTTACAGATGTGAACCATCTCACCCATAATCAAATCTCAGAAAAGCTATTTCTTAGGCTTCCGTTGCAGCAAATAGTGGAAAGCATTAAAAAGCATTATGTGCTTCTTTCAGTGGGGCTTTCCAGGAAGACTTGGGAGCAAGTACAGGTAATTTATTGGGGAAAGAAATTTGGCATCAAAAAGAGACAGGGGGAAATGTTACAGGGAGGGGATGCAGCTAGTAAAGGTGCTCTATCAAGCCAGATGCTTCAGTGAGGAATTGATATTTATTCCACATGAAAACTCTGGGAGACAATATACAATATGAACCTCAGAATTCTCTCAGTAGAGGGATGAAGGACTTGGATCATTTGTGCACCTACTCCTGAGGGCTTCTGATTCAGTTCACTCCTTGACATTGTTAGTTCTTTGGCATTGTCAGATTATCAGGCACACACGGGTAACAAGGCTTTCTGTTTTTCCAGGAAAACAGATGATAAGGCACTGAGGAAGATACTACATAGTGTTTATTTTATGAGAGTAGGGTGAGGAAATTCCCACCCACGCTAATATACACTTTTAAAGACCATTGTGTTGAGTGTAGGTTTATTTTTACCACTGTAACTTTGTGAAGAAGAAAATAAAGAGCAACCCTCAAAACAACTTGTTCCTCTGGGAGAGAGAACTGGGAAAATATTTTAGTAAGTGTTGAATGATTCATATGTGTAATGCTGATGAAAATTCAGGATTTCTCCAATCTTAAACTCTACTGTAAAAGAACTTGCGTGGGGAAAATCTGAAACAATTCAGAAGCTTTGATTCAGGGAGTTCAAAGTGAATTCTGCACATCATAGAGATTTTGAGCTTTCACTCATCTAAAAAACTCGTATTTTGCCTTTCTTGTTCAGGCATGGGAGGTACAGCCACGCCCCGCGATTCATCAGCACAACGGACAGTGCTCTGCGGGACCCTCGGTTTCTGCGGATCTGACTCTCAAACCCAGGACTGTGACAGAGCAGGAACTAATCTTTTGGGGAGATGAAAAAGTGCTAAAAGCAGTTATTGCGTGTTTGTTTAGCGGGGTTTAACTGTAGGATTGCGTTGACGTTAAGATAAGGCAAAAGGCCAAGTGCATACACAATCTAATGTTTGCTCTCCTTAGCAAGCCACGGACTCCAGCAGTTCTTTTTTTTTTTTTTTTGGTTTTTTGAGACAGGGTCTCACTATGCAGTTGAGGCTGACTTTACAGCCCAGGCTGGTCTCGAACTCACAATGACCCTCCTGCCTCAGCTTCCCAAGTGCTGGGATTACAGGCGTGCGCCACCACTCCAGGCTTCTAGGACAGTTTTTATCCACCTACAGCAAAAACTGTTCAATTCCCCCAAAGCACATTACAGGATAGTGATGAGATTCTTTGACCTAATATTAAAATGCAGACGTGACCAAGAAAGAGATGGAGAAAATGTAAAGAGGACCTTGTACCTAAAGAGAACACAAGAATTTAGAATTAGAATGGAGGAGATTTAATTTTATATTGGTTTCAACTGCCTAACATTTTTTTTTTTTTTTTTGTACCTGGGATCAAACTCGGGTCCCTGTGCTCACAAGGTGGGTGCTGGAACAACTGAGCTAAATCCCCAGCTTAATTCAATATTGGAATGAAACCCTGAAGAAAGGTCTGAAATGAATCATTGTGTTTGTGGTGGTGCCTTGGAGTATTTGGAAGTCAGACTAGAGGATGGAAAAGGACCTATGCATTAGTAAGGTGGTACAAGCTGCAGCAATAGGCATGGAGACAAAGGATAAGAATGATCAACATCAGGCCTGGGAAAAGGTTTGTGGACAAAGAGGATATTTTTCAGGATTTTCTTCAACCACTTCGACCCATATTTATGTAATATCTCATTTCTCCTAGGTGATTCTCCAGACCTGCTACAGAGCCAGTGATCATATTCTCTCTAGGGGCTCTCATTCTTGCATCTCTGCAGGAACTCAAAGAAGCTAAGGATCAGAAGGTGGAACCAAATGCTGCAAAGAAACACTCCCAGGGAGAAGGGCACATGGGTCTGCCTGGTTTTCAGATACATTATGGACCAATGACTGCTGCACATGTTCTGTTGCTTGCAGTTGAAATAGGCATGTTAATTACATCTTGTTCAGGGTCTGTTTCAGGTTTACATTCTTGGTGTGTTCAGGGCAGGTAAATTGTCCTTGTAGTGCACACGTTGAAAGGAACTGTGTGTAAGAATTTGCACTCAGTTCCCTTCATAAGCACTGCCTGACTTAGATGATGAGAACCTGGACAGCAAATTTTTAAACCTGTTAACAATAACTGGATTACATTTGGGAGTTCTGTAGAGGGAATTTTGCATGTTAGTGTGTAGGGAATGTATCAGTCACTGGTACTGAACGGTGGAATCTCCAGTCTCCAAAGATGCTAGAAACAAGACAAAATAACGATGCCCTTGTGTAATCCCCATCTGCTTGGTTGTTTGTGGCTCATGGTAAAAAATAGAATGTGATCACGGTGACATCACATTCCAGAGCTGGGTCCTTAAGGCGTTGCACCTTCTGTTCAGCCCCTTGGAAGGCTCTCTTTGGTGGAGGCCAGTTAATTTTCATCAAAACCAACAACCGTGAGACCTCCATGATTGGGGAAGTCAAGCTGTCTGTGGGTGTCATGTTGAGAACGGAATAACTGGCCAGCTTTCAGGTGTTTCAGTCACCCCATGTGAAGGTTCAGACATGCTAAAGCATCATTGAGACATCCAGCTCAACAGGTTCTTTAGAAGGCTCAACTTTCCCTACAATCTGATTGAAGCCAAAAGTCATACCACCTGTATGAATCTGGTAACATGGCCATGAGGAAGAGACTATCCTCGCTCCTGGGCCAGCCTGGCCCGCGGGAGGCCACCACTGTGCTGCCCTGGCCGACTCCTTCACCTCCACCTTCCTCAACGACCATCGGTGTGAGGCTTGGGGTCCGCTGGGTGGTGGGGTGGTGGGCAGAATTGTGCGGGTTCTGAGGAGGGTGGGCGCTGCCTTCCTGCCCCAGGGGGGCTCACAGACTAAAAGCAGAGAGTGGGGAGGACAGGTTGACCGGGCAGCTGCCACCCCAGCCAGGCAGAATGAGGGTTACAGGCTCCGATGGGAGGTAGAAGGGGAGCTTAAATCAACCTGAGATCCAGCAAATGAATTTTCACCTCCACTCTGGACTCTAGGGGGTAACAAAAACTCAGCACTCTAGCCACAGTTTGAGGTAGGACTTTGTTTTTTTTTTTTTTTTTTTTTAAAGCAGTGCTGGGGATGTAACTCAGGGCCTCAGGCATACCTGGCAAGTGCTCTCCCACTGAGCTACATCACCAGCCCTAAGGTTGTATTTTAATAAATCAAAATAAGCTGGGCGTGGTAGTGCATACCTATAATCCTAGCACACAGCCTGGCCTAATGATGTTTTGGTTAATGTTGGACCCCACATGTAACAGTCTGATAGCATCATCCAGGAGGTGAAATCCTCCATCACCTAGCAAGGTCACGTGGATGTGGATTTGGGAGCCAAGGCGGGGATGATATGGTTTCTTCCCACAAATATTTGTGTATTGTGCTGGGTGCCCAGAGTATTGGTGCCTGTATAGGGCACGGACAGTTAGGAGGTGCAGCCCAGTGAGAGTCCTGGGTCATTTGGAGTTTCCGTGGGTGCCCCTGTTCTCTCTCTGCCTAAGCTGAGGTGTAACCACTTGCTCAGACCTGCACTCTGGTCATTGCCATCAGAGAAGCACCCTAATAGTGTCAGACCCTGAATCTCGAAAACTGCACTAAACAAACTCTTCAAAAACACAACAAAACAAACAAGGTACTTAATATTTCAAGGCAATTTTTTCAGTATCAAATTTCTTAATACTAAAATGTCCATGGTGAATGTCTTTTTGCCTCTGACTCTGACAGGATTTAGCACAGATATGTTTACAAAAAGCTGTCTTTACTTAAAAATTTAATCCTAGGGCTGGGGATTTGGCTCAGTGGTTCCGCTGCCTGCCTTGCTGAGTTCAATCCCCCATACGAAAAAAAAAAAAATTTAATCCTAGCTGGGTGTGGTGGCACACACCCATAATCCCAGCACTGAGAGGCTGAGGCAGGAGGATCTCTGTGAGTTGAGTCCAGCCTGGGCTACATAGTGAGTTCCAGGTGAGTCTCAACTACATAGTAAAACCCTCTCAAAAAAATAATAACAAAAAATTTAATCCTAGCTTTTTAAAATTAATATTGATTTTTGTGTGTGTGTTTTTGGGGAGGGTTATTTGTTTTGTTTTTTGTACTGCACATCAAACTTGGGACCTTGCACTTGCTAGGCAGCAGCACCACTGCAAAGCCCTTTGTTTTGTTTTTTGAGACAGTCTTGGTATATGGCTCAGGCTGGCCTTGAGCTCACTATGTAGCCCAGGGTGGCCTCAAATTTATGGTGATCATCCACCCTTAGCCTCCTGAGTGCTGGGATTATAGGTATGCACTACCACGCCCAGCTTATTTTGATTTATTAAAATACAACCTTAGGGCTGGTGATGTAGCTCAGTGGGAGAGCACTTGCCAGGTATGCCTGAGGCCCTGAGTTACATCCCCAGCACTGCTTTAAAAAAAACAAAACAAAAAAACAAAGTCCTACCTCAAACTGTGGCTAGAGTACTGAGTTTCTGTTACCCCCTAGAGCCTAGAGTGGAGGTGAAAATTCATTTGCGGATCCCAGGCTGATTTAAGCTCCCCTTCTACCTCCCATTGGAGCCTGTAACCCTCATTCTGCCTGGCTGGGGTGGCAGCTGCCCGGTCAACCTGTCCTCCCCACTCTCTGCTTTTAGTCTGTGAGCCCCCCTGGGGCAGGAAGGCAGCGCCCACCCTCCTCAGAATCCCTACAACTCTGCCCACCACCCCACCAGCCCCTGGACCCCAAGCCTCACACCGATGGTCGTTGAGGAGGGTGGAGGTGAAGGAGTCGGCCAGGGCAGCACAGTGGTGGCCTCCCGCGGGCCAGGCTGGCCCAGGAGCGGGGATAGTCTCTTTCTCTTGGCCATGTGAGGGGAACTTGGTGTGGACAGGATCATAAGTCTTGGACTTACGTCAAGTTCAGTGCAACAAAGACGCTTCCCAAAGTTCATTGCAGTTCCTACAAAAACGGAATAAGCAAAAGGCATATATGAAAATACCCGGCAAATATAAGTAAAGGAAAAGCACTCAGTACAAAGTGCTAGCAATGAACCGAGTGCCATGGGCTCCTGGAAAACATTATCTAAGTGGGGCCTGAGTCCAGTTCCTCCAAGGTGACACTGCAATGCATCTGAAATGCAGTCAAGTCTCAGCGATGGGACAAAGGACACAGACTCCTGCAGCCAATGCCATTTCAGATCAAAAACTACCAAGGATGCAATCTCAGTGACCTGTGTCTTAAATAGCAGCCATGGCCCCCGAAATTTATACTCCTAGAAGGTACATGATCTCAGTTTCCACACTTCCATTTTCCAGGGAAAAGTCTTGGATTCCAACTGTCTTGATTGTCTCACCACTGTGACCAAATACCCGAGGCCCACCCTGGGAGAAGAGATTCATCTTGGCTTACATTTCAGGACACGGTTGGCTGGCTCCAAGGCAGAGGGGCCTGGCAAGAGTGGAGGAAGGCTTTTGGGGTTTTTGTTTTGTTGGTTTTGTGTTTTGCCTTTTTGAGACAGGGTGGTGCTGTCTCAGCCTCCCCAGTGCTAGGATCGAGGCGAGTGCCACCCCACCCAGCCAGGAATCACTTTCAGTAGATGAGAATCAGCTGTTCACCTTCAGTACCACACCCAGCAGTTCGCACAGCCCAGGTCAGGGGGCGGCGAAGCCGTGGCCGCCTGTCGCAGCGGGCATGTAGAGGTTTTCCCCTGGCGCCCTAGCCCAGTCTTCCCAGCATTGACTCCGCAGCCCAGCGTTCAGGTTTAACTGCCCTTCGCGATAATTAAGTGGGTTTTGAGTGGAGTTTAGGCACACGATCTCGAAAAGGTTCGCCATCCCCGGCCTCGCTTCCGGAGAAGCGCCCCCCAAATAAATGATGGCCAGGATGATACGGCCTTTGACAGATTAATAGGGCGTAACAATAGGTTTGATTAGGGTGGGTCGGGTGGAGACCTGGGTGCATTCAGATTTTGCTTAAATAGCGAGGTGCTCTAGCGCAGTGAGCGCTTGAACAGAGGAGCTCCAGATCGAGCAGGGTGCAGCCCTTGCCCTGTCCTTCAGCTGCCATGTCGGGAGACCTGGGGAAGCCCGGAGAGCCAGGTGAGCGGAGCGAGCAGGAGGAACCTGGGGCTGAGGGGTGGGTGGTGGACGAACCAGGGTGAGAGGTGAGGACTTGGCCGCGGTTCTCCCGCTTCGTGAATGGTAGACTAATCTTTGCTGCCTTCTACACACTAAGAACTCATATCTTATGTCTGTTGCAAATACATTTTCCCATTCAGTGGCTTGTGTTTCTTGCTAAGCAATTCTGTGGTCTAGGTATTTTAAATGTTGATGCTGTCCTATTAACCAATATTATTTATAAAAGGTGGTTTAACGTGTGTTTTTGTCTGGGGAGAGAGATATAATTTTATTTTTAAAATTTACTTTAGTTTAGTTTTGAAAAGGAGTTTCACCCAGGGGTTCATTCTGGCCTGAACTCGCTGTATAGCCCAGGCTGGCCTTGAAATCACAGGGATCCTCCTGCCTCGGCCCCCTGGGATTGGAGGCATAGCCCGCCGTCCCTACCCCCAGCATATTTTCTTCTAAAAGTTCCAAAAAATGAACTTATTTATTAATTTATTATTATTATTTTGTGTATGTGTGTGTAGCGGGGATCAAACTCGGGACCTTGGGAGTGCGAGGCAGGCGGCAGATAAAATGAATTTATTTTTAGAGTAGAACAACTGGTGATTTTGGTGGTCTGAGGTTGTAGACTCGCCACTCTCGGGTGGCTGAGGCAGGAGGTTCACGAGTCTGAGCACAGTGAGCCCAGCCTGCGCTTTATACACTTACACACGCACCTATAGCATGGCCCTCTGCTCCTGAGGAGTAGGAATGAGATATAGGGTTCTACCTAACTCAGTAGGAAACGATGGGATCCAGACCCGCAGTAAGTGACAGGCGGGAGGCTTGTGCTGCTATGTAACATGGCCTCATATTGTATCACAACTGTGGGGTAGGCAGGAGTGCCCTCTAAAATGCCAACAAAATGTGAGCTATGCTTTTATATGTGACTGGAAGCTCCTTAGATCTGTTTTGCCCAGCAGTACCACAAACAGGAGAGTAATGGCTTGTAGCTGTGACAGGAATTTGTAGCCCTACTATAACCTCCTAGGACCATGTTTGAACAAAATTTTATGGAGCACATACTCACAGCTGTATAACAGCGCTGATGCTGACACGGGCGTACATGGATGACTTTAATATAGATTTCTTAACTTTTGGTGTGAGCAATTGCCTTTCTTCTTATTTATGTAAGATGTATTTTTCTCCATTTCGACCCCATGATTTCATAGTTCACCCCATAGCATCTGCAATATTTCTTCTGGGTATTCTAACTCTTCCTGCTTGACTCTGTCAAAAATACAACACATTTAGTTTAAACATGAAATGGGCTTTTTATTTGTGATTCTGGAATCAGGGGAAACCTTATTGTGTGAAATACAGTGATCTGGACATAGGACACAGGCTTTAGAGGCACAACAAAGGCCAAAGAAGGCAGAAAAAGGACAAACACAGGACAGGTTCTTTGAAATTTACTCCATCGGGTTAAAAGAGAAAGAACTTCTTTATTATGTGGATTCACTGACTGGAATCTCCTGGTCTTTTAAATAACAGGTCCTCTTAGAGGTACCATTTGATTTTGTGCACCTCAGCACTGGTGCCTCCAGTTTGATCTGTTCTGGCCTGTTGGGAGACAGCACAGGAGCTCAGTCCACAGAGATGTCCTCCATCAAGTTCGTGTCCCGTCTGCTCAAACTGCTGTGTCCTCCTGGAGCCTGCCCAGCTTGCTTCCCAGGCCCATTGTGCTGGTGGAAAACCCACCATGTCCCTTTGCTACACTCTGTGGATTCCCTTTTCTCCCACTCACATCTTCCCGTTTTTCAATTGGTGCTTCGTTGAACAGAGTTCTCATGGGGTTTTCGTTCTTTTTTTTCTTTCTTTTTTTCTTTTCTTTTTTTTTTTTTTTTTTTTTTGGTACTGGGGATTGAACTCGGGTCCTTGCACTTGAGAGGCAGGTGGTGGAACCTCTGAGCTAAATCCCCAGCCCTTCATGGGGTTTCCTTCATGCTCCATGGGAGGTCAGACTTTAGAGCGCATGAGTCTCTGAAACCATCTTTATTTTCTTCTGTCAGGAATCCTTCAGAGGATTCTGATCTCCAGCTTGGTGCTCTACACAAGGTGAGAAGAAAGACTCGGAGACAGGATCAAAATGAAATGGGGAAGTGAGATGTTCAAATCCAGAGCAAGCAAGAACCCTCAAACAGCCAGAATCACCGATATTTATTGGTGACAACATCAGTGTTAGGTTAGGCTGAGGGATCTAGTGTGGTTGCTAGAGATAAGTTACTGGCCCAATTGCTTCTCAGCCTTTTGGCTAAGATCAAGTGTAGTTATTGACCTAGGAAAGGCTTTTAAAAGAAGGGACAAAGCATTCTTGCATTAGGAATGGAACAGACCAGATATAGGTTGTGGTTAATGGGTTACTCTGTCTTTTCAGTTGAGAAGTTTTCATTTCTGAGAATGGAATTTGGGTAAGAGTCACTCTGAACTCAGTCGGACTCACTTCTTAAAACAAGACAGGTTCAGGGTTAATTCTTGACGGCCTGCACTGTGTACAGCCTGCTTTGGGAATACTCCATGGAATTGAAAGGGGCTCCCGCACCCTTTTCTTCCTAAAGAACAAATAAGGCTGCACACCAGGTCAAAAGAGTTTCCCTAACACTATTATCGATCTCTATTCCTTGCCTTCTGCCGAGCAGTGACGCCCTTCCGAAGACCACTGCAATTCTAACTACCATGTCTTTTCAGAGAAATCCTATTTTCAGTGAGAAGCTGCAGGATTTGCTCAAAGCACAGTATTCTGGAATTTTGCGATACAACTCAAACTGCTTGTTCTTTTCTCCTCCTTGACGTTCAATATCTCAGTCCGGAGACTCCTGCATCGCTGTGTGCAGTGGCAGTATCACAGCCACTGAGGTTTAGCTGAGGCCAGATTATGGCTAATTGGAGACTGCTGCATTTCACTTCTCAAATCTTCAAAAGTTATTTCTTTCATAATAATTTCAGACCTCTGAAATCTCACTTTAGACAAATAAATACCTCTTATTCATCTAAATATTGCTCTTTTATCTTTTTAACACATGCTGGATATCGAACACATAGCATCACAAATGCTAAGAAAGCTCTCTGCCACTGAGAACATCCATAGCCTACCTAGTATTTCTCACTGTATTTCTTAGCCATCTCGGACCAAGGTTGTCTTTTCCTGTATCTTCAGTCTTTTCACACACTTTTGTCTGTTCTAGCCTGCCTTCAGCAATACTTGTTTAACATTCTTTTCCAACTCTTCCATGATTGTTCAAAAGTTTACTTTTAGCTTCTGATTTCTAAGATCATTTGTCCTAATGGATTTTCTTTGGTTTTCAAGAGATTTTTGATGTATGAGTGCAATATATTCTATTAATCTGAGAATATTGATTGTCATGTTTTGCTTTACCAGTCTGTCTTTAAACTGCAGCTGCCATCCATTTGCTCCTAGTTTTGTGTTCTTTTTGGTACCGGGGATTGAACTCAGGTCTTTGCACTTGCAAGGCAGGCGGCAGAACCACTGAGCTAAATCCCCGGCTCTGGTTTTTCCTTTTTCCATCTTTTTCTGTGTAAATCTCTGTCTGTATCTTTCCTTCAATACCATGTTTGATTTTCTCCAGTGCCCTATAATGTTTGCCCTCTGTCTAGACAGGGATTGGAGAGCTAAGAAATCTCTGTATTGTATGGATTGTTTTCATTAAGGGAGAATTAGGCAGTATGCTGGCGGTGTGGTTTTGCTCTGTGTGTGTGTGTGTGTGTGTGTGTGTGTGTGTGTGTGTGTGTGTGTGAATCCTAAAGGCCTCTTGTAAGTAAAATACTCCATAAAACGTGGATGCCATGACATTAGGTAATTCCCAGAAGACGAGGCCTTAGGCCATTTTATACAGTAGCATAAACTCCCATTGGGCACAAATACTCTAGTTTACTTTCTTCTTTGGAAACTCATATCTTTCTAAAGGGCGTGAGTTATCTGGGATCATTTTACTATTAGAAGGGCTGGGAATTTAGCTCAGTGGTGCTGTGACCTGCCTCATAAGAGCAAGGACCCAAGTTTGATCACGGCTTCAAAAAGAAGGCGGGGGGTATTTTACTATTTGAAAACCAATCCGGGCGTGGTGGTACACGCCTCTAATCCCAGCACTCAGGAGGCTGAGGCAGGAGCATTGCTGTGAGTTCAAGACCAGCCTGGGCTACAAAGTGAGTTCCAGGGCAGTCTCAACTACATAGTGAGACCTTGTCTCAAAAAAATAAAAAAACAATGGCAAAGAATATAAGTGCAACAACTGACTAAATCACAGAGCCAGTAGATGAGAGAATCAATATGTACTCTGAGCTCACTTAACTTCATGGCTGCTCCCCACAGTGTCCTCACTAATAAATGACCAAATCATTGGTGGGGTCTTAAAGTGATCTCTCAAGTACTGAACCATGTGCACTCACGAGCCTAGTGTTACTCTCATGCCAATGCTGTATTCCCTCCCATGAGGGGCTGGTGATCTGGAGGTGCAGAACAATCACAGAGAGGTGCTGAGGCCTGGGTTCCGTGGATGGCATTTTAGGGCAAGCCTTTGTCTCACAGGTCAGGCCCAGGCATGCAATTTCATTGGGCTATTATTTTAACATGGATCTCTTGTCTTTGTCATCTGGATATTATTTGAACGTGAGTCTTTTGTGTGTTCCCTAAGCAGAAAAGGAACAATATACTCGCCGGCCACGTACCGTATTTAGCCAAAATCAACTGGCAGTATTGATGGATGCCTTTGAGAAGGACACTCATCCAGACACTGATGCTATACATGAATTGCAGTCAAAACTGAATCTCGAGGAAGCGGTGATAAAGGTAGGTGCTTGCATGTGTCTCTCATCAGTGCACCTGACTTAGAACCTCACACAGTCTTCTTCCTTTTTCTTTTTTTTCCTGAGACAGGGTCTCACTCTAATCAGGCTGGTCTTGGTCTTGAACTCACTATGTAGCCCAGGCTAGCCTGGTACCTAAGGCAGTCCTCCCCTCTCAGTCTCCTGAGTGCTGGCATTGCAGTCCAGGGCAACCACACCCAGGTATGATCACTGTTTTGAATGACCGAAGCTCACCCTTAAGACTGGTCTTCCAGAGTAATCAACACAAGAGCCAGAATTTGCATCCTGGACCAGAGCCCTGCATAGGGCTCTTTGAGTCTGGATCTCAGATACTGCCAATTGGGTTTGGTTTCCATATGAGCAGCCCACTATTGACATTAGCCTACTGCTGTGTGTCCTAACCCTCTTTAAAGATGTGCTTTAATCCCTTCCAAAGGCCATTTTTCTGAGACCCAATTACTTCATGCAAGCCTCCAACTCTTTGTTTTGTTTTGTTTTTTTGTTTTTTGAGACAGGGTCTCACTATGTAGTTGAGACTGACCTGGAACTCACTATGTAGCCCAGGCTGGTCTCGAGCTCACAGTGATCCTCCTGCCTCAGCCTCCCATGTGCTGGGATTGCAGGCATGCACCAAAGCCTCCAACTCTTAAAGCACATGCCACTTCTCTGCGCTGTTACATAGAAGGCAAACACCCACCATATGAATCTTGATACAAAGTACAGCAGGTTGATATAAGCTGCTCCTCCTTTCCCTTTAGATTTGGTTTAAGAACCAGCGGATGAAACAGAAGAAAATCAGGCTAAGAGTGCAGCAAGAGGCATCACCGGGAACATCCACACAGCACGTTTTGGAAAAGGAGGAGGCCGCACTACCAAATCCCAAGTCAAATGCCTCACCAATTGCAGGAACGTCAGAGGATGGAAACCATGAACCCTCCGAGAGCCACAGCACCAGGAGACATGAAGCCCCTGCGTGGAGGCCAGCAGTGGACAGTCAGTGTGATGACATCCAGCATATATGTCTGCAGGATTGGGATGTTCCTTGGGCCGGAACTCCCGGTGACATAAATCAATTTATAGAACTGTATGCCCTGCCTGAGGAAGATGATCCCAGCAGCTTAGACATTTATCTCTCCCCAAGGTGCCTTCAGTGAGGGAGTGAGCGTGGCACTGATGTGACTTGACACCCACGGTGTTGGACACCAGTCCCCATTTTCAAGCACAGTTCCTGAAGCAGGACTTAAAGGACAAACAAGTGGTTCTCAGCCTTGGGCGGTTCCCTCCTCCCAAGCAACCCCCACTTCCCTGTAACTGTAATTTCTTATTCTGGTACAGATAAAATTGACAACTATGTTCCCTAGGCAAAGTTTCTCAAACTCGATTTTCATATATTTCATAAGACACTGTCTTCTTTTGAGACAAGCTACAAAACCATCTGAACTTGTCCTGTTCTGGTAGATCACTTGCTATGTCACTAGAAAAACCACCCCCTTCTGCTTGGCAAGGGCAAGGTCCTGTGTAACAAACAAAACCAAAAAAAAAAAAAAAAAAATCAAAAAAAGAAAGGAAAAAAAAAGGAAAACACACACACACACACACACACACACACAAATCACCCCCTTCCACAAAATGTATAAATGCTGGAACTTGGAACTTCTCTTTATTCATCACTTTCTCTGTACAGGGGTCAGTTGAGCCCTTGCACACCTTCATCCTGAAATAAAGTCCTCCTGTTTCACTCCCTGAGTCTCCAATCTCTTGAATTCCTGAAACACTGCCAACTGATTTGAATAGAAACAGAGTTTCAGGTCTTGTCCTTTCATATAAGGAAAAAGTGGCTATCTCACTTTCACTGTTGCCTGTCTTTTCTCTGTTTGTTTTGAATGCCCCTCCAACAGTTTCAGTGTCACATTCGGTCCTCATGGCAAGTAAGGCAGCAGCACAGTGGAATTTAGGCTTCTGATTCTCCCTCCCCCTGAGTTCACTAAATAAAACATCTGAACACCAGAAACTGTTTTCGAGGCTCCTGTGCCTGGATGGCCGAGGAGACATTCACACTGAACAGGTAGGAAAAGCCCAGGCACACATTGGGTCCCAACCCACCCTCAGTACAGTGTCACAAGGCTGGTAAGGAGTCCCAACACCTTCCCTCTCTGAGGAGAGGCATTTGGAATGCACACACTGCACCCTCCTCTTCCCTGTTTGCCTCTTCAATTTCTATCCCCAGGAGTGGAAGAGACAAGGCACATGGAAGTCTCCCTGCACTGCAGAACAAAGTGGTAGTTTAAATGGGTGCTGAAATGCGCAGGGCTCTTGTCCACTGGGTCAGGGTATAGAAGTGTCTGACATTCAAACCTTCCAGTGTCTCTAGAGAAGGGGTTTGCCAGGTCACTTTCAGCTGCTCCGCACAGTTGGTTTCTTCCCTAGACTGATCGGGTATTTCAGTGGGCAGCCAGACTGGCAACATGAGAGAGTCTCAACAGAAGAGTGGCACTTTCAAAAGCTTCTCCCCTGGTTTAACCCTTAAAAATAAATGGGTGCATCCATGACTGCTGGAAGTTTTCCTTCCATTGAGTGCCCCCTCTTCTGCATCCCAAACTCCGTTCTTGGAACACAGGATGAGTCTCTGCAGTCATGAGACACTGAAGCAGGATGGGACAGTCCTTCCTCGGGGGCCCAAGATAAAGTGAAGACGGGAGGAGAAGGAAGGGTATAAGAGTTTTGGACCTCACCACACCCTCTTCTTGCCCTCATGGGAAAAGGGGAGAGGTGGGCGGTTCTCATCCATCCCATTTCTAGGGGCTAGGAATCCCTCCCCGGGACAGGGCAGAGAGGAGGCTGAAATACACAGCTGCCAGTTTCTCCTCAGAAGATTTTGCCATCTCTTCCACACCCTGCTCTGGGCCCCTGAATGGGAGTCAACACACAAAGAACCACTGGAATAAAACGATCATTTTAAATATGTTTAATAAATCTGAGCTCTTTCAATTCGTATTAGTGTGTGTTCATAGCACCCAGTGATGGGGTTCATTCTAACCACTCTAAAGTGAAAAGGGGCCATCAGCAGTAAAGAGAGGAAATTTCCACATCAGTCAACATGATTGAGCTGTGACTGTGACAGGTTCTGTGCAGGACTCAGGGATGCAAGACTCATGCGATAGCCCCAGGACATCGGGTCCCACTAGGGGAGAAGGGAAGCTGAGCAGGACAGATGAGTGACAGAAAGGTAGAGCCTCCCTGTAGGAGGAACGGAAACAAAAAATACTGTGAGCAACTGTCCAAAACAGTCACAGAAGGCGATGTGTAAAGACCGTGTGCCCACTGAGTTCGGAAGTATGATTACAGTTTTCTGAGTGGCCGTGGTAGGCAGCAGGCTAGAACTGGAAAGGACTGAGAGCAGGTGAGCTAATGCAGGGGTGGGAAGAGGACGATGTGGAGGATGTGGAGGATGTGGAGGAGTTGCTGTCTCCTGCTACCCCGACCTCAAGGCCTCAGTGTGCAATGGAGTGAAGGGGCTTCGGCCAAGGGCACATCCGCGTGAAGCCAGGCCCAGACCTGGTCCCGACCCTGCTTCACCCCAGGACTCTGCAAGCACCGCCCTGCCCCGGGAATGAGCCACGCCGGGCGGAGG
>NW_022900931.1:59096013-59097550 GCF_012274545.1 Fukomys damarensis
GCCGGCGGCCGCACCTCCCCTGTCCCCCAGCCCGTAGGCCGCGACTCCAGCCCGGGGGTCCCACAGCGGTGACCGGGCCTCGGAGACGCCGCTCACCCAGCCCCTACCGGTTCTCAGCCGGTCTGCGAATTCCCAGTCAGGAGTCCGTACTCCTCCGGGCATTTTAGGTCTTAAAACAGGCAGATTGTCTCGCTCCCGGAGTCGTCATTGTAGCATTTCTTCCTTTTCTATCCTTATTCTTTTTATTTCTTTCTCTTTGTCTAGTTGCTCTGGCTAGTGTTTCCAGAGCTATATTGAACAAGAGTGGTGACAGTGGGTATCCTTGTCTTGTTCTTGATTTTAGAGTGAAAGTTTTCAGTTTTTGTTCATTTAACATCGTGTTGGCTGTTGCTTTGTCAGAAGTGTCTTTTATCAGATTGAGATAAAGACCATCTATACCAATTTTCCATAGTTTTTTTTTTTTTTTATCACGAATGGGTTTTGGACCTTTTCAAATGCTTTTTCTGCATCTTTTGAGAGGATCATATAGTTTTGTCCTTGGCTCTGTTAATATAGTGCATTACATTTATTGATTTGTGTATGTTGAACCATGCCTTCATCCCTGGGATGAATCCCTCTTGGTCATAGAGTATAACCTTCTTGATGGTTTGCCACATTCCATTTGCCAATGTCTTATTGAGGAATTTTGCATCTATATTCATTAGGGAGATTGGCCTGTAATTCTTTGGCTGGATCCTTCTCTGGTTTTGGAATCAGGGTAATGCTTGGCTTTCAGGAATGAATTTGGGAGTATTACTTCCCTTTCAATTTCATTAAAGAGTTTGAGGAGTTGTGGCATTAGGTCTTCTTTAAATTCCTTGTAGAATTCAGCAGTGAATCCATCAGAGCCAGGGTTTTTTTTTTTTTTGGTAGTTTTTAAATTACCCATTCAATTTCATTGGCTGGTATTGGTTTATTTAGAATTTCTATATGTTCTTGACTTGTCGCGAGCCGCAACGTCAGAATCCTGCCAGCAGGTCCCAAACCCGAGGGAAGAACAACAGGAGAGCAAACAGTCTCACAGACTTAGTTCCAGGCTCATGCTCTCTTCGTAGCAAGGCCCCATTTATTTTTCAGGGTGGAGTATATATAGGCTAAAACTGAAACCAAAAGTGTGAACAGGGTGTAGCTGACTGCAAAGGTCACAATGCTCTACAAAACAACTATTATGGGTTACATTTGCTAGGCAACAGGTCAGACCACCAGTTGAACTAGCCCGTTGTTATGGGCGTCGGCACGTCCACATTGCTCGGGTGAATCACAGGTCAGTATGGCTGTGCTCATGTCGTGTTCCTTTACAATGCTCTCCATAATTCCCCCGTTTCTCTTATGTCAATGAGCCCCTGCAGAGGGCGCCAGATATATGCCAAGGAGCTCCTGTCTTAGGTGGCAGGGATGTCCCTCCTCCTTACCCGTCATCAGCAAAGAGGGCTTATGTCCCTCTTGCCTGTCTTAGGTTGGTAGAAAGGAGCCCTGATCTTACCCGTCTCTCGATGCT
>NW_022900931.1:59100120-59115432 GCF_012274545.1 Fukomys damarensis
TATTGTGAGAGTTTTGAGAGTGGTGTTTAACAAAGCCCAATAAGAAAAGGTACTTTCTGGAAAACGATCGGGCTCAGCCACAAGGGCCTTATTCAACTGTTTTCCAACTGACTCCCATACTTCAGCGTTTATTTCTGCCTCATCACATAGCCATAGACAAACTGTGTCCAGAATCTTAACAAAGGCCTCTAATTGTGCCCTTTTAACTTTTACTCCTTGTGCCTTCAATAGGCTCTGAATAGAATTTTTTTTTTTTATAAAATCTTCCCACGGACTTGACACTCTCTACCTTCTTTCACTTTTTCTTTCGCGAAGTGAGCGGTAGACTTACTGCGAGGATCAGGCGCAGCGGTCAGTCCTCCGGAGCACCGTCGCTGCCTTCGACCTGGGTCCAGGATTACAAATCCTCATCTACTTTCAGGTCCCTGTTCGGGCAACACTTGTTGTGAGCCTCGATGTCAGGATCCTGCCAGCAGGTCCTTAAACCTGAAAGGATGAGGACAGAGAGACGGGAGGCACCTTTCTTCTCATGTTAGTTGCTTGCTTTATTACAGAACCTCTCCTTTTTATACTCTCCAGCTGCGCGGCTGCGACATTGACTCAGTTTGTTTTTTTTCTTGTTGTTGTTGTTTTTTGGTACCAGGGATCAAACTTGGGACCTTCCACTTGCGAGGCAGGCGGGGGGCACCACTTGAATTTCACTCCTTGACTTTAAGCTGATTTGAACTCAGCGCCCATACTGAGGTACTGAGAGCCACTAGATAGTCTGCCTGCAGCTCTTCTGAGTTCCAAGCTCAATTGTCCCCTCTCCAAGATGGTGGGTGGCTATTAGCTTCTCTTGGTTGAGGTCTGAACCAGGATAACTCACCAGCTGCTGCAGTCTTATGCATCCACTGCTCCATTCCACTGGTGTGGTTCCCTGTGAAGGCCTCTGGGGGTAGTCCGTAGTCACTGTGTGCTTGCAGGTTTGGTCTGTAGAGTCTGAGAGTCCGAGATCTGGGAGAGAGTACTGCTTTTTATCTACCTCCTCTTCTTACCCTCCCTGTGGACTTCAATTCTTGCCTCAGATCCTTCCTTCCCTCCTTTTCCTTCTTGTGCTGCTATATTCCGGTGTCAGGACACCAAATCTTAGAGAGACTCTTTCTCTGCTGCTCACCACTCCACCATTTTCCGAGAGTAAGACTTCCAGATTTAGTAACCAAATTCAGTAACATAGCTGGATACAAACTCAACACTCAAACATCAATAGCCTTCCTATATGTGAATAACAAACTCATGGAGAGAGAAATGAGAGAAACCATCATGTTCACAGTAGTGTCCAAAAAATGAAATACCTAGGAATCAATCTAACAAAAGAAGTAAAAGACCTCTGCACTGACCACTGCAATGCCCTGAAGGAGGAGTTGAAAGAGGATACACATGAAAGATACCCCTTGTTCTTGGATAGGAAGAACCAATATAGTGAAAATGGCCACACTTCCAAAATTGTTATACAGATTCAATACAATCCAATACAAAACCCCAATGGCATATCTCACAGAATTAGAAAAATAGTCCTAAAATTCATTTGGAACCAGAAGAGACCTAGAATAGCAAAGGTAATTGTAGGCAACAGAGCAAGTCAGGGAATTTCATAATCCCTAACTTTAAAGTATACTGCAAGGCTATTATGTTAAAAAACAGCATGGTACTGGCAAAAGAACAGACCTGAAGATCAATGGAACAGAGTAGAAGATACAGAAACAACTCCAGACATACTCAGCTACGTTATCTTTGATGAAAGAGTCAAACACCTTCACCGTAAGAAAGATGGCCTCTTTACTAAATTGTGCTTGGAACACGGGCTTTGCACATGCTGAAGATTGAAACTAGACCCATATCTTTCACCACTCACTAATCCAAAATTGAAATGGATCAAAGTTCTAAATATTACATTAAAATATACACTAAATCTACTGGAAGAGGTAGAATGGTTGAAGACATAGGGTTAGGCAAAGACTTCATTAACAAAACCCAGACTACATGGGAAATACTACAAAGAATCAACAATTGGGACTTCATTTTGTTAAAAAGCTTTCCCACAGCAAGAGAAACCACCAACAGCATGAAGAGATAACCCACAGCACTGGAAAAAAAATTTTACCAGATATTCATCAGAAAAAAGACTATTATAGAATATATAAAGAACTAAAAAAAATTAGACCCAATCCAAAAATGGGCATCTGAAATGAAAAGATACTTTTCAAATGAAGAATTAGAAAGAGCAAATAAATATATGAAAAATATTCAACATCACTTGGACACATATGTTTGAATACTGCATTGCTTCTTTGGTGTGAAAAACAAAGTGGAAATAAAGAATAAAATGTATAATAGATGTTGGCAAATGGGAAGAAAATGTTTCAATGAGAATGGGAATAATTTAGGGGCAAGGAAGAAAGGAAAGAAGAAACAAGATCTGGGCATGGTGGTGCATGCCTGTAATCCCAGCACTCGGGAGGCTGAGGCAGAAGGATTGCGGTGAGCTTGAGACCAGCCTGGGCTACAGGTCAGTCTCGACTACATAGTGAGACCCTGTCTCAAAAAAAAAAGAGAAGACAATCAAAAAAAGGAATGGAAAGACAAATTGAAACAAAGTCTTTGAAAATAAGGAAGGGAAGAGGAGTCAAAGTGGAGAGGGAATGGGAAAAAAAGAAGCAAGATATATCATGTACAGGTACAATTCTTTATGATTAATGTCATCATCATATATATCTAAAATGTACCAATAAATGTTTTGGTTAAAAAGAGAAAAGAAATTTCTAGGAGCCCAGGAGAAGGGGCATGTTGCGATCTTGCTTCAAAGATGAAAGATAAGTCCTTTTGTCTGGCTTGTCTTCCCATCTAAGAAGAGACATAATGTTGAGCAAGCACCTTTGGATATCGGAGGCAACACGTGCCTCTCTTGAGTATGTCCCTCTGATCTATTTACCCGTTATGGTAGTCAGCTGTCCGTTACTGTAAATATTTCCTGAGATAAACTTAAAAAAAAAAAAAGGAAAGGTCTATTTTGGTTCCTAGTTTTAGAGGATTCGCTCTGTGAATAACGACCGTTTTGCTTCGGGTCTGTGCCAGCAAATCATGGTGTTGACCACGTGGTGGAAAATAGCTGCTCACTTCGGGTCACCAAGGAGGGAGGGAGGGAGAAAGTGAGAGCAAATAGCATCCCCACCATCCTATTCAAGGGCACAAAGCCAATGACTTAAAACCTCCCAGTAGACCCTACTTCCCTCCCCTTTTTTTTGAGACATGGTCTTTCTATGTAGTTCAGGCTGAACTTGAGCTCACTATACAGCAATCCTATGCCTCAATCTCCAGGGTGCTGGAATTACAAGTGTGCACCACCATATCAGGCACAACCTTACATGTCAAAGGTTCTACCCCCTTTCAAAAATGTCAAACCAAGTCTTTAAAATGTTGGTCTTTGGAAGACATTCCTACTCTCCACTATAGTACTACATTTTTTTTTTTTTTTTTTTTTTTGTACCGGGGTTCAAACTCAGGTCCTTGCACTTGCAAGGCAGGCGGTGGAACCACTGAGCTAAAACCCTGGCACCCGACATCTTTTTTAAAAATTGAGACAAGGTCTTACTATCTAATTCAGGATGTCCTCGAACTCATGGTGATCCTCCTGCTTCGGTTTCCTGAGTGTTGGGGTTATAGGCGTGTACCTCCAGGCCCAGATATGACTACATATTCTGAAAAAAAACCTGTTCATTTTGTGGGTGATCCAGAATGAGAGAAGGCTTAGTTGAAAAGAAATGACTAAACTTTCTCTTTAAATATGTATTTTATATCTACCAGGAGGACTGCGGTGAATTTGAGGCCAGCCTGAGCTACATAGTGAGAACCTGTCTCCAAAAAAATCCAAAAATCTATGTATACTTTATTGGTGTCTAAAAATGCCACAAAATATTGGGTTTCAACACATACAATGTATTTCAATTATACCCATTCCTCAGTACCCTCCCTCACGCCTTTTTCCCATCCCATTACTCCCTTCTTCTTGTCTGGTAATAGTCTCTCTCTACTTTCTTGTCCTATATTTAGTTTCTCGTATTAGGAAGAACAGGTGGTACTTGACTCTGAGCAGGATTATTTCACTTAACAAGAAGAAAAACAGAGCTGGGGATAGTGGTGCACCCTTCTCACTCCAGCTTTGTTGAATTCTGAGTTAGGAGAATCACAAGTTCAAGTCCCACCTGGGCAATTTAGCAAAACCTTGTCTCAAAATGAAAAAAATATTTTAAAAGACTGGGGGTGTAGCTCTGTGGTCGAATGCCTCTGGGTTTGATTTCCAGTAGTATAAAAACAAAAAACCCCCCAAACAAACACCAATGTAATTTATAGTGAGGCTCCAGGGAGAGCCAGATAGCTACTAAAGGGTTTGTGGTAGGACCAGGGACACACCAAGAACAAGAGGAGTGTGACGGCTTTGAGTCATGAGATTTCAGTCTCTGAAAGGCCTATGGTCTGAAACCAGCTGCACGAGGACATGAGGGACAGTCAGTATTGGAGTCCCGCAAAGACTCTGGAGACCACAGCTCCTGTGAGCTGCTCTGCTTGGCAATATCCTATGTGTAATGTACAGTTCTGATGCTTGCAAAGCAGCACTATCCTGACGGGGTGAGGACAAATGGAGGCCGCAGTGTGGGACAGGTGCAGGGGTTAGGATTTTAAGTGGGACAACCAAATCAAATCATTAGAACAGTGAAGCTTGAATGTGTTTCTGTCTAGCCACAAGAGGACGACTCAACAAATTATAACATATCTGATTAACTCATCTCAAAGTCAGAAAGTTCTCAAAATTATGGTTCTTATATAATGCTTTGTAAGGTAAGAGGTTGTGAAAGTGTTCATTTTTTACCTTATTACAATTATTTTGCAGGGCCGTGAAGTTTTACAGCATGTTTTAAGCATTGGTTCAATTCCTAGCATGCACACACACACACACACACGAAATTCTTTATTACAGATTCCTATCTTTTTCTGACACCATTTTGGCTCTGAAAAGATAAATTAAATACTGCTAACATAGTTTTATTTAACTAAAAACATTTTTATTCTAAATGGCCTGAATCAGGCCATGTTTAAACATAAGAGTGTATCAGTATTTTTCTGAAGGTTCTAACATGGAGAAACAGGCTCGCTGTGCATTTCAACCATTTATAGAAGTGGGTCCATGTTCCCAAACAAGTACAAATTATGATGTCCAGTTATTAAATGCTTAAGAATTACCCCCAAATTCAAGGATCAATCTTGCAAATACCCCTTAGCTTCTACAGGGCCCTTACCCTCCTCCATTTCAACCTTCTTGTCCCCGTCCCCCACCACTCCCCTACCTTTCCTCATTGCTTTCCTTAGAATTTCATCAGTTTTTACCTTTGCTTGTTGCGCTTTTCTTCATTTTTTGTTTGGCTTTTTGAGACCGGGTCTCACCATGTATTGACCTGGAGGATGGTCTTGAACTCACTATGTAGCTCAGGCTGGCCTCAAACTCAGGATGACCCTCCTGCTTCCGCCTCCTAAGTCCTGAGATTACAGGCGCGTATCACCAAGGTTGGCATCACTTGCTGTGCTTTTTATTGGATTTTTTTCTTTTGTGTCTTTTGCTTGCATTTGTAAATTTGTGATTCATCCATATGGTTAATGTAGCTATAGTTCCTTTACATTTACTGCTCTATACTATTGATTATTATGTGTATACCAACTCATATGTACACATTTTACTTTTGAAAAATATGATATTTGGGATTAAACACAAGATCTGTGTTGAGCTACAGCAACAGCACGTTTTTGTCTCAAGTTTAATTTTGTACCGGCTCGAGTCATTATGTTGCCCAAGCTGGACTCAAATTTGTGATCCTCTTGATTCAACTACTTTCCAGAGTTCTAGGCTTGCAGATGTGTACCATCTTGACCAGCTTGAATTTTGTCCCTAATGAACTTTGTCTGTTTTAGCAAGGTGCTATTTAGCACATTACTTTCTAAGCAAGATTATCTAAGTCTTCTGGTAATAATTTTTTTTTCAGGAAAAATTCCCAGAAAGACCACATCCATGGAAATGTTTTGTGGATGTGATTTAACAAAATGGCCAGAGATTTACTGGGTCGGCGGGAATGTAGAACGAGGGAGGACTGAAGTTCTCACTGCAACTGTAATGATTGGGAGTGTCCTGAAGTTTTCCACAGGGGAGATTCCAGGGAGAGTGTGGGAATCAGAAAGGATCTTCCAAAATTAGTGCCCGGATCCTGCAGTGAGGTTGTAGGTCATGACGGGCCCTATAGGGAAGGGTTGGCAGTGAAGGACCTCATCACCCATGTCTTTGGGAAAAGAAGAAGGAAGCTAGTAAAAATGTCATCGGTAAGAAGTGACTATGTGTGTATTGATCAAATGGTCTGCTTTGCACCCATCTTTTAAAACCCAAAATGTAATAGGGCTGGGGATCTAGCTCGATGGTTCTCTCACCTGCCTTGCAAGCACACGGATCCGAGTTAGATCCACAGTATCAAAAAACAAAAAATCAAAATGTCATCATTATATGCATTAATGGAGTATAGCATGGCATTTCAACACATGCAGCCATTATACTTGGATTATATCAGGTTATTGGCATTTCCATCTCCTTATCCTTTCTTTTTGCTTGGAACCTTTGAGCTCCTCTCTTCTAGTTCATAAAGTTCAAAGGTGTTTGTGAACTACAATCAGCTGACTTTGCTGAAAACATTAGAATTCATTCCTTCTATTACTTCGTATCACTTATTTAGCCTCTCCTCTTCTTTGTAACTAAACACCTCCCTTAGAAATTTAGTCTGCAATCTTTTTCATGTCCTGGCAGGTAAATGAAGGCAAGTAAGTGACTATAAGTAAGTGGTGGGATTGGCTTACAAAGTCCTTACAAAGTCAACAAAGGCCTCTTTTATAACTTCTATTTGTCATGCCCTGCCAGTTGAAGAGGGCAGTTAAGTATTATGACTGCTGAGAATGGCTTACTAAGTCCTTTGTAAGTAAATGTCTTTCCTTGGAATTTCCTTCTGAAATATTCTCACAAGCCAGCATGAATTAGGAAATTCAAGATATCCGGACTTGAGTTTCTTCAGAACCTATTAATGGCTCTTCAACCAGAGGTGTAAATAAAGCAAAAACAGATTTCCAGTTGGAATTAAGAGCTCAGCCAGAATCACAGAGAACTGAGGGTAATGAAGAGCATATGGCAGCTCCCCAGTGGACCCCTGAACCTTCCTGTGGTTGTCTCCCCATTTCCAGGGTGCATACTCAGCAACATCAAAAGCTCATATTAGTTCTCTGACCTGTAGAATTAGGGCCACTACAGTAGGAAAGTCCAAACAAACGCCATTAGTTTAATGCTCTTATGTATAAAGGAGATAAGGAGAAAGTAGAGGTTTGTAGAGGTTCGTGCAAACATCAAGGACTTGAAAGATGTAGGGATAGTGATCTCCCCCCCATCCCCAGTTCACTTGCCTGGTTGGCACATGTAGAGAACAATTAGATCTTGGAGAATGGCAGTGGAGTCTTCAAAGTTTCCCCAGATGGTGATTTCAGTTTCATCTGCTGTACGAGATGTGGGTTCATGGCTTGAGAAAATTACAAAGCTGGTACATGATATATAGGTATTGATTGATTGAGAGAGTGTGTGTGTGTGTGTGTGTGTGTGTGTTGTTTCTCGGTACTTGTTAGCAAAAGCTACCAGAAGAACTTTGCTCTCCCCTGACAGGGCTAGCTACGTATCCCCACTGTCCTACCTCACAGTATGCCATTTCTCTAACTGTATTTCAAGTTTAGTCCACATAGACCCTGGTCATTTTTCCCTTCCAGAAGACACCAAGCTGGTCTCTTACACTGATGATATTATGCTCTTTACACTTGGTGAACGAGATGTGGTCACCTATGACCTGTTAAAGATGTTCATGCTTCATACAGTGAGAAGTAAATCACACAAAATTCAGGGACTTTTCACCACAGTGTAATTTCTAGGGTTCCAGTAGTTACAGTGTGTAAACATATTGCTTGTAAGGCGAGGGACAGATTCTTTCTTCTGTTTCCTGCTTCCATCGAAAACAACAGCAACAACAACCAAAACTTTGGATATTGGATTTGGATTTTGATATTTGTGTATGAAAATGCAACTGGATTTATACAATGCTTTTATATCCTAAAACTTCTATTATTTTTTGTTTGGAAGCCTTGGTTCCATAATGAGTTTAAAACCAGCCTGGGTTTGGTCTAAAAAAATAATCAGAAAAAACGAAGTAGGATTTACTGAGAGGTTTTAGGTCACGGGGTTTGAGCCCTTGACTGGGATTGTGGGGATGCTGTTCGCTTGCTCTTTCTCTATCGAACTTCCTCCTTGGTGACTTGAAGTGAGTTCTGCCATGTGGTCACCACCATGATCTGCTGCCACAAAACCAAAGCAAAGAGTCGTTATTCACAGAGTGAATCCTCTAAAACTAGGAACCAAAACAGACCTTTCCTCGTTTTAGCTTGATTAGCTCAGGAAGTGCGACAGCTGACTAACATAATGGGTAAAAGACCAGCGGAACACATGGAAGAGAAGCACGTGTTGCCTCCGATATCCAAAGATGCTTACTCGATATTATGTCTTTTCTCTGATGGGAAGGGGAGCCAGAGGTAAGAATTTATCACTTGTTTTTGAAGCAATATCTCAACATGCCCCAACTACTGGGCTCCTAGAAATTTCACCCAAGGTGAGAAGCCCTTAAATATTTGTGGGATTTATTTATCATACTCTAAAACAAATACGTTAGCAAGTCATTTAAAGTAGTGATCACATTCTCCTTCCCAGGTTTAAGGAACATAATCTCAACAGTGTAAAAGACCAGCTCAGTGCCTTGTGGAAGGGAATAACCAAGGTGCATGTGGCCAAAACTTTAAAAAGGGTTGGAGAATAGACATATTCAAGTTAAGATGGTGAACATATGTTTTCAGCCATGTCAGCAGGAAGTAAAGTGCTTATTGTGGCCTTTGTAACAAGAACCAAGAACACACACACACACACACCAGATTGATAGAAACATACAATGTACTACGTGTGAAATTGCTCTTGTCAGCAGGAAGTAAAGTGCTTATTGTGGCCTTTGTAACAAGAACCAAGAACACACACACACACACACCAGATTGATAGAAACATACAATGTACTACGTGTATGAAATTGCTCGAGCCATGAAATCACATGTGGAACAGCAGCCTCAGCTGAAACCCCGTCTCCTGAAACAAGGATGGTCCACTCTCATTCTCCCAGATCATTGTTCTCTACTCAGGCCAACCGGGCGAGTGAATTGCCAGTCGGATGGGAATCACTACTCCTGAATCTTTCCAGTCCTTGCTGTCTGTCCTAATCTCTGTAAACCCGCCAGAGCTGCAGCAGTGCGTGCCCTTTACCAGGTTTTCAGGTAGAAGCAGCTCTACTGACTCTCATCAGGACTTTCCCAAGAAAATAGCCTCCATTTTCCAGGTCAGAGAGGGAACTGTGATTCCTCGCACTCACCCTGGAAACTGGTAGAAAACCAGAGAGAGGAAGGATTCTGGAGTTCACTGTGAAGCTGCCACATGCTCTCAGAACTCTGAGCTCCCTGTGATCCTAGCTCAACCCTGATCCCAACAGAAAATCTGTTTTTGTTCTATTTACACCTTGGTTGTAGAGCCATGAATAAATTTGGAAAAAACTGTGATTCCAGATTTTTTGGAATTCCTAATTCATGCTGGTGTCTGAGAGTATTTCAGATAGAAGTTCCAAGGAAAAACATTTGTGTAGTTAAACAGAGCTTAGTAAGCCAGTATCAGCACTTATGATACGCATTTCTTTTCGTGCCCTTGTTTAATTTACGAGGTATGAAAAATTTATCAGAAAGGAAAAAGCCTACAGAAAGAGTTTTGCTTAATTTACAAAAGGAGGGGGGAATGATTTTAGATAAGAGGTACCAAATTAGACAGAAGAGACAAGCTCTGTGCAGAGTGGCACGATTAGTTTTCAATGCCCACGGTGCATTTTATGAACAAGTAGAAGAGAGGAACTCAAAGACTCCAAACATAAATGAAGGGCAGGAGATGGAGATGCGAATCACCTGAGTTTATCACAGCATGCTGGGTCATGAGTCAAAATCCCACGCTGGAATCTATTAATGTGTACAATGAGCACATTTTGATAAAAACAACGGATGTAATGCAAACCCTTGTGTCAAAGCACACTTTGTCACTTCCCAGCGATGACAGTTTCCATAGCCCCGTTCTCCTCTACCCAAAGATATGGGGTGATGACAGCCCCCTTTGCCACCCCTACCCGGGCAGTGCCCATCACTGCTTCCCGTCCAAGAGCAGGAGCCTGGGCCTTGATGCCACAAGATCCTTCCTGACTGCCCCGCTCTCCCTGGAGCGTTGTTTCCTTGAGAGAACTTCAGCACCATTATGTCCATCAGAGATGCTCGAAAGACCTCAGTCCTCCTCAGTTCTTCACCTTGCAAAGCTAGTAAGTCTCTTCAGCCATTGAGCTCTGTCGTTCCTACTTACCAGTCAGAAAGGGGGACCTTCGCTTTACATTTCAATGAATCCTTGGTCTTTCTGGGAATTTTCCCTGGTAAAAGTATTTGTCACCAGAAGACATCAACACCTTTGTTCAGAAATCAGTGAGTTCAGAAAGCACTAGATAGAAATGACAGGAGGTTCATCCAATTGGAGCTGGATGTGGTTGCAGAAACCTGTGATCCTGGCCCTCTGGGATGTGGCGGAGGGAAGAGGGTTCCATGTGTGAGCCCGGCTTTGGCAATGTGGAATCTTGGCCCTGTACCAGGTAAAACATCAAATAGGGCTGTGCATGTAGCTTAGTGGAAAGGCCTTGGGTTCAATCCTCATTTCCATAAAAAGACATCCTAATCGGTGTATATCTATTGGTATGTACATAAAACTCAATAGTCCAGAACAGAGAAAATGATGGACGTCCAATTGCACAGGACAATATGGGTGAATCATAAATTTACAAACGTGAGAAGGCCCAGGAGAGAAAAGTGGATCTCCAAGAAGAAGCACACAGGAGCAGAGATCAAGAAAGGGTAACAATCTAAGGGAAGCAAAGCGGAGAAGCAGCAGACTGGTAGCTCATGATGGCAAGAAGGTTGAGTGGTGGTTAAGGAACTTGGGGGAGGGAAGGGTGAGAGCGGGGTCCCTCCTTGAACTTGGTGCCGGCTCCACGAGGGCTCCTTTAGTAATTAGTCACCACGGTGTACATTTGCTAGATAAGGTCAGCCGATTTTTCTGTAAATGTGTCTTCCAATCCACAGTAAGCAAAGTGATAGAAAGAAAAAGAAAGGAGAAAGAAAGAGATCTTGGCCTCTGTCACGTTGTTATCTCCAAGTCACAAAGGAAACTTAGGAATTTATTGATAAAGTCTTACGTTTAAACTTGCTGTGATTCAGGACATTTTAAAGTGACAGCTTCTTTGCCAAAGAGAATCATGTTGATATTATTTCATATGTCATTTTGCAGACAAAATAATGCTATGAAAATGTACATGTACATATACTTATTATTGTGTGTACTCTGGGGAATGGACCTAGAATCTCACACTAGCTGGACATGCATTCTCCCACCGCCCAGTCTAATGAAGGCAGATAGTTTACATGTTGCCATTATATTTAAACATCATTCTATAGTCTTCGCTTCAAGGGCTTTCTGACTTCAAATGCGTTATCAATCCGAGTGCTGTAATTCATTGAACAGCCTCCTGTGGCTAAATACCATCTTATCCAAGTTTCCTTGTTATAAATAATGATTCACTTTGGCTCCTACCTGACATTCTCACACCTGTACTTGCACTAATCCTCAGACAGGTCTGGAGCCAAGAAGCACACAAATGAAGGATGATGAGTCACAGAACACACCTTTCTTCAGAAACCGGAGGCTTGGCAGGGTTTCTGAGATGTGTGTGCACCTGGACTGTCAAGAGAGAAAGTGGAGGGTGTGTAAGAGCCAAGCTATGCAAGAGGAGAGCTGAGCAAACCACCTGGGACCACTGAGGTTAGCACAGCCAGGCAGCTTAGCATGGGGCTGAGATGCCACAAAGACGTTCTCTATTTCTTTCGCTGGGTGCTGATGAGGATCGATGTCTCTATTTTCCCTGAATAATTTCCTTGTAGGACCAAGGGCCTTAACCCCTGTACCACCTTGCCTTCACCATTGGACAAGTCAAAAAAATATACACTTTCTGGAGGGATTCTGCCTGGTGGGCAAAAAGCTCAGCCAGACGCATGAGGGCTTCCTGCGACGTGCGCTGTGTAGGGTCTGAAGTCGGGGAGAGCGGTGGGAGATGAACACTGAAACACAACCAGAAAGAAAGATGCAGACCAAGTCTGTGCGTGAGAGCTGGGACCAGGTGGAACCATAGTCTGTTGAGAGCTAATGGCCTCCTGGCATCCAGCATGCTCTTTACTTGTTGTGTAAGATAAACAGGAAGAGAAGGCAGGGTAACTCATGCTACGTGGCCCATGTGGCCTAGGCTGAACGTAGTGTGATTGTCACAGAGTTGGGACATACGCAGAAGGAGAAGAAGGAGGATTCATGATGTGACTGTCTTCTGGGCTGTGTCATCCAGGGTCTACAATCTTAGTCAAACAGACTGTGTCTAGTCTATGGGGGACAGGGAGAAGGGAGGAGGCAAAGGACCATCTTCAGCCTTGGCCCACAGCAAAGGCTCAGTTGGAGACCTGCTCAACCCCTCACCGCATCAGCCTTATTGTACAATTCCTTTCCCACTCCTTTCTCCTTGGAATCTGAAATTTCTCATCCACCACCATAAAAGAAACACAGGCGAGGTTAAAAAAGGGATTGAGCCTGAAATGCAACCACCCTGACCTTGCTGGGAAACTTTCCTGGGAGTGGCTTGGAAACAGGAATGAAGCCAGAGGGCAGGGCTGCAGGGGACCATTTATATATGGCGACTCTAAGAGAGGAGCACAGAAACTTGCACTTGGCACAGACACCCAGAAGAAGACAACAATGTCGACACTGCAGGTGGGTTAAAATGTCACTGGGTCCAGTGGTCCCAGTCAAGTGAAAGGAGGGGGAAGATGTGAGCTCTTGCGAGCTGCCAATATGAGCATTTCCATGGCACAGGTTTTTCTGGCAGAGGTGCTCACTGGAACAGAGAGACACTGGGAATGTGATGGGAGCGATCCTTGTAGGGATGGCAACCTCATGCAGGACCGAGATAATCCTGTATCGGTACTGGATGTCAAGCTGACACAGTTGTGAGCTCCACTTCGATGATGCAGTGTCCTTGGGAGGTGGTCGGGTAACCAGGATGTGGGACTATGAGAGTGATTGGAAGAGAGGCTGCACGGTTGCTCTTCAGCGCTGTGGCTGTGAGTGTGCACATGAGTGCAACTGGAGGAGTAACAGACTAATGCTGCTTAGCACAGTTAGCAGGAGCTCGGGAGAGTGTACTACTCAGTGGCACTGTGTGTGTGTGTGTGTGTGTGTGTGTATCTTCCTAGGGATGAAATCCAGGGCCTTGCGCATGTGAAGCATGAGCTCCATCAAAGAGCAAAATCCCCAGGCCTCACTTTAACAAGTACAGATGTCCAAAGTCATTGTGCAGTGGGCGAGCCTTGTACAATCCTTGTCCCTGTCCGCAATCAGAATTAAATTTTGAGATCTATCCCAGTCTTCTGGTCCCGAGAATACTCTGCAAAGTAGGGTCTTCTGAAAAATCTTTCTTGTATTTTTTTAAGGTTTTTTTTGGGGGGTATTGGGGATTGAACTTGGGTCCTTGTAGTTGCGAGGCAGGCGGCAGAACCACTGAGCTAAATCCCCAGCCCAATCTTTCTAGTGTTAGAGAAACTTATCACACTCAAGCAATGGATCTACGAGGTCATTACAAATTCAAGATTTGAACCCGGATTGCCTGGCACTTCTGCAACTCTTCTGTCTCATCAAGGAAACTTAGCCCCAACTGTGTTGGGGACAAAAGCAAAAGGAGCCAGAGTCTGACCTTTGGCCTCTAATCTGGTGGCCTCCGGTCTCTCGTGGGAGGATCACACACACCTGGCCTGACACCTCTTGTCCACTCTCGATCCCCACAACAGATCCCGTACTCACAGAAAGTGTCCTTGCCTGTGGGCTCTACAGTGACGATCAGAGGCAAAGCTAACAATGCTTTCCGGTGAGTCCTGCAGTGTGTGGGTGCGGGTGGGTGAGGCGTGAGGCTGTGAGAGCTCAGGGGCTCCGGTCGTGTCGGGGTGACGCTGACACGTTTGATCGGCCCGCTGGAGCCACACCATGGGAGGAGGGCTGGAGACCCCACGGTGGAGGTTATTTGCCGGGCTACGGTCAGATCTTGATTTCTGGGGTAGGAGACCACGCAGGTTGGGGCTGTGGCTCTGTATCCAGGGTCACAGGCTTCTCGGGGGATGCACAATCCATAGGCCTCGCTCCACAGCTGCTGCGCAGTTTCAGGGTCGGGACAGAGACACAGCAGCTCTGCAGCAAGCCCTAGAGGGACAAGGGTTTCCATACCACCCAGGAGGCAGCACGAGGGCACTGTGGGAAGGGGTTTGTGCTGTGAGGGTGCAGGACACAGAAGGAAGGCACACAATGAGCACGCTCTGTGCTTTACCTTTCAGAAAGGAGCCGCGCATGCAGGTGGACTTCCACACTGGCCCCACCGAGCGGTCTGACATCGCCTTCTCCTTCCAAGTGTACTTTGGCAAATTTGTGATCATGAACAGTTTTCAGAATCCTGGCTGGGGACCTGAGGTTAAATTCTTCGATATGCCCTTTGCAGAAGACACACAATTTGAACTGTGCATCTCAGCCCTGGACAATGAGTACCAGGTGAGTGCTCCCCGGGGGAAGCCCCAGGCAGCCTCCACAGACTCTCAGCTCTCCCTGGCCTGGCCTTAGAAGTCCTTCTAGGCCCATCTTCTGTAACTTCTTTTGCCCCAGATTTTCACCCCAGAGCAGGTCTGCTTCTGCTGCCTCCTTGGGTCTCCTCCCAAATTGGACCTGAGGGCAATGTCGGCTCACACTGTGTTGACCCCCACAGTGGACAAACTCTTCTGTCTTCACCCACAGCTTTCATTTCTCTGTCTGCTTTTATTGAAATTTTTAGGTAGCCACACTGTTAAAAATGTATTGGAGGGCTGGGGATTTAGCTCAGCGGTTCTGTGGCCTGCCTTGCAAGCACAAGGACCCAAGTTCAATCCCCAGTACCAAAAAAAAAAAAAAAAAAAAAAAAAAAAAAA